>NC_068414.1:33274958-33588708 GCF_023724105.1 Carassius gibelio
ATCTAATCTTTTTATAACTCCTAAGAGATAGTAGAAATAACAGCAGGGCTCCTGGTAATCCATGTTTCTTTTCATCAATGGTTCTGATAGGGGTCTGCTGTTACAGTTTTATTTGTCACATTAATGATCATACAGACAATATTTAACCAGCAGTGAAATGTGAGTCAGGTCCACTCCATAGACAGTGCAATTATTAAAGAATTAAACACAGAGGAAAATATACATAAATATAGGTATGAAAATGAAATAAAAGTAAAGAAAAATATAAGAATAACATATAATTAAAAAAATCATACTGTAGAATTTAATATAATGTGCATGATAGTATATGTAGTCTTAAATATTAAGATACACAGGAATGTGCAAAAGGCAAATGTGCAAACAGGTTGACACTTTCAGTATGTCAGTGTGAGGTAGAATGATGATATATTTTAAAGTGAATATTAAGTGGAGACATGTAGAAGTTAAGAGACGGAGGGCCCTATTTTAACGATCTAAACGCAAAGTGTAAATCGCAAGGTGACATTGCACTCAGGGCATGTCCAAATCCACTTTTTGTATTTTAATGATGGAAAAACTGTTGGCGTGGTGGCGTGCATGATCTAAACTTGTTGTCCCTATTCTCTTAATGAGTAATGGGTGTTTTTTGGGCATAACGTGCAACAGACCAATCAGAGTCTCATCTTCCATTCCCTTTAAGAGCCATTTGCACAAAGACAGAACACGTCTCAGAAACGGAGCTGCTCGTGTGCTGGCAAATAGATTAATTCTGATACATGCGATGACTTTCCATTATGACATGTAGGCTTATATATATATATATATATATATATATATATATATATATATATATATATATATAAATGCAAAAAAAATTGTATGCATTGCAATCCTTAAATTTTTTACATCTAATATTTTTTATATTTGGCATGTTTGTGTGCTGCTGTGCGTCCCTGTGTTTAATAAGCAGGGTGTACGCTCTTTAAATAACAAAGAAAAAACATTGCACCAGACTTTAGACCAGGTTTGAGTTGGTCTATGGCGCAGTCTATTTTCGCTCCTTAAAATAGCAAATGCGCCTAAACACACCTCTTTTTTAGACCACCACGCTCATGGGCACAAAAATGAGCACGAATGCATTTGCTAATTAAGCGACATGGCGCTGGACAGGAAAATGCGTACAGCGCCGGACTGAAACTAGTGAACACACTTGTGCTGCGCTTTGCGTCGCATTGCGCTGGGTATATTATAGTGCCCTGAGTGATGGCCTGGGGGAAGAAGCTCCTCCTAAGTCTCTCAGTTTTTGCCATCAGGCTATGGCAGCGCTTACCAGATAGTGGTAAAATGAAAAGACATTTACCAGGGTGGTTAGAGTCCTAATAATTTTAACAGCTCTGCTTTTGCACCTTTTGAAGTGAACTTCTTCACTTCAAATACTGTTGCCATTTTTAGATTGCCATGTATCATAATAAACCTTAAAGGCCCGTTCACACCAAACTATAAAGATCACGATGTAGTTTTAAAAATTGTTCTGAGTATTAAAAAAATAGTACCACAGAGTCCACACCACAAGCTATAGTAATAAAGGCACAGAGAAACGATATTGTTGGAATCACTTTATGAAAAAATTTTTCTAGCTGATGAACAATTAAAAACATGGACAGCCAAACAGAATCCTGCTCGAGAATTTAAAGCAGCGGACGAGCGTGTGCTTAGAATACACAGATTATATCGTCCACTGGTGTGGACTCTTAAAGGGATAGTTCACCCAAAAATGAAAATTATGTCATTAATAACTTACCCTCATGTCGTTCCAAACCATTAAGACCTCCATTTATCTTTGGAACACAGTTTAAGATATTTTAGATTTAGTCCGAGAGCTTTCTGTCCCTCCATTGAAGCTGTGTGTACGGTATACTGTCCATGTCCAGAAAGGTAAGAAAAACATCTTCAAAACAGTCCATGTGACATCAGAGGGTCAATTAGAATTTTTTGAAGCATCAAAAATACATTTTGGTCCAAAAATAGCAAAAACTATGACTTTATTCAGCATTGTCTTCTCTTCCGTGTCTGTTGTAAGAGAGTTCAAAACAAAGCAGTTTGTCATATCCGATTCGCGAACGAATCACTCGATTTAACTGGATCTTTTTAAACCAGTGTCATGATTCTGCCTTCATGTCCTGACTTTCCTCTGGTCTTGAGGCAGGATCATGACAGACCCGTGTTTTGTGTACAAGCACATGGCCTTGTCTTTGGGCCATGTGCTTGTGTTGTCTCATTCCCTTGCCCCGCCCCCCTTGTTATCCTAGTTGTCGTGATTGCCTTACCTGTGCCACCTGTTGTGTCTTGATTAGTTTTCCTATTTATATCCCCTAGTGTGCTCTGTCTTTTGTTGGTTCATTGTGATTGTTCCACATATGTGTTTCTACATGTTAGCTCGTGAGATATTGTACCATTGTTACCCCTTGAAGCAGTCTTTGTATTACCCTTGAGTGTTTGTTTGTAGTTAGTGTTCTAGTGTTTTGAGTCTTTGTTTAATCGTGTCAACCCAGTCTTGTTTAGTTATTTAGTCTCTGCCCTTGTCATTGTTTTCCCCCTCGTGGGTTTTTGTTTTCCCCTTTTTCCCATATTAAATACTGTGTTTTGTGCATTCCTGTCTGCAATTGAGTTCATCCCTACCCTCCACATAACAATCAGTTCACCAAATCGAACTGAATTGTTTTAAACGGTTCGCAATCCACAAATGACTTAAGCTGTTAACTTTTTTAACGTGGCTGACACTTCCTCTGAGTTCAAACAAACCAATATCCAGGAGTAATGCATGCACTCAAACAGTAAGATATCTTACCGCAATTTTAGAAAAGCCCAAGTAGCCACTCCGCCCAAGTAACGTTAGCTGTGCTCCTACGCCTAGAGAGAATATAGTTCCCAGTATTTATACAATTAAAAATGGTCTCTGTCTCATATAGCCTTGTTATTTGTACACGCTGTGACTATACAGATCACAACATGTAAATAGGAAAATGTTTGCATTATTTTGTCACTTATTGGGATTACTATGCTACCATTATCCATTTACATCCAGTCTTTGTGCTAAGCTAGGCTAGCGGTGGGTGCGTCAAATAACAATTACAGAATGCACAGAAATGAAAAAGGTATTTATGGACTTATCTAACTCTGGGGGCCCTATCTTGCACCCAGCGCAATTGACTTTGTACACCGACGCATGTGTCATTCCTATTTTGCACCCGCGCAAAGCACGCTTTTCCCTCCACAGAAGCACGTCGCTAAATTAGTGAATGAACTTGCGCTCCCTGGGCGGTTCAGCGCAAAAAAGGAGGCGTGTTCCGGCGCAAACAATCCCTGGTGCTATTTTGCTGTTCCATTAAACAATTGCGCCACTGACCAGAAAAAACCTAGTCTAAAGTCAGTGGCGCGTTGCGCGTTGTTCATTATGCTATTTTAAGGGCGCAAGCTTGACCATAATGTATAGCGTGCACAACGCGCATACACTTTGCTCATGTAATCTACACAGATGCAACAGTTATTTTTGCAAATCATAAATTGTTACACTAAAAAAATATTAACACATGAGATGACGGAAATCATTGTGAAATCTTGCTTACAAATTATTCAGGCTAATTGTAGTAATTAAGGATCAGACCTGTTTGCCCGATAGTGGCAAGACATATATGTATATAAGGACATCTGACAAATTTGTTTGTCCGTCAAGAACCAGGAAAAAAAAAAAATCGATGAAACAATTGTGGCTATTTCCTCCCCTGCCAGTTTAACCGACGCTATTTTGGGTGGGTTTCTCCCATCCCCATACAACACACCTTCTCTGTCTTTCACTGCTCTTACAAGAACATCAGTCTCCTCGGCTGTGAACCGCTCCTGGCGTGCGCCTGGTAAATACGCCATAATAATAGCAATCCATAATGGAACTTGCGCACCTGCTTTTAAAGGGAATGTTGGATGAAGTTCTGATTGGTTTATTTCACGTTACGCCCAAACCACACCTATGAATAATGAAGCTACTTCAGACCAACCCATTTTAGATTTGCGCCGGGCGCAAGAGCCATTTATCCCGCCGGGAAAATAGCAACAGCGCCGAGACCCGCCCACAAAGTTACTTGCGCTTCGCGCTTTGACACTTGCGTTTCAGATCGTTAAAATAGGGCCCTGGGGGATACTGTGAATAAGCTAAAGTCCCAAAAAGTCGGAGTGTTCCTTTAAAGGTTATAATTATTGGTAACACTTTACAAAAAGGGTCATTAGTTAATATTAGTTAACTACTTTAGTTAACATGAACTAAGAAGGAACAATACTTATACAACATTTATTAATCTTAGTTAATATTAATTTAAACATTTACTAATGCATTATTAAAATTAAAAGTTTGTTGAAGTTTGCAGTTTTAGTTTATACACTGAACTAACAATGAACAACTGTGTTTTTATTAACTTATTAACTCTATTTTTTTTAAACTAACATTAACAAAGATTGATACATACTGTAATAAATGTATTCATGTTAGTTAATACATTAACTAATGTTAAGAAATTACACTTTATTGTAAAGTGTTGCCTAATTATCACAGTTTGGTTACAACCGAGGTGGAACTACAAAAACACTCTGTAACACAATATAGAGTACATCAAACGAAGTCTTACATTGATGAGAACTTATTTAACTATCAACAAGACACGGTTCACCTCAAAAATCAGGCCAAAGTGGATGCCTACAGGAGTGGAGACAGAATCTGGTACAATGAGGCCAGAAACACACTGAATAAGGAGATCAGAGCGGCTATGAGAAATACTCTGAAAAGCTTGAAAAACAGTTTTCAGCCAATTACTCTGCTTCAGTGTGGAAAGGCCTGAAAGACATCACATACTTCAAGACAACATCATCCAGCACTGTGGAGAATCAACAACTTGCTGAAGACATGAATGAGTTTTACTGTAAATTTTAAAACTCTCGGTCTCACACAGGGGCGTCATGCACTCATCATTTTTGAGGGGGCACAAGTGGGGGGGGGGGGGTTGTCATGTGACTCACAGCAACCACAAAAGCATATTGACTAATTATTATTAAGCATTATTTGTTTATGTTCATTTTTATTAGAAACATTCCCAGACACATGAACTATAGTCAGGTCAAGTCACCTTTATTTTTCTAGTGCTTTAAACAAAAACAAACAAAAAAAATATTTTTTCAAAGCAACTGAACAACCTTCATTAGGAAAACAGTGTGTAATGCAAAATGATAGTTAAAGGCAGTTCATCATTGAATTCAGTGATGTCACCATCTCTGTTCAGTTAAATAGTATCTGCAATCGTTTGCAATCAAGTCAATGATATCACTGTAGATGAAGTGACCCCAACTAAGCAAGCCAGAGGCGACAGCGGCAAGGAACCGAAACTCCATCGGTGACAGAATGGAGAAAAAAAAACCTTGGGAGAAACCAGGCTCAGTTGGGGGGCCAGTTCTCCTCTGACCAGACGAAACCAGTAGTTCAATTCCAGGCTGCAGCAAAGTCAGATTGTGCAGAAGAATCATCTGTTTCCTGTGGTCGTGTCCTGGTGCTCCTCTGAGACAAGGTCTTTACAGGGGATCTGTATCTGGGGCTCTAGTTGTCCTGGTCTGCGCTGTCTTTCAGGGATGTAGAGGTCCTTTCTAGGTGCCGATCCACCATCTGGTCTGTATACGTACTGGATCCGGGTGACTGAAGTGACCCTCTGATCTGGATACAGACTGGATCTGGTGGCCACGGTGACCTCGGAACAAGAGAGAAACAGACTAATATTAGCGTAGATGCCATTCTTCTAATGATGTAGCAAGTACATAGGGTGTTATGTGAAGTGTTTCCGGTTCCAGTTTACCTAATTAATGCAGCCTAAAAATCCTTTAACGGATTTGGATATTAAAAGCATATTAGTATGTTATGTGTATGCCAGGTTAAAGAGATGGGTCTTTAATCTAGATTTAAACTGCAAGAGTCTATCTGCCTCCCGAACAATGTTAGGTAGGCTATTCCAGAGTTTAGGCGCCAAATAGGAAAAGGATCTGCCGCCCGCAGTTGATTTTGATATTCTAGGTATTAACAAATTCCTGAGTTTTGAGAACGTAGCGGACGTAGAGGAGTTTAATGTAAAAGGAGCTCATTCAAATACTGAGGTGCTAAACCATTCAGGGCTTTATAAGTAATAAGCAATATTTTAAAATCTATACGATGTTTGATAGGGAGCCAGTGCAGTGTGGACAGGACCGGGCTAATATGGTCATACTTCCTGGTTCTAGTAAGAACTCTTGCTGCTGCATTTTGGACTAGCTGTAGTTTGTTTACCAAGCGTGCAGAACAACCACCCAATAAAGCATTACAATAATTTAACCTTGAAGTCATAAATGCATGGATTAACATTTCTGCATTTGACATGGAGAGCATAGCACATCAAAGTCTGTGTGCATTGAATTTATTTAATACATGAGTTTCATAATTTGATTTGAATTACTGAAATAAATGAATTTCATTCTAATTTATTGAGATGCACCTCTACATTAAAACTACTAAAATAGCTCTAATACACGTATTTTGGTCTTTCTAGTACAGTGATCTCCACTATGTGACTCATCGGGTCAACATTAGTAGAAACAGTGAATGTAAAACTGGAGCGGATTTGAGGAGGTCACATGGTTTCTCTTAATAGAGTGCAGGACACGGGTCACAGGGAAACAATCTCTTACTGTCTGTTGTAGCGTGGTAACAAGAGATAGCCAAACCTGTATAGCCGGTTTAGTTAGATTCATTATGTACAGCGCCTCACACATAGCATGCAGAAAAAATTTGAATTTGAATTTATTTTTATTTGATCAGGGACAATGCACAGAAAAAACATTAGTCTAAAAAAGAAGAGATGTCATGTGCCAGGTTATAGAAAAAAATGCTAATTTCCACCCGCAGTCGCTGGACAGGTAGATGTTATAGGCCCTACGTACAAAAGTTCATAAAACATATACAGAATAATACATAAAATCATTACTTCACTCACATCATAAAAACACACTCCACTTCAGGAATCTATCACTCACTCACTCACTCAGAATTTACATCGTTCATATCACAGTCAATTCAGTGCGTACAGGTTTGCTTTAATAATAACCACTGTTTGGTCAGGCGTGTAAATGTACTATAGTTTGTGCATGAAGAATATTCCAAAGGTTCGCTGCTTTATAAAAGAATGATTGTTGACCATATGATTCTACGTTTTGGAGCGCTGCACTCTCCTCTGACTGTCGACCGTGTGGCTCTAGAAATTCTCTCCGAATTTAATGTGACAAATTTTCTCAAAGGGGGAGCAGCGATGTTATGGATAATTTTAATAAAGCAGAAATTTGATTATATTTAATACGTTTTTTCAAAACTCAAAATGTTATATTTACTTTGTACTTGACAGTGATGGTACTGGCGAGGCTTTTTATCATGGATTTTTATGGCCCTTTTATATAATGATTCAAGTAATTTTAACGATGTTTTACAAGCCTGAGACCCAATAGACATGCAATACAGAAGATGTGGAACAATCATAGTGTTGAGGTATATATTTGAGGCTTCCGTAGTTAATGAATTTCTAATATGTTTATAGTTCATCAAATTAAATTTCAATTTATTACTAAGATTTTTTATGTGACTTTTAAAACCAAGGTTCGAATCAAGTATTAGACCTAAATATTTTGTTTCATTTACATTTTTAATTGTTTGTCCATTTACTTGAATTTCTTGAGTTACTTGTAATTTACGTTTATTTGAAAAAAACATTGAGACCGTTTTATCAACGTTTAAGGTCAGACCATTGTGCAACTTTTTGCATCTCTTTTGATAATTTGTCAGCAACCTCCAGCTCGTTTTCCCCAGAAGTGAAGATAACCGTATCATCAGTGTACATGATTATGTACACTGTAGGGAGGTCATTTATATAGATGCTAAAAAGCAAGGGTCCCAAAATAGACCCTTGTGGCACTCCCATCGAAGTGGCTCTGAATGCAGATTGGATGTTATTCACTTGTACACACTGATGTCGGTCACTTAAATAAGATCTTATCCAATTTTGGGTGTGCTCAGAGATACTATATTGATTTAATTTACTGTAAAGTATCTGGTGATTGACAGTATCAAAAGCTTTACGCAGATCAAGGAAGACTGCTCCCACCACCCTTCCCGATCCACATATGCCCTGATAGTTTCCAGGAAGTAACAACAGGCAGAGTCTGTTGAGTATTTCCATCTGAAAGCAATTTGCATTGGATTTAAAAAGAGCTTGTGATTCAATATGGGTGGTAAGTTGCTCTGCCACTGTCTTCTCGAGCACTTTTGACGCAGCTGGGAGGATGCTTATTGGACGATAATTGTTCAAGTCTTGTTTGTTCCCAGACTTAAATATCGGAGGGACAACCGCAGGTTTTAAGGCTGCTGGAAAATTACCCTCACTAATCGATTGATTGATCATTTTTGTCAACGGAACAGAGAAGACATCCTTATATTGTTTTAGAAAAGAAGTATCAAATCCATAAATATATTTTGCTTTGCTGTTGTTTAGCACTGTAATATTTATTTAATAACTTTAGTTTTAGTTATTGAGCTAAGATTAAAATCAGATTTGTCACTGATTGGGGGGGGGGGGGGGGGGTGAGCAATGTGAAAATTCTGAGCCATTTTTTGGACATTGTTTAAAAAATAATCATTAAAATTTGTTGCTATTGCAAAAGAGCCATCAATATTTTTTTCCCTCTATATAGAGACAAATATTCTCACATTTTGAGATTTAGTAGGCTAAATCATGTGCACGATAATTCGTTCCCTCAATGTACTAAAACGTGCACTTGTTGCCCCCTTGGACAATAACAACGACAGCTTTTCTTTTCTTTTAGATTTATTTGCCCCGGTTGTTTTTCTCTTTTGTTTTCTGTGACAGATTCTGGGGCTGAAAAGGTTTTACATGAACAAAACGTGTTAACTCTCCTTCTTCTCACAGCGCCCCCAACAGTATACATCATTTCTGAAACTTTCATCATTTATCCTCTACATTTTATTAGTAACAAATATCTACAATAAACAAAGACATGAAACAAATTAAATAATTATGTGAGGTCCTTACACCCTCGATTACTATTTCCTTCACTCGGTTTATAGATTGTTTGCATGATTTCGCAAATGGAATTAGTAAATCGTGCACACATTTATTTGTTCTTGCATATCAAGTGCGGGGCTACGTAATAATGTATTTTGTGCATGTCTTTATTATTTTTTCTAAATTGTGAAAATTGTATACCTTACCTTGCTCTTTGAAGAATGAAGGATTTGTTGAAATCAAGGTTGAAATCAAACTGAAGAATGTTTCCTTGATCTCTCTCTTAGCAAAACTTACAGGTTGGAAAACAATCTTTTCTAAATAAGAAGTTTTGTTATATTAATTTAAGTATTCACGGAATACTAGCTCCTTTTGTTTGCATATTTGCAGCTAATCTTCATCCATAGCTATCATATCTTCATCAGTGCTTAATTAACCTAAATATTTTGTAAATAAAGAACATTTAAGCTTTCAAGATGAGGGAAGAATAAATGTTTGCCACTTCATTTATAAAAGCACATAAGAGCTATTATTTTCACTTCATCACAAAATATTGAGAGCAGCTCTTGGATGATTAATGACTATATTAACTGCTTGCTCTCTCCTGTTTACAAACATTATATCACAGACATCATCTCAGTTTTTTCAGGCTGTGTGTGTCAAGTAATAAACAGGAAAGTTCATGTCACAATCCTCTGATCAGAAGGGTTTGTTTGATATTTTAAGTAAGTGTTATCAGTTTAAGGACGAGAATCTTAGATTTTTGATTTGTAGGATGTTTGTAGACAAGGATTCCATTGAATTCCATCAGCGTAAATTGAAAACAAATATTCACTTCACATAGGCATCTCTCACATGATTTCATGTTCATTTAGTTACTGTTTTGTATTTTACTTTCGTGATCATGCCATTGAAGTTAATAACTCATAGTTACTCGTGACGTCAGACGTAACAAGAAAAGCTATTGGCTAGAATTTCAGTGCGTTGCGCAGAAACATATCACCAGTTCAACATCGACATCCGAAATGTCTGGATCGTTTGTTTTAACTACATTTTTTAGAAGGATTTTCTGAACTGAATTGTTTCACAGGCAAAAGAAATTATGCAGCATGTAGTCCTTTTTCTCCTCGGAGCTCATCTTGTCTCTGCTAGTGGGTGATTATTTTAATTTACCAGTAAGATATAGCTATTTGTAGTATGATTGTTTTTTTTAAAGCGTCATTCTGTTGCACTGAAACAGACCTACACAACCCATATATTTTGATTACATTATTATTTGCTCCACAAATCTGACGTAACCATATTACTACTGCTACTAATGATAACAACAATAATAATAGCTTAATATTAAACAATATTAAAAAATAATAATTATGCAGTGTTTTCCAAAACATGCGCGTGTAATAAAATAAATAAATACATAACCTTAATAGCCTATGGTTATTGTAACTAAAAAGTATTTTTGAGTTTTAAAATGTAAAACATATTCTAGAGCGCTAGCTCTCTGTATCAGATCAGTTTCGTTTGTTCTGCCCGGATACTGATGAAGAGAAACCGGATACACTTTGTTCTATTATTAATTAGGAATAAACCTCATATATTTCTAAATGTCTTGCCATGTGTTTTGGAAAAGGCTCATTACAGAAGAATAAAAAATATTATTTTAATAATAATATTAATAATTATAAATAATGATAGTTATAAACATGAGAAATGCTTGTTGTACAAGGGTTCAGTCATCGTTCAAACTATAACTAGGACTGGAAGAGATGAAGAAGACATCTCTAACAGACATACAGATAAATCACATTAATGTGTGTGTCTTTGTGTTGTAAGCAAAATGAGAAGCAGGATAAACACCTTTTCTAATTCATATTTCACACTAATCTGTCATTGCATAATATTAATAAAAATAATACATTCCTGTTAAAATAGTTTAAGCAAATACAAATCATTATAGTATCATTTTACTGTCTCTGTTCAACTGTTGGACAAACTTAAATTAAAATTCAATAATAGATTTGTTCTTCTTACGTTTGTCTTTACCTGAAGTGAGATCTTGAAATCTCATATCTTTATCTTACACATCCATAGTTTGCTGTGTCTAGATACAAGTCTTTTTATCTTCTTCTTTTGTTATATTTTGAAGGTATCTTGAATCATAAAACTGATTATGATTCATTTTAAATATTTTTTTTTTTTAATAAAACATACACATCTTGCTATATTTTATTACAATAACTGACTCAAAGTCTCAAATGTAAATTTTAGGAACTTCTAAAAGATCTAGAAGATCTGGAATATGAACAATTAATAAACAAATAAATCTATATCCCTTTTATATGTAGGGTGTATTTTGTTTTTGTTAATTAATTTAAATATTGTAATATAGGTAACTGTTTCACCTGTTATGGCATAAATTATTTTAATATAGCTAATTGTGAATTTCAATGTTGATATAACATAAAGTGTGAAGTGTGAACAGGCTTTATGTGAAGATGATGACTGAACGTCTCTGTGTTTGTGTCTCTCTTCAGGAAAACACTCTTTGAGATATTTCTACACTGCTGTGTCTGGAGTCAATGACTTCCCAGAGTTCACTTCAGTAGGTCTGCTTAATGATGAGCAGTTTATGTATTTTGACAGCAAGACAAAGGAAGCTGTGCCGAAGACAGAGTGGATGAGACAGAATGAAGGAGCAGATTACTGGGACAGACAGACACAGACTTGTATTGGCAACCATCAGGTCTACAAAAACAACATCTGGATCCTAAAGGAACGCTTCAACCAGACAACAGGTAATGGGGGGTGGGGGGGGGCGCTCCTAGTTTGACTATTTTACATACAAATGATAATAGTGTTAGGAGTACAGCTACCACTTACAGTCTCTTTTATTTTTTATCAGTTTTAAATATGTGTTTGTTAAATAAACACTTATATCTGGAGAAACAAGGACAGAAATGTTCACTTTTGTCTTTTTTATTGTAAAGTAGTGATATTTTTTATATTTCATATTGGGACACTTTTATAATTTAGCCATATTTATGACTCATACATTGTATGTTTCAGTTTTGGCTAAAGATGGTAAAACAGCAGAACACACAGATATCGTCAAACACATCCTAGACACATAGTTGCCAAGTCTTATAATACGCGAATTTGGGCTTCTTTTTTTTTGTAAGTCGCGTTAAAACAGCATAGGTTGCGTTTTTTTGGGCTTATTAAAGAATATATGGTTGCTTGTTAGGAAAATCTGACAAGCAACTTAGTTTTCTTCACATCTGGTGTATATTGATACTGATACATTGATTGACACTGTCTGCTTACAGATATAGCCAAATCAGTGCAATCATATAAGTGCTGTGGCGTAACATTCGTCAAAACATTCCGCTGAATCCGCCCCCTTATCCCCCTCATTGGAGAAATATCACATTCAAAGTGCTGGCGGCGCGCTCTATGATCTACAGAAATACACGTATTTCAATTTCTACAAACAATGCCTCCAACGAAGTGGAGAATTTTATTTTATTAAGCTAAATATATGTTACAGCTACCCTTAACGCTCTTGTCTTTCCCTTCTTGTCTTTTTGTCCTTTTCCTTCTCTCCAATCCGATTCAGCCTCACAGGTGATCGGAGATGAGGAAAGTACGTTCTCTCCGCTTTGTTGCAGTTCCCTGATTTTTATTTATTTATTTTCTAATAAAGCAGTGGTTTCAGTTTAATATGTTGCAGGCTCATTTATTGTTAATAAATGATAATGCGGGAAATAAATTATCAAATAATATTGGGCTTGTTTTGGGCTTATTTGTCTCGCGAGAGTTGGCAACTGTGCCTAGACACAGTGAAACATTTCTGATGTTACACTAAAACTTTATACTGATTTGAGTCACACAAACCTAAAACACACACAACACAGAAACAGTTCATGCTTCAGTTTGATTGTACGTTATGAAAATTACAATTATTGTTAATGGGAAATATTTAGCATAATTATTGCATAAATATTAATTAGTACCATGAAATTTTCTCAAAATACACAAGACAAAATATTATTGAACAAAAATATATTACACTGATTTTACTGAAAATAAAAAGTTACATTTCAGCTGTTCAAACTTCCAACCCATTCTCACTCCAAAGGCGTCAAAAACCGAAGCATGGTCAAGCGCCCCTAGCGTCACTTTTATGACGCCAAATGTGCCTCTCGGCGTCGAATATCGAAGCACTACGACCTTCATTGCTTTCAATGGGAAACTTTTGGCGTCAGAATTCGACACGAGGACATGAGATGTTTATCGCTATGAAATCACGTGCAAGAAGTCTCATTCAGCACACATCGCGATACTTGCTATCAGTTCCACAGTTTGGGTGAGTAGTCGTATATACGCTCTTTTAATGCCTTTTATAAAATGTATTCTGTCTTATTTATTAATCAAATTAGTGCCATATGTTTAATCGCTGTATTATATCGGTCATCCGCGGCTGTCTTTGAGTTTCATTGCGTTTAAACAAATGAACACAGCTGCTAATTAGTCTGATTAAACTCTATCTGTCACCTGACGTGCCATAGACCTTCGATCCGTTTTATATTATTATTAATTTCAGGATCAATGATGTAAGTTGTATTTGTAGTAAAATCATGGTAATCACGACACTTACAATAGTAATAAATGAAATGTGAAGTTAAAACACAGTAAACAGGACATTAGTAACTGTAACTGTAGTTTTACTATGGTATATTAATAATCAATACAACAATACAATAATCACCAAACTAGCTATGTTTGTATCACTGTAATGTTAGTGTTTTTATGTGCTTTTATATGACAGATATCACAGTAATCATATGTTCTCTAGCATGCTTTTAATACCTTTTAATGTAAATCCCAAAAAAAAAAAAAAATCAAATTAAAAATAAATAATAAAACATGTATTTTTCCATTTTGCAGTTCATTCATATCAGTTTATATTTATATATATATTTATATATATTTATTATATCTAAATATTTTGCTCACAGATCATTATTAACATTCTTTATATAATTCAATTTTATTTACTCTCCCCATTTTATTTTTATTTTTAGCTGAAAAGACGTAAAGGAAGCCCAGTGGTGTTTCTGGAGAGGGATTCCTTCAGAAATGGAGAAGAAAGCTGCGGAGGCAGATATATGCAGCAGTAAGTCTGTGATAGTTTGTCTCTTTTATCAAACACTCCTGCTGTTATAATTTGTACAGCATTTGTTGTTTCTTAAACTGTTTCACTGTCCAAATACCCACACTTGCCATCTTTGCACTTGACCACTTGATTACTTATTTGACGTCTTTCCTGTATTTTGCCTAGTGTTCAAGTGAGCATGATGACCACAAGTGTGTGTCGAACTTTTCATGACCTGATGACTGTGTTTCCCAATCCTGATCCTGGAGAACCCCAGCACTGCACAGTTTTGGTGTCTCTCTTATCTGCCTTGGAGTCTTCACTGATGAGCTGATGAGTTGAATCAGGTGTGTTTGATCAGGGAGACATCTCAAATGTGCAATGTTGGGGTTCTCCAGGACCAGGATTGGGAGCCACTGCCTTATGGGACACTTATGTGTTTACAGAGATTTTTAATAACTAATTATCAATATTTCACTGTTACTGTACATTGGACAGCTTCCCATGACCTCTTGTGAGATCTCGGCAAAAAGTCTGACGATTTATTCCAAAACATGATGCATGATGGGATACACTAAGCTTTGTATAGTGCTCCGGAGCAGTATTGGAGAGGTTTAGTGTGTGTTAAGGACGCTGTGCTTTGGCATTATTAAGACCGGGGACAGTCTCGTTCACACACTGTCATGTACACACACTCTCAAGTGGCCAAGACTGCAAGTGTGGGTATCTGGACAGGGTCAAAGTCTTAAAAATGATCCCTAAACACATCACAGTCTTAATAATCCAGTTTAACACTTGTATGATATTGTACAAGTCCCAGGACGGTCTCATCTGACACTATCATAGAATTCATATGACTATAGCTTGCTATTAATTACTTGCTTTCAATAATGGATGCATTTAACATTTAATTATACAGCATCTTTACAGAGGCTGCTTTTATGGTCTAAACAAAACACAGTGTAATGTATAAGTTGAATGTAATTTAATATTTCCTTCCTTTCTGTCTTACAGGATTGTTTGAGGATAAGGCTGTAGCTCCATCATGCACAAGGACTCACCTCGTTAACTCTTTATCCCCCGCACACACAGAAATGGTCCCTGGATCAGTGATTAGACTTTGCAGTGGTTTGATTTTTGCAGAAGATGTAACTTTGTTTTAATTATAAGCTCATAATGAATACATTACAGAACCAGTGATGAAAACAATAGTTAAAAATAGCGCTCCATATTAAAAATATATTGCACACTTGACATGCATGTCTTCATGGTGTTTTTTTGTGAGTTTGAAACATTTACATTGTGTTGTATAACATTTTGGTCACAACACTTTTTCCAGTGTTCTCTGAAAGACATACTGTATTTACTGTTTTGTTTTTTAATAAAAGCATTTTCATTTGCATACTGAAAATAGTTAATGTTTACAACATAACTGCCTTTTTATTCTTTATGGTGGCAAAAACGAGCTTGGTGACAGAGGATGCAGTGTAGTAATTTGGGCATGTTGTCTTTAAATGAGTTTGACATATAAATAAATAATGGAAGATCCTTACAAAAATATGCATGTTTATTATGCTTTATGTATTATTTGTTCATTCATTCATTCATTCATTTATAATTTCAGTTTTTATTCCTAGAGTTCAAATGGTAGAGAATGGTAAATCACAGAAACACAAATGTGAACAATTTTAACTTTAAAACACAATGTAATATACAATGTAAATTTTAGAAGCACGTCATTTGATTAGTAAATATATTTGTCTTTGGTCAAAAAAAAAAATACAAATCTTAAAAATGTGTCTTATATTTATTATAGAGGAATCTGTCTGTTGGATACAACTGCGACTGCTGGGCATGTGCACATCAATATTGCCCAATGTTTGTCAAGCTGAACAACGGAGGAAGGGGAAGACGTTAATAAAACAGAATCTAATAAGTAGCAAGCTTAATCTACTGTTAACCGAATCTATCCCTTCAGCCGAAAAACGAAAGACGTCGGTCATACATGGATAAGGAAGTGTGACGCTACTGCTCAGCTTTAATGTCATTGGCTATGAATTTTCAGAATTTTCTATCTTTTAACCCATATTAAACAGCGCATCATGTTAAAAAGTATGTTTTGCTGCTATCATCACATTAGTAATATATTAAGTCAACAATGAAGTGTTGCTATCTTGACAAAAATGACATCTTTAGCGAGATCCTAATCCTAACCCTAAGCTTAACTTCAATGAACTACAAAAAACAGCCCCCTAGTGTTGCCTTTGCATAGATAGAACGACGGAGGCTTGTGGGTAATGTAGTTTAAAACTTTTTATTAACGAAACGAAATAAATTATTTATTTTAAGGAAAACTGGATATCTAAATATGTTTATTGTGCAAACCTCTATGATATATTTGAGAGGCAGGCTGAAATGTGGTATTTTACAGTGAGCAATATTTAAAATGCCTTTATGTCAGCTTTCCATTTATTTCTGAAAACTGAGCTCAACATTATTTTATCAGCATAGCATAAGTAATAATCCTGCCCATTTTCTCTTTGATATGTTAATTGGACTCTGATTTACAGCCATTTGAAAAGTACAGTTTTGGGCTCTTCCGGGGGGTGCTACTGGGCCCCTGGGGGTAGAAGGGCAGTAAAACCTACATATATGTATTCTCCTCATCATGGACAACAAACTGAGCTGAGTCACATTTATATCTGACAGTTTTCATAGTCCTCTGTTTTCTATTCTATTCATCATGACTATTATACCTTTTGACAGGACATTGTGAGGCCATCTGATGAAACATTGAAAAATTAGAAAGAAATGATTTAATAATGAAAATAATAGATTATTTATTTGATTTTTGAAGTAAATGGCAAGAAATATAATGGATGAACCTGCAACAACTTGCCTTTATCTATTCCCCACCTGTAAAGCAGTAATCAAGGACAATGTATACACATTGTGATACTTCACTATTACACAAGGACAAATTCATGCATATATATAACTATTTAGCAAAAATCAGTGTAAAAATGTCCTCCTCACCCCAGTATCTTGCTCCTCAGGTGCTGGACATCAGTAATGTGCCTGCTCTTGGTTTTAATGCAGTACAAGATCCACGTTGATCATTCCTGCTACATTCTCAGTTATCCCTCAAGTGTTTGTAACAAAAAAGCCCATGGCACCATCTTGTAATGCAGAATAATTAATCTCGTAACTCCCTTTATTTCACAAAAAAATGTGCATATTTGTTACTAAAATATAAAAAAAATTACTTTCTGGTGTACTGATGTCCCAGATGTTATTAATCCGATCAAAAATGTTTATGTCTTAAATAAAAAAATAATCCCAATAATTAATATGTTGTTTTTCCAAGTCTAAAATAAACACATATTAGCCTACCTAGTAAAATTATGTATTTACCAAGAATCTTCAGAACACAATATTCACCATTTTCATTTTATTGAAGCATAGACTATAAAGTTGATAAAGTAGCATCAAGACAAATAAGATTCAATGAAAATAATTATAAAAAATACATTAACCTCATATATAAATCAGTTCACACAGATGAGTGATGAAATGTCCTTAAAAGTCACACAGTCCCATCCAGTCAACTGTGATACAGATCATGTGATACATATAAGACATGAGATACTGTTCCAGAAAATAATGATTCCCATCATCACATCTAAACTGGTTTCATCTCCCTATCGTGTTCTTCTTCTTTCGTGTCTGGAAACAGTTTGTGGTTGATATCCAGCACTGATGTGGTGTAGCTTGTTCTCAGCCAGAGGATCTCTCAGTCCTAAGATCCCAGACCTGGTCAAAGTGAAACAAGCAATCCAGATGAAGTTGTTTAATGGACAGAGAGCTCAGCTTATGTTCTGTGTGATTTTAGCAGTGTGAGCAACTATGACCCTTGTAGTACTGTACACTTACCATTCTTCAAGCTGTTTTGAGACCTTTTGAGAAGCTTTTTCTCTGAAGAGAATTTAGCACATCCTCTTCTTTCACTCCTTTCAAGAGCATCACTTGGTCAAAACCCCTCATTTGGCTGATAAGATCATCTGTACAAATTAAAATACTGCAATAAAAATTAAAGAATTAAGAAAAAGTTACAGAGGCAAAGGTCTTGCTCATGAGACTCCATTAGCATGTGTAGTTCTCAGAGACTCTAGAATTCATCTATTGTTGCAGTAAATGTGTTTTTTCCCTCTAGAATCTTTCTCCAAAGTTCCTGACTTCTCTCACAAATGTATTTTAGTCTGTGCAGTGTAAGGCCTGGCTTCAAACCAATCCACTATCAATTCACAATTTATAACATAACATTTAGAAAACAATGAAATAATGTACATTGGTGTTTATATCAACTAAACCAATTTCATGATACTTGTCTACTCTTAAAACAGGTGGTGTGTTTTTAAAAACATAATATTAAAAATGTCCAGTCACACTTTGCTAACATGCTGTAATTGTAATAGTATAAAAAGAAATCAAGGCTGACATGACCAGTTCTGTGAGAGATCATCATAAAATGTTGTATAACACAGCATTGCTTCAACACACACATACCAGAGGACTTCTGTTTGTTTGAGCACAAGATGGCCATCTTCATTCCTCATCCTGAGCAAATCATTTCCTTGGTCTTCCTTCTCTTCTGTGAAACAAGATAATCTCTACTTACTCTGTGTGCAATTAATATTGCTCATTAAATATAATTAAGTTAATTTAAAGTAAGATTCAGACCAGAGCATTTGAGGAGTAAATGTTGATTAAAAAAAATATTCTAAACAAATGTACCTGGGAAGAGCTGATCATGGCAAGATTCGCTGAGACTCAGTAATAGCTCTTTTAGTTTTTAGGAAGGTTTGTGAGGGTTGGCTCTTGAGTGAGCTGTTGAGCTTGATATTTTAGACCTGAAAAAGAAGAACAGCATTAGGATTATCTGCAAAAAATCCTGTAAGACAGAAAGAAGGAAATATTATTAATTACGTGCAACTTGTACATTACACCTCTGTATAATTATATGTTAAATGCATCCATTATTGAAAGCAAGTAATTAATAGCAAGCTATAGTCATATGAATTCTATGATAGTGTCAGATAAGTGTTAAACTGGATTATTAAGACTGTGATGTGTTTAGGGATCATTTTTAAGACTTTGACCCTGTCCAGATACCCACACTTGCAGTCTTGGCCACTTGAGAGTGTGTGTACATGACAGTGTGTGAACGAGACTGTCCCCGGTCTTAATAATGCCAAAGCACAGCGTCCTTAACACACACTAAACCTCTCCAATACTGCTCCGGAGCACTATACAAAGCTTAGTGTATCCCATCATGCATCATGTTTTGGAATAAATCGTCAGACTTTTTGCCGAGATCTCACAAGAGGTCATGGGAAGCTGTCCAATGTACAGTAACAGTGAAATATTGATAATTAGTTATTAAAAATCTCTGTAAACACATAAGTGTCCCATAAGGCAGTGGCTCCCAATCCTGGTCCTGGAGAACCCCAACATTGCACATTTGAGATGTCTCCCTGATCAAACACACCTGATTCAACTCATCAGCTCATCAGTGAAGACTCCAAGGCAGATAAGAGAGACACCAAAACTGTGCAGTGCTGGGGTTCTCCAGGATCAGGATTGGGAAACACAGTCATCAGGTCATGAAAAGTTCGACACACACTTGTGGTCATCATGCTCACTTGAACACTAGGCAAAATACAGGAAAGACGTCAAATAAGTAATCAAGTGGTCAAGTGCAAAGATGGCAAGTGTGGGTATTTGGACAGTGCAACAGTTTAAGAAACAACAAATGCTGTACAAATTATAACAGCAGGAGTGTTTGATAAAAGGGATAAACTATCACAGACTTACTGCTGCATATATCTGCCTCCGCAGCTTTCTGTCTTCTCCATTTCTGAAGGAATCCCTCTCCAGAAACACCACTGGGCTGACTGCCTTTACGTCTTTTCAGCTAAAAATAAAAATAAAAATAATAAAAAGGGGAGAGTAAATAAAATTGAATTATATACAGAATGTTAATAATGATCTGTGAGCAAAATATTTAGATATAATATATATATATAAATATATAAATATAAACTGATATGAAAGAACTGCAAGATGGAAAAATGCATGTTTTATTATTTATTTTTAATTTGATTTTTTTTTTTTGGATTTACATTAAAAGGTATTAAAAGCATGCTACAGAACATATGATTACTGTGATATCTGTCATATAAAAGCACATAAAAACACTAACATTACAGTGATACAAACATAGCTGGTTTGGTGATTATTGTATTGTTGTATTGATTATTAATATACCATAGTAAAACTACAGTTACAGTTACTAATGTCCTGTTTACTGTGTTTTAACTTCACATTTCATTTATTACTATTGTAAGTGTCGTGATTACCATGATTTTACTACAAATACAACTTACATCATTGATCCTGAAATTAATAATAATATAAAACTGTTCGAAGGTCTATGGCACGTCACGTGGCAGATACAGTTTAATCAGACTAATTAGCAGCTGTGTTCATTTATTTAAACGCAATGAAACTCAAAGACAGCCGCGGATGACCGATATAATACAGCGATTAAACATATGGCACTAGTCTGATTAATAAATAAGACAGAATACATTTTATAAAAGGCATTAAAAGAGCGTATATACGACTACTCACCCAAACTGTGGAACTGATAGCAAGTATCGCGATGTGTGCTGAATGAGACTTCTTGCACGTGATTTCATAGCGATAAACATCTCATGTCCTCGTGTCGAATTCTGACGCCAAAAGTTTCCCATTGAAAGCAATGAAGGTCGTAGTGCTTCGATATTCGACGCCGAGAGGCACATTTGGCGTCATAAAAGTGACGCTAGGGGCGCTTGACCATGCTTCGGTTTTTGACGCCTTTGGAGTGAGAATGGGTTGAAACTTCAGACTTTTTAAGCTGATTCTCAAGAAACATGAAGTTTGTCTTGACGATATTTTTAATCTTGTTCTTTAATAAGAAATGAACTGCGTCTGCTTCAGAAACAAAGGAAGTGAAGAAATGAAATGTGTGAACAGAGATGCTTTAGATGAGATGAAAATATAAGAGTTTTTCTTATTTCTGATGAGAAAAAAATTATTATTATAGTTTAAATATTAATTAGTTCCATTAAATTCTCACAAAATACAAAAGAAAAAAGAACAAATATTATTGAACAGATTGAATATATTACATTGATTTCACTGAAAATAAAACAAAGTTACATTTCAGGTGTTTAAACTTTGAGCTTTTTAAACCCACTTTAGTGTAAAAGTGTTTTCTTTAGTGATGGGCAGTGATTGTTTGTGATGCACACTCAGTGATGTCACTGGTCTGATATTGACTGTCTGTGTGTCATCTTGCTCTCCTTCTGTTTAGTTCACTGATTTATTTCTATTGTGGTTCAGTGGTTTAGTCACTTTTTTATAATTAAATAAAATTGAACAATTCTGGTTCTAAGACACAGATCTGATGCAGTAAATAAGTCATCATCTGCTCAGACACATTCAGTGAGTGAGTGATGAAGTCAGACTGATCATTAACACTACAGGACAGTACAGTTATGTGTGTGTGTGTAAGCAGTGTAGATGTCACAACAGAAATCATGTTGTCTGCTTATTGTCTTTGTTTTATTTCTCAGCACCACTTCTTTTTCTCTTAACATAATACATTTTGTCAGTAAACTCACAACTCAAATATTAATACTTTTAAAAAAAAAAATAGAATGAAGGCCAAAAAACTAAAATATGTTAACAGTCAGATTTGTTTGATTCTGAGTCAAACATGTTTCTGACTGCCGGTTTTATTCTGACTGTAATCACTGTCTCTGTTCTTCAGGTGTGCACACATTCCAGGTGATGTACGGCTGTGATTGGGATGATCAGACTGGAGAAACAAATGGGTTCCAGCAGGATGGTTATGATGGAGAGGACTTTCTGTCTCTGGTTCTGAAGGAGATGAGATATATTACTCCAGTGCCACAAGGAATCCCCACCATACACAAGTGGAACTATGACAGAGGCTTTATTGAGAGAGACAAACATTACTTCAACACCATGTGCATCGAGTGGTTGAAGAAGTATGTGCAGTATGGAAAGAGCAGCCTGAAGAAAACAGGTACATCAGAACCGATCCAGCAGTGAAAATATTAAAATATAACCAAACATATTTTGTTAAACAGATTTGTTCACCAGAAATCATTGTAAGAAAAGTTTCAAAATGCTGTTGTGTTCTTTCTTTCAGAGATGGTTTTGATTAAAGCATTGCAGATCATGTGTATTGTTTGTAGAAATGAATAATGAAGGCATTTTAATGGATTGCTAAACATGTTCAAGATGATCATGTTCATCTAAACCTGTTAAATTGAGGAACTGGATAGAAAAGTATAAACTGATGCAGGTCTGATGTGTTTTAGTGGCTAAAGCTCAGTTCAGTTATAACAGTTAGGCTCTTATTACTAAAGATTTTATTAAATTAATGAGTTTGTTGAAACCACATCAACTAGTAACTGTGGGTTTGCTGATCAGAGCCCTGCAAGTCATGAATTATCATTACTGTACCCTCAAGGGACATTTAGGCCCAATCCCAATTCTATTTTATACCCCTTCCCCTTCCCCTACCCCTCCACCTACCCCTTCCCCTTGTCCCTTGAAACAGAGTGTCCAGGGGTAGGGGAGAAGATATTCCCCTAAGGATTGGGACACCACTACTATGCCATCACACGTCATCATTCGTCATCTAGCTATTACAATACACACATACACAGGTGTGCTGGTGTGCATTAGAGCCTTTAATTATCGTTCTGTATTAATGAGCTGCTTACTGACACACACACATATATCGGAAATTGCGCAGCTCACACATTCAGGAGAAAATAAACTTGTCAACGCTGCCCCATGACTTTTATTAAATACAGTTTAAATACTGATTCGGTACATTATATTTTCCAGCAACAAGAGGATACAATCGCTGTTTTTAAGTAAACTCACTCTAAAAAGATAAACGCACAGATGCGAATACACGCAACTTCCATCTCAATTTAAGATCACTTGATTTCAAGCTCTCTCTCTCTCTTCAGTCTCTCCTCAGGTGTCTCTGCTGCAGAAGTCTTCCTCGTCTTCAGTCAAGTGTCATGCTACAGGATTTTACCCCAAAGAAGTAACAATCTCCTGGATGAAGAATGACCAAGATCATGATAAGAATGTGGTTTTTGGTGAACTTCTTCCTAATGAGGATGGGACCTTTCAGAAGACGAGCACCATCAGAGTTACTCCTGAAGAGTGGAAGAACAACAAGTTCAGCTGTGTGGTGGAGCACCAGGGTGAAACCATTAGAGTGAATGAGATCAGGACTAACAGTGGTAAGAGAAATTAAATGAGTGAACCACACATGTAGCCCTGTCTCGACTCACCAAAAATAAACCCTAAAGAACAGTGATTTAATAACAAGGAAGTTTATGGAAAAATGTAATAAAATGGAACAATCACAGAACAGACAATAGAGTACAAACACAGTATGTTAAGGCCTGTATTGTTTTTATATGGTTGCACATTGAAAACATGCTGTCACTACATAGCAATGTACTGTATATAATATATCACAATCACAGAGAGATTTTCTTCAGTAAAGGACCATGGTGGTAGCTGAACAAACTCAGTTTTAAGTTGACAAAACAAAACCAAACCAAACCAATCCAATCCGGCTTTGTTGATACCATGATCCAACTCTGGCTTTATCCTGAGTTTATGAAGCATGTGCACATGAAACTGTGACATCAGTAATGAACAGCCAATCACACGCCTTGAAACTGTGATTCATTTCTCATCAGAGAGTCAGTGCGATTCACTTCCAGAGAACAAAAGATTGAAAAATATGAAGAATTTATAAGGGTCATAGGATGCAATTTAAATTTTTTCCTTTCTCTTTGGAGTGTTACAAGCTCTTGGTGCATAAAATCACAAGATGGCTCCGCCAAGTCCGGTTGCCGTCCAGGTCGCTCCGCTTAGATTATGTTTTTATTTACTTTTTTACCTACTTTTGCTTTCTCTTTTTACACACATAACCTCTGCACTGATCATTTACGACAAAGAAACACTTTTGGACATTGGACACCGCTTCACTGACCTGTTTCAGGACACTTTATCCTCCAACCCATCGTGGCCATCTGAGATTCTCCGGAACGCCGAGATGAACAATGGCCACCTGAATAACCACCTGAGGCGACGGATCAAGAAACACCGCGGGAAACGTGCTGGGATTCCAACAGACTGAGGAAAAGAGCACACAGCCCTCCTTTACCGAGCATTCTGCTCGCCAATGTCCAGTCTCTGGAGAATAAGATGGATGATGTTAGAGCCATAATAAGTTTCCAACGGGACAATAGGGACTGTAACATCCTTTGTTTGTTGGACCCCAGGAATATCTCCACTCTGTCGCGCTCCTGCTCGCCTCATCTGGAACATTTATCCATTATTTGCCGCCCATTCTATCTGCCACAGGAGTTTTCATCGATCATAATTGCTGTTTACATCCCACCACAAGCAGACACCTGTTTGGCTTTGTCTGAGCTTCACGATGCGCTCAGCGGCAACATCAACAAACATCCTGACGCTGCTATTATCATCGCTGGGGATTTTAATAAAGCCAAACTCAGGCAAGTTATGCCTAATTTTTATCAACATGTATTCTGTCCAACCAGAGGACCGAATACACTGGATCATTGCTATACTCAGTTTAAGAATGCCTACAAAGCTCGCTCACTACTGGCTTTGGGCAAATCGGACCATGCCGCCATTTTCCTCACACCGGAATATAAACAAAGACTCGTTCAAGATCCCCCGGTGCAGAGGGTGGTGGTCCGCCCAATCAGAAGCCATGCTACAGGCTGCTCTTGATGATGTAGACTGGGACATGTTTCGTGCAAGTTCATCTAACGTCAGCGAGTTCATGGATGTAGTATTAAGCTTTGTAAACACGCTAGCCGAACAAGCTACGGATACAATAGCTATAAGGACATTCTCAAATCAGAAACCGTGGGTGGACAGATCAATCCATGCAGCAGTAAACAAATGCACTGCTGCTTACAACGCCGGTCTTCTATCAGGAAACATGAGCGAGTACAAAGCATCGTGCTATGCTCTCCAACGTGCAATAAGAGCCGCCAAACACAAATACAGGGAACGCATAGAGTCACATTTCCAGCTAAATGACTCCCGACGCATGTGGCAAGGACTAAGGACCATCTGTGCCTTTGGAAATAAATCCTCTGCAGAGGTGAGAGCAGATCCGTCACTGGCTGACGAGCTAAACACTTTCTAAGGCTGCTTTGAAAACAATCGAAGCAGTGCTCCTCCAATCCCGGATACTTTAGACCCTCTTCGATTTGCTTATCACCCAAACAGATCCACTGATGATGCCATCTCTCACATCCTACACTCTTCCCTCACACACATTGACATCAATAACAGAACTATGTAAGGCTGCTATTTATTGACTATAGCTCAGCTTTTAATACTATAGTCCCCATAAAGCTAGCTTCTAAACTCATTGACCTCGGCCTGAATTCTTCACTCTGCAACTGGATTCTTGATTTCCTCACCGGCAGACCTCAAGTGGTGAAACTAGGCCAGTACACCTCCAACTCCATCACCCTGAATGTAGGAGCCCCACAGGGCTGTGTCCTGAGTCCCCTGCTCTACTCTCTTTACACACATGACTGCGTGTCTTCGCACAGCTCCACATCTATAATCAAATTTGCTGATGATACTGTGGTTCTGGGCCTCATTCACAACAATAATGAGACCGCATACTTGGATGAGGTAGATAAATTAACATCATGGTGCCAGGACAACTGTCTCTCTCTGAATATGAGCAAGACTGAAGAACTGATTGTGGACTTCAGGAAGAGACAACAGCAGCCCTATACTCCTCTTATGATCAGCGGGACCCCTGTGAAGAGGGTGACAAGCTTCAAGTACCTTGGTGTAAACATCTCAGAGGATCTTACTTGGACTACACACATTCAAACACAGGTTAATAAAGCCAGGCAAAGACTGTACCATCTGCGACAGTTGAGGAAATTCAGGGTCTCACCAGCAATCCTGAAAACTTTTTATTCGGGGGCTATAGAAAGTGTACTGACTCAGTGTATCTCAGTGTGGTATGGGCACAGCTCCAGTCAAAGCCCTGCAGAGAGTTGTGCGCTTAGCTGAGCGCATTTCAGGGTCTGCTTTTCCCTCTCTGCAGGACATCTACCTCAAACGCTGCAAAAGCAGAGCTGTTAAAATAATCAAAGACTCCACCCACCCCAGTAACCATCTCTTCACTTTGCTGCCATCTGGTAAGCGCTTCCGTAGCCTGATGGCAAAACCGAGAGACTAAGGAGGAGTTTCTTCCCCCAGGCCATCAGGCTCCTAAACTCAAAACCAGCCTTTTAACATCTTCATGTCTCCACTTAATATTGACTTATCAGTAAGATATTCACATTTGCCTCTTGTACATCCCTGTATATCTTAATATTTAAGGCTACAGTTTACTTTCATGCTCATTATTTTGCGCTCTATATTTAATTCTACAATATACATCTTTTTTATATTTTATTCTTATATTTTTATTGTTTACTTTTATTTAATTCTTACATAGCTATATTTATGTATATTTTAATCTTTTATGTTTTCTTTAATAGTTGCACTGTCCATGGAGCGGACCTGACTCACATTTCACTGCTGGTTATATATGCTATATATAATTTTGTATGTGGCAAATAAAAATCTAGAATCTTGAATAAAGAAGATATGTAAAGTTGCAAAGACTAAAATCTCAAACCCAAATAGATATTCTTTATAAAAGTTAAGTCAACCATGCCTACCTAAAACAGCTCATATATCTATGTCACGATGTGGGAAGATTAGCATAACGTCGCCCAAATGTTTTCGCAAAGAAAGAAGGCGTAACTTTTATTCTCGCTGTAATATTGCTGCCATGTCGTAATGACGCTGTGTGTTTCATTTTGAAAGCAAAACTACTTTGTTTAGGCCTTCCAAAAGAGGACACAACTAGAAATCAGTGGTGAAGTTGTATTTACAACACTATTCCTGAACAGTCCAACCCAAATATTCAGATGTGTGCAGCACATTTTACGGAGGATGAGGACTGTGAGAGTAGCCTAAAATGCTGGTGTCTGTTTCTATAAAGTGGGGCAATTCCTACTTTGCAAGGACAGTTTGGTGCTTCTGAATCACAGTCTGTCAGTACGTTTTCATATTTAAATAATTTTCCACTGATGATTCAAATATGAGTTTTGAGCAATGTAGAGTAGCACTTGTTGTTTTTTGTTTCTCAAGACATGGTTTTATGTTTACGCTGCACGATGCAACGCATTGCGTAAAAAGACAGTATAAAGTCATTATAATCAGTAATTATCCACTGGATGCAACAAATACCTCATTTGCAGTAGGTTTTATTGGTTTTGTCTGGTTGTGCTGGGAGTCTTCATCACACTGTGGTAAGGGGCGTAACATTTCCGTCACGTGCTTGAGGTATTCAGCCAATCACAACGCACTGGATAGCTGGCCAATCAGAGCACACCTCGCTTTTCAGAACGTTGAGCTTTGTAAAAAATCGACGCATTTCACAAGGCCGGACATAGAGGAGAAACAATAATGTGCATTATGTGGAAAATAATGTGTTTTTTTTTTTTTTACCTTAAACCACATAAACATCTTGCATTACACCAAATACACAAAATAATGTTCTTTTTAGCAACATCCTATGATGCCTTTAAATACTCAGCAAGGTCAAAATAGCTGTCCTTGAAATCAAACAACTAAAAAAAAACTTTGTTTAGTTAGAAAAGTTAGTTTATATAGTTGATAATATATATATATATTTATGTATATATATATATATATATATATATATATATATATATATATATATATATGTATGTATGTATGTATGTATATATATATATATATATATATATATATATATATATATATATATATATGTATGTATGTATATATATATGTATATATATATATACATACATATATATATATATATGTATGTATATATATATATATGTATATATATGTATGTATATATATATATATATATATATATATATATATATATATATATATATATATATATATATATATATATGTATGTATGTATGTATGTATGTATATATATATATATATATATATATATATATATATATATATATGTATATATATATATAGGTATAAAGAGACTCAAAAATCTGAACTCATATGTAATCATATTTAAAGCTTTACCTATTGATTCTAAAGCTTATTTATATTGTATATTATTATTATTAAATTTTAAATAAAAGATTAATATTAAATTAAATCATTATTGAATATTAATATTCAATTAAAATGTATTATTTAATGGATCAAGGCTATAATAAATATATAAATAATATAAAATATTTATAATAAACAATCACTGCTAAAGCCAGATGTTTTTACCTTTTTAAATATGTTTTACTCAAGAAACTGGGGGAGTGGCTTTATTGCATCAGAGATGTGACACTTTGCTTGAAGCTCATTGGTCAAATTTCAGTTTGAGATTTCTAAACCAGAACATAGCTTAGCTGTGGAGTGTAAGTTACCGTGGCAATGAATGCAGCTAATATCCAAGCCCCTTTCATGGTACCTCAGAGTTGGTGAAAACTAAACTGAAACTTGGCTAGCCAGCTAATCCAGCTTCATGGTACAGGCCCCTGGTTAGTAACATTATCTGGCTTTGAGATTGAGCTGATGTTTTCTCTGATCAAACAGGAGATTCTCTTCCCATCGGCATCATCATTGGTGTTGGTGTTGCTGTTGCTGTCCTCCTGTTGTTTGTGATTGGTGTTGTTGTGTATAAGGTCTATCAGAAAAAGAAAGGTGAGAGAGATTCAGATAATATTATCTTCACTATTGAATACATTGCATGCTTTATCTAAACATTTGTGTCCTGATATTTCATCTCTCTGGGTTTCTGTTTTTCAGGCCTCAAACCTGTCAATGGTAAGTTTTTCTTAATCTCTATTTGATATTTATTAATAATAAATGGACTCTGCCCTTTATGATGTGGTTAATAGTAATATGTTTATATTTCTAAAACATTGGTCATTGGTGTAAAATCAAAGAGTAAGTCAAAATATGTGTATTGTTCTATAATATATTTTACTTAAAATATGTCTAATAAATAAGAAATTGTGTATCTGTGTGATGTACAGTAGCTGTCATGATGATTGTAATTTGTGTTTTCTGTTCTAGCATCTGATGATGGTTCAATTCATTCAGTTCGTTCAGTTCATTCACGTGATTCAAGTGATTCAGTTCATTCAGAACATTCAGATGATTCGCTCATTAAAACATAAAAAGATGTAAGTGTATTATTGTTATTATTATTATTTTTATTTTTATTCATTAGTGCAGCTGTTCCAGTCATGTGAAATCAATAAAATGTAATTTTCTGGCATTTTAGGTGACGAGATGAGTGCGTGAGATGAAGTTTAAAAAGATGTCTATTCTGCTGTCAGTCTTGCTCACAACACAAACACACACTTCCTCTCACACACAGGTTAAGATACTTCAGTGTTGGGATTGATTATATTATATTATATTATGTTATATTATATTATTACACGCCTCTGTGGAATACATGATTCTGATTGGTCAGCAGTGACAGTCAGAGGTATGTTATCCCTGGATAATACAGTCTATGATAACAGCCTGTAAAATATGATAACACAGGCTCATCCAGGTAACAGCAGTCGTCTCTCCACTCTTGCTTGAACTATATTTTTTTCTTGGTGGAAGCTTTGTGTTTGTTTAGCTAATAAAATAGTGTACAATTGTTTAAAAATGTCATCCCGGTAACGTGGATTCACTCTAGTTTCATACACACCCAGCTGTTGCCATTTTGCTACGATTGCTTTGTACGCTGTAATGGATTATAAGAGAACTAACAAACTTGTAGGGTTTTAAAGTTGTAATATGGAGGCTTCATATTTTATTTCTTGGATGGGATTTTTGGGCTTTTTCTGTTTATTTCCTTTTTTTTGTTTAAGATATTTTACTTTTAAACATTTACATCTGTACAGTACAGTAAATATAGATATTTTCCATTATTTGAGGTTTAAATTGAAATTAAGTTACTTTTTATATATATATCGGTTGCCTTAAAAACATTGTAATCTTATTTTGATTCTTTAAAAATAAATAAACTTCACAAAAAATGGACAAGTGATGAATGTCTGTCTTTCATACTCTCTTACAAAACAGCAGCATCCATATTTCATCAGAATACATTGATTAACTTTTGCTTCAGATTCAACAGAATATTCTAAACTTACAGATGTTAGATCATATATGATGTTAAAATGCATGATTCCTTCCCAAAGTTTATATAAGATATTAATTGGAATCAAAATGACTGTATTCACCACTGCAGGCATGCAATTGAGGTTTCCATCAACTGTTTTTCACTAGTCACCAAATACAGCAAATGTGATCTGTTACACTCAATTCTACCTAGCAACTTCAGTAATTACCTTCAGTAATTTGGACAAGTATGGCACTTTTCATTTACAAAATTGAATCTTAAAATAAATTTTTGTTCAAGCATTTTTGCAGCACATACATTATTTTAATAACACTTTACAATAAGGATTTATTTGTCATCATAAATTAACTAGTTAACGTGAACAATACTTACACAGCATTTATTAATATTACATGGACACAGGTGGTTAAAGTATAGCACACAAAGATGAGGATACAGTTAGGATAGTCTTGAATTCAGAAATCACCCCATAAGGTGAGACACTGCAGGCAAAAACAGTTTTTTCAAGCACCTGTCAATTTTGAGTTTTTGGGTTTTTTGGCTTTTCATAAAGTGCTTTTTCAAACTAGTTGAAGGAAAATTTCCTGTTACGTGTTTCTTTTATAGCACTTTATCTGTTTGTGTCAATAGATTTCAATACATATTTTTAAAGGCTGTTTTCTCAAAATGAGTTTTTTCTCCAACACTGAGCCATAAATCTCCACTTCAGTAGAACTGACACACGCCAAACTTTACATTTTTATTCCTGACAATATTCTAATATTGTTTTCACAGAGTGATTTGTTCATATATATTTTCCTTGATTATATACAACATTTTATTCCCCCCAAAGTTGGGAAAATATATTGTTTTCTGGCTGTTCAAAGTATTTTCTAAATTATGGCGTGACAAAAAAAAAGATATCCAGAATTCCCTCTGTAAAAACATTTGATTCTAATGTCAAAAAATAAATATATATATTTTTAAACTGACTTCATCGAGTGTTCAGATTTTTGTACTAGACAATTATGCAAATTAGCGCATATTTCAATAAATAATGCCTCATTTGCTTATTTTAACATAACATTTTAGAAAACTTGTAATACAAAAAATGGGTTATGAATTATAAAGCAAATGATAATATGTATTTACACTGATTTTCCAAACCATTTGATCATCATTTGAACACTTTGCCTTAGCTTGGTGTAAGCAGGACTCGAAGATGAAGATTAAGTGAACAGACTTTATTAACAGAAAGATAACTACCCCAATGAAGGGCAGGGGTATTCAATTACAGTTCCAAAAGTTCTGGCTTCTGGCCACTATATATTTCTTTCCAGGTGGAAGTTCGGACAATATATCTATATATAGAGAGAGAGAGAGAGAGAGAGAGAGAGAGAGAGAGAAAGAGAGAGAGAGAGAGAATACAGTGGTGGCCTGAACACATGAAAGATCTGAAAGTATTGACCTTTTTTGCCTCCAACCTTTTCAGATAGTTGCTCTGAGCACAGCAAATAGAGATTTATGATTCCTAAGTGAATCATACCTTTTTATCCACTATTAACTTTAATATTTGGTATGTCGACCTTTTGCAGCAATTACAGCAGCACATCTTTGTCATAATTATTTGACATGATCACCTAATAGTGTCATAAATTCTGCTTACTGATGATTGATGAAATTTCGTGAAGTAATAAATAAACATGGATCTTGATACACAAATAACTCTATGTTAGATAAAGACAGAATTAAAACCCAACTTTCCATTTTGCATTTTATTTCCGCTTTTGGAATTTCCTTTTTGATTTATTTAATTCCACTCTTCACAAATGTTATTTTTATATATAATTTATATTTAATCATTGCCACATGTATTTTTTATTTATTTTTTATTTTCCATCCATGCTTGTATTTCTATATCACAGACGATCCCTGTCTGTGTTTCATGTGTCTATATTCAAGGACTTTTAGTTTGTAGTTCTGTGTCACTATTGTTGTCTTGTTCCTCTCCTATTTCCCTGCTTCTCTGCTCCCTTGTTAGTTGTCAGAGACACTCATTGAAACACCCATCTTGAGAGTTGCTCTGGTAAATGAACATGTGGACTGTAGTTCTTCTGCTCCTTGAAGTTACTCTCAGCTGTGCTAGTGAGTAAATTGATTAAAGTTAACGGTGTTTGAAGTTAAAGTTAATTTGATGTTTAAAAATTATGTACTAAACCATGAATAGTAGCCGCAGAGTCCAATATTTATATCAATAAGCCAAAAAGAATAAGTTATGTAAAAAATATAATGTTTTGGAATTGACTAAAGAAAAATAATTAAGTTTTTATAACAGGTCAGTTCATTTGTAACCTGCGTGTATGCGTGAGATCCAAACAAAACATCGTCCTCCAAGCTGCTTTATCAGATTTATTCATCACAGCTTGTTCTGGTCATTTTAACTCAGTTCTGCTGCACAATGCACTTATGATAACATCGAATGCTTCCACATAATCACCTCCAGACACGGTCAAAAAATGTTGTACTGGAAGGTAGACATTACAATTCAATACAAGATTAATACAAAGAGCCATTAAAGCCCAAAGCAACATTGTAAACACTGCATTAATCAGTCCTCTCTAGGTCAAAAAGTAAACAGTTTTTGCAATCAGTCCATTACATTTCCATGCTGTCATACAACAGACAAAGCTTTGTCACAGGTCTCTCGAGTACACTGGTTTTAGTTTGTACTCGCACAGAACGTACAAGTCCATTTTTATCTGGAAAGACTTACATATCTCGTCCCATCAGCCAAGATCCACGTGGAGCTGTTGAATCCACAATAACAACGATGTCACCAGGAACAAAGTTTCTCCTTTCCTTATTCCATTTCTGCTGATTTTGAAGCAAAGGCAAATATTAATTTGTCCAGAAGAAATCACATACTGGACCTGTTTCCATCTCCTCTTGCTGTATAATTCAGATTTGTCAAATAGTCCAGGAGGTACTGGTTTACCTTTTATCTGAAGAAGGTGGTTTAGAGTTAGTGGTCCCAGATCATTAGGATCATCTGACAGCTTGGTTATTGGGCAATCGTTCAGAATGGCTTCAATTTCTCACAGCACAGTTTGGAATCCTTCATCATCCAAAGTTTGCTGATGTAAGATTGAATTTATAATTCTTTTGACCATTCTGATCACACGCTCCCACACTCCACCATAATGTGAACCTCCCGGAGGATTGAAACTCCACTGCATTTCCTTTAACTTCCTTTCAAAATACCATAGACATAATGGCTCTTACAACTACTGTGCCGATATAAAGTATGTACTATTACATGCAGGTATGCAATATATTAATACAAATGTTTATGCAATACATGAGAAACCATGCTCTACCTTTTGGCTCTTAACAAGCAATTTTTTTATATTATATATTATATAATTTATTATATATTGTGCAAATATATAGTATTATATATTATTATATGCAAAAATATATATGATATTTATTATTATTTCAGTAACATATGAGAAATTTAGACTCTTTAGAAGCTGAAGACGCTCTCATTATATTGGACAGTGTGAGCTGCTCGTCAAGCTCTTGTGCTGCCACTGAGAACCAATCAGCTTGCAGTTAGACTGGAATCTGGGCGGAGTCAGTGAGAGCAGAGCATCTGACCATAGAGGAGTGAGGCATGAAAGGGTTAATCTCACACTTGGGTTTCTTAAACATTAAAGAACATTACAAATATTTAAAATAAATCCATATCATTCACATGCTCCTTGGATGCTCTCATTTGCCAAGCTTTCCTTACTCTAAGGATAATAAATGATCTGGGTTATTATTTAATACAAAACATAATGTTTCTACTGTATCTCTGTCAATCACTCTGATATTTAGTTAAGATGAGTGCTGTCTGTCACTGTCTTTAATCAGTCCTGTGAATTACTGTATGCTCATTCTTTATAAAGTAGCAACAATGTCGTTTGTAAAGTACAGTACTGTGCAATCACATAAAATATAACTCTGATTTGCAGAATGTTTGTAGACGAGCATTTCAGTGCATTCCATCAGTGTAGGTTGAAAACAAATATTCAGTTCTAAAAAGCATATGTCTCACATGATTCCAAGTTAATTTAATTACTAGTTTGTCTTTTACTTTCGCTATCAACCCAGTGAAGGAAAAAACTCATAGTGACTCGTGACGTCAGACTTAACAAGAAAAGCTATTGGCCAGAACTTCAGGCGTTTGTGCAGAAACATTTCTCCAGTTCAACATCGACATCCGAAGTTTCTAAATCATTTATTTTAAGTAAAGCCTCCAGAACGATTTTCTGAAAGGAATTGTTTCAGGAAAAAGAAAGGATGCGGCATGTGCTTTTGCTCCTCGGAGCTCATCTTGTCTCTGCTGGTGAGTGATCGTTTTAATACTGCTTCCAGGAAGGTTTGTAAATCACGCCTTCAAACCACAACTCAAACTGCCTGAGCGCAAGGAATTGTGGTAGTTAGATGTAAACAAACCAGCAGCACGGACCGTGGTGCTTACTCCATGCTTATTTAAGGGGAACTTTATTTCATCACAGAATTTTATATATATATATATATATATATATATATATATATATATATATATATATATATATATATATATATATATATACATACACATATATACATACACATATATACATATATATATATACACACGAGCATGATCGTTTGCATGGTCAAGTTCAGGTTGTTAATTTCCATGTGGCGATATACTTTGACAACATACTTATAGTGTCAGACAAATAACATTGTAATACCAGGCATGTGATCAGCTGGAGACAAAAAACAAGGAAAAACTGACCACGCCCAAGCCACGCCCCCAGCACTCGTTATTAAAAATATGTATCTTGTAAAAATACATACTGTCCTGTAAATAATAAAAAACAGCATTTAATAATCATTACAACAATACAATCATATATTAAAATAAAATACTGTAATATAGTATGGTAAAGTATATAGAATTATTATTATTATTATTATTATTATTATTATTAAACTATCGACAAAAGTTTGGAAACATCTGCTCGTCAAGGCTGAATGTATTTGATCAAAATAAAGTAAAAAAATATATATATTGTGAAATATTACAAATACAATAAATAGTTTTCAATTTTAATACAATATGAAATGTAATGTTATTGCTGTGATGCAAAGCAAAATTTTTATCATCATTATTCCAGTTTTCATTGTTACATAAATTAGAAATAATTACAATTTATTCGACTCAAGAAATATTTACTATTATCGGTGTTGAAATTAATTTTGCTGCTTCATATTTAGTGTGGAAATGATGATGCACTTTATTTTTCATGATATTTAGATAAATATAAAGTTTAAAATCAACAGAATTTATTTTAATTTATCAAATATATTAATTAAATTCGTTAATGCATTTATTAAATAGAAAACATTTTAAATGTCTTCACTCACTTTTTTCATTTTCATGCATGATGAATAAAATGATTAATTTCTTTCTCTTTATAAAATCTTAAACAACTCTTTGAGATGTATAATTTTTTCCACAAAAATATTAAGCATCAAAACTGAGAAATGCTTCTTGAGCAGCAAATCAGCATATTAGAGGGATTTCTGAAGGATCATGTGACACTGAAACTTCTTTGTAAACAACAACAGATTTATAAACATAAGTAGCGAATGACGAATGTTGCGTTTCTAAATGCAAATGAAAGCGGCTCAAACCAACAATGCACTTAAAGCAGTCTATTGTAACCACTATTTCTAAAGAAACACTAAAATGTATAAAAGGCTCCATTACCTTGTATCTTACGTTATGGTCCTGTAGAAGCAGTTTTTGTAAAAAATAGGCTAACGATTGCGTCATAACCAGCGACTCTCTCTCGCACAGTAGAGAAATTACCGTATGGACACGAGGAGAAGCTCGCAGGCAATTGTAATGCATTAAATCTCCATAATCATCGGGAAGAAGGAGGCGGGAACCGGCGGACAATCAAAAGATAATTTAATAATTCCAAAATAAACACAAAACAGCGCACCAGCCCCTCACGGACGACTGATGCGCTCAAATAAAAACCAAAACATAAAATAACGCCCAGGCCTTGTCCTCTCTCGTCCTTCACTGTCGTCTCTCCAGTTTTATATCCTCCCATCTCCTACGTGGGACTCGAGACCGGCGATGGGTCGCAGGTGTCGCTGATTTCCCAATCATTCCACCGGCCTCACTCCTCGTTCCCACGTCACTCGGCCCCGCCCCACTCGCCACAGCAATCTTTTACTGTCTATGAGGCAGTCGGGGCAGGTGGAGGCATGAAGTCAAGGGAGATAATTAATCAGAATACTTACCAAAATTTGCTCCTGTTCAAGCTCGCCTTCTCTGGAAGATTTGGTGGGTGATTCAGATTTCTCTTGGCACAGCGGTTAGAAGACTTACAGGTTGCTCACGTGACATCTTTGTCATCAAGTTCAGTTTGAGTCTGTGCAGTACGCCCGACCCCCAGGAAGTGCCTGCTTCTAATTGACTTCACTTGTTTCCGTTGAATCCAATGGGGTCGCTGTGTCCATTTCTTTTACTGTCTATGGCAATCACACATTGCTGTGCTTTAAGTGCTACTCAGGAGTCGCTGTCCGTTTGTCAAGTGCTGAAATCTCGCCTTATAGAATGACATTTAATTGTAGTACATAAGCTGAGTTTCCCAAAAGCTTCGTAAGCCTAAGAAGTTCGAAAAAACGATCGTACGACTTTTGGGAAACAATATTACGGTCTGTTTCCCAAAAGCATCGTACCAGGTACCCACTTACCCTCGTCCCAGCTGCCTTGGAACATCTCCGTGGTGCCACTTCGTATTTACTAAAACGTGCACACACTTACTATTGCATTCCCTTGATTTGCTAAATCGTGTGCACAATTTAGCAAATTGAGGGAACGCATAAATAAATCGAGGGAACACAATAGTAACCATGTGCATGTTTTAGTAAATTGAGGGAATGAATTCGTAAATCGTGCACACAATGTAGCCTTATATTGTTTCCTGCATGTCATGTGCGGGCCTGTAGAAAACATTGTTATTGTGTTTTTAAAATACAACGAGCACCAGAAAACCATTTAAAGAAGTGCGTGCAGCCGTCTCCGTGACGGGATAGGACAGTCAACAAAGTAAAATGATCTTAAACGTATGGCACGCTCTATTCATTTTATCAAATGATCATAAACAATCACATCTATTCATTTTATAATATTGTTAGCATATTATTCAGACTAAAACCAGTTTAATTAGGGTTAGAAAGCAGTTTATTATTTATTTATTAATTTTTGAGTGGCTTTTGCACGTCCTTGTCTTGCCATTGACTGCGTGCTGCTGCAGTATACGCATTTTGCAGCATTAAGGTTAATTGATTGTTAATTTTTAAAAGGAGCCTAGCTGGAGCCTAGCTGCCTGTTGGTGTCGCTGTTGGACAGTGTTTTCTCTACTTCCTGTTGGCCTTGTGTAGCTAATCGTAGCTCCGTGTAGCTGTTTTTATTATTATTTTTTCCTCTATAATCTTTCTTACTATCACTGTCAGTTTTTTTTTTTAAGTTGTAAAATATAACTTAATTCACACCATATTACTGATATTATCGATCAATCTTATCAGATTAACTTTGATTGTTCACTCTTCCGTGACTGCAGTACACCTGCAAAGCGTTAGCACTCGTTAGCTTGTCATTAGCGTTTTCTTTTCTCCTCTCCTCTCCTCTCTCACGCTGCAATTTTCCACAAGTTCATCAAACAACCGCAGTAAGAATATTTCATCAAGCACGGTGAGTAATGGCTTCGCCTGCAATCGTTATTTGCACCTCTTGCCACATGTACAGTTTATCTATCTCTGTCACTGATGAGGGATTCACATGTGATAAATGCAGGTAAATAGTTAGGCTGACAGAGAAGGTTTCAGAATTAGAGACACGCATCCAAACTTTAATTGAGGACAGTAAGAATGTTAGGGCTCTAGATACGGCTTTGGATGCGTCTAGTTCAGGGATTCTTTTACATTTTCCGGTTCCAGCAGAGCCCCTGCAGCAGGGCAACTGGGTGACAGTGAGGCAGCGTAGTCGTGGGTCAAAACACCGCTCTTCTGTTCCGATCAAAACATTAAACAGGTTCTCCCCACTCAGTGATGCACCCACTGAGAAACCTGATGAAAGTGCTCTAGTTATTGGCGATTCTATTGTACGGAACGTGAATATAGAGACACCAGCCACCATAGTCAAATGTTTACCGGGAGCCAGAGCGCCTGACATCTTGGCAAATTTAAAAGTGCTGGCTAATGCTAAACGTAAATACAGTAAGATTGTTATTCATGCCGGTGCTAATGATGTTCGACTTCGCCAGTCGGAGATCACTAAAAATAACTTTAAAGAGGTGTGTGAACTTGCAAGCACGATGTCAGACACTGTAATATGTCAGACACTGTAATATGCTCTGGTCCCCTCCCTGCTTACCGTGCTGACGAGATGCATAGCAGATTGTCATCACTCAATGGCTGGGTGCCCACAGAATAACATAGGTTTCATAGACAATTGGATGAGCTTTTGGGGCAGACCTGACCTGTTTAAAAGAGATGGTCTTCATCCCTCCTGGGGTGGCGCCACTCTTCTCTCTAGAAATATGGCACATAGTCTTAGTGTTTATACTTGACTAACTGGGGCCCAGGTCAGGAAGCAGACAGACTGGCTAAACCGACCATCTGCAAGCTGCCTCCCGTCACAGATCTCAGTTAATTCTCAGCGCATAGAGACTCTTTCACCTAGATATCACACTATAGAGACTGTGTCTGTTCCCCGAACTAGAAAATACAAAAAATGTCCAAACCAAGTTAAGTCTAACAATTTAATTGAGGTTCAACAAATAAAAACAAATGCAATATGGATAAACAAATGATAAAGCTTGGCTTATTGAATATCAGATCCATTTCTACGAAAACACTTTTTGTAAATAATATGATAACTGATCATAATATAGATGTGCTCTGTTTGACAGAAACTTGGCTAAAACCTGATGATTACATTATTTTAAATGAGTCCACCCCCCAAGATTATTGTTATAAACACGAGCCGCGTCTAAAAGGCAAAGGGGGAGGAGTTGCTTCAATTTATAATAACGTTTTCAGGATTTCTCAGAGGGCAGGCTTCAAGTATAACTCGTCTGAAGTAATGGTGCTTCACAGGGGCGATTCTAAGATTTTCATTTTAGGGGGGCTCAGCCCCCAATAAGGGTATGATTAAAAAATTCTATTTGACTATTAGGGTAGGGTTGTATACTACTAACCTTATTGCAATCCACTATTCCATTGTATTCCCTGTATTTCATATATGGGAGTAGGAGTACTGACTGAGCCATATACAACACTGTAAAAAAAAAAACTAATACAGTTTTTTAGATGTGACCAGTCACTGGAAAATTTTGAATTGGGAATGTAGATTTTTAAAATAAAGACTTCCTGATTCAGTATTAGGACATTCATGTTTATCCTTTGATGATACCACAGCTTTTTCTTATGAAGCCCCCCTAAAAAGGGCCTAGCGACGCCCCTGGTGCTTCATATAACATTATCCAGAGAAACCAATGTTAATGATAAATCCCCTGTTATGTTTGTACTGGCTACTGTATACAGGCCACCAGGGCACCATACAGACTTTATTAAAGAGTTTGGTGATTTTACATCCGAGTTAGTTCTGGCTGCAGATAAAGTTTTAATAGTTGGTGATTTTGATATCCATGTCGATAATGAAAAAGATGCATTGGGATCAGCATTTATAGACATTCTGAACTCTATTGGTGTTAGACAACATGTTTCAGGACCTACTCATTGTCGAAATCATACTCTAGATTTAATACTGTCACATGGAATTGATGTTGATAATGTTGAAATTATTCAGCCAAGTGATGATATCTCAGATCATTATTTAGTTCTGTGTAAACTTCATATAGCCAAAATTGTAAATTCTACTTCTTGTTACAAGTATCGAAGAACCATCACTTCTACCACAAAAGACTGCTTTTTAAGTTATCTTCCTGATGTATCCGAATTCTTTAGCATATCCAAAACCTCAGAACAACTTGATGATGTAACAGAAACTATGGACTTTCTCTTTTCTAGAACTTTAAATACAGTTGCTCCTTTACTCTTAAGGAAGGTTAAGGAAAACAGTTTGACACCATGGTATAATGAGCATACTCGCACCCTAAAGAGAGCAGCCCGAAAAATGGAGCGCAGCTGGAGGAAAACAAAACTAGAGGTATTTCGTATTGCTTGGCGGGAAAGTAGCATATCCTATGGAAACCATTTAAAAACTGCTAGATCTGATTACTTTTCTTCTCTTTTAGAAGAAAACAAACATAACCCCAGGTATTTATTCAATACAGTGGCTAAATTAACGAAAAATAAAGCCTCAACAAGTGTTGACATTTCCCAACACCACAACAGTAATGACTTTATGAACTACTTTACTTCTAAAATCGATACTATTAGGGATAAAATTGCAACCATTCAGCCGTCAGCTACAGTATCACATCAGACAGACAATTTATTGTTATAATTCATTGATAAATTGCCTAAATATTTATGCTCACATTGAGATGGGAAGGTTCCATCAATTGTTTTTCTCTAGTCACCAAATATGGCAAATGTGATTTGATACACAGCATGTTACACTTAATTCTACGCAACAACTATCTGTGACACTCGAGTATGGAAGACAGGAGACAAAAGCAAGTAAACAGAGTTTATTCGAATAGATGAGATGATGGACGGTCGGAGAATGATGCAGGAACCACGATGGCAGCACAGACTGGTGAGTAGAAGAGTTGAGTGCGCTGATGATGATGACGGTGGTGGTAAATCCAAGTGCGGTGATAATAATAATAACAGACAGTGCACTATAGACCCCCTGAGGAACAGTTCCACTCATTCTCTACTATAGGAGAGGAAGAATTGTATAAACTTGTTAAATCATCTAAACCAACAACATGTATGTTAGACCCTATACAATCTAAGCTCTTAAAAGAGGTGCTTCCAGAAGTCATAGGTCCTCTTCTGACTATTATTAATTCCTCATTGTCATTAGGATATGTCCCCAAAACCTTCAAACTGGCTGTTATTAAGCCTCTCATAAAAAAAACCCAACTTGACCCCAGAGAACTTGTTAATTATAGACCAATCTCGAATCTCCCTTTTCTGTCCAAGATACTAGAAAAGGTGGTATCCTCACAATTATATTCCTTCTTAGAGAAAAATGGTATATGTGAGGATTTCCAGTCAGGATTTAGACCGTATCATAGTACTGAAACTGCTCTCCTTAGAGTTACAAATGATCTGCTCTTATCATCTGATCGTGGGTTTATCTCTCTATTAGTTTTATTGGATCTTAGTGCTGCGTTTGACACAATTGACCACAACATTCTTTTGCATAGACTTGAACACTTTGTTGGCATCAGTGGAAGTGCATTAGCATGGTTTAAATCGTACTTATATGACCGCCATCAGTTCGTAGCAGTGAATGAAGATGTATCATATCGATCACAAGTGCAGTATGGAGTACCTCTAGGCTCAGTACTAGGGCCGCTACTCTTCACGCTTTATATGTTACCCTTGGGAGATATCAACAGGAAACATGGTGTTAGCTTTCACTGTTATGCTGATGATACGCAGCTCTATATTTCCTCGCAGCCCGGTGAAACACACCAATTTGAAAAACTAATGGAATGCATAGTCGATATAAAAAATTGGATGACAAGTAATTTCTTACTGCTAAATTCAGAAAAAACAGAGGTGTTAATCATAGGGCCTAAAAACTCTGCTTGTAATAACCTAAAACACTGTCTAAGACTTGCTCTGTCAATTCTTTGTCATCAGTTAGGAACCTAGGTGTGCTACTTGATCGCAATCTTTCCTTAGAAAGCCACGTTTCTAGCATTTGTAAAACTGAATTTTTCCATCTCAAAAATATATCTAAATTACGGCCTATGCTCTCAATGTCAAATGCAGAAATGTTAATCCATGCATTTATGACTTCAAGGTTAGACTATTGTAATGCTTTATTGGGTGGTTGTTCTGCACGCTTGGTAAACAAACTACAGCTAGTTCAAAATGCAGCAGCAAGAGTTCTTACTAGAACCAGGAAGTATGACCATATTAGCCCGGTCCTGTCCACACTGCACTGGCTCCCTATCAAACATCGTATAGATTTTAAAATATTGCTTATTACTTATAAAGCCCTGAATGGTTTAGCACCTCAGTATTTGAATGAGCTCCTTTTACATTATACTCCTCTACGTCCGCTACGTTCTCAAAACTCAGGCAATTTGATAATACCTAGAATATCAAAATCAACTGCGGGCGGCAGATCCTTTTCCTATTTGGCGCCTAAACTCTGGAATAACCTACCTAACATTGTTTGGGAGGCAGACACACTCTTGCAGTTTAAATCTAGATTAAAGACCCATCTCTTTAACCTGGCATACACATAACATACTAATATGCTTTTAATATCAAAATCCGTTAAAGGGTTTTTAGGCTGCATTAATTAGGTAAACTGGAACCGGAAACACTTCACATAACACTGTACTTTCTACATCATTAGAAGAATGGCATCTACGCTAATATTTGTCTGTTTCTCTCTTGTTCCGAGGTCACCGTGGCCACCAGATCCAGTCTGTATCCAGATCAGAGGGTCACGGCAGTCACCCTGATCCAGTACGTATCCAGACCAGATGGTGGATCAGCACCTAGAAAGGACCTCTACTGCCCTGAAAGACAGCGGAGACCAGGACAACTAGAGCCCCAGATACAGATCCCCTGTAAAGACCTTGTCTCAGAGGACCACCAGGACAAGACCACAGGAAACAGATGATTCTTCTGCACAATCTGACTTTGCTGCAGCCTGGAATTGAACTACTGGTTTCGTCTGGTCAGAGGAGAACTGGCCCCCCAACTGAGCCTGGTTTCTCCCAAGGTTTTTTTCTCCATTCTGTCACCGATGGAGTTTCGGTTCCTTGCCGCTGTCGTCTCTGGCTTGCTTAGTTGGGGTCACTTCATCTACAGCGATATCATTGACTTGATTGCAAATAAAAACAGACACTATTCAAACTGAACAGAGATGACATAACTGAATTAAATGATGAACTGCCTTTAACTATCCTTTTGCATTATTGAGACACTGTTTTCCAAATGAATGTTGTTCAGTGCTTTGACGCAATGTATTTTTTTTAAAGCACTATATAAATAAAGGTGATTGATTGATGGCAGGGGAGGAACCGGGGTAGGCGGATTAATGGGAGAATGAAATAGGGGCTTGATCTTGGATACGTGAAAGGCGGGATGAATTCTCCTGTACGCAGGAGGGAGTTTAAGTTGGACTGCCACCGGACTAATGATCTTGGTGACAGTAAATGGGCCAATAAATTTGGGAGGCAATTTATTAGATACGGAATGGAGAGGAATATTCTTGGTAGAAAGCCACACTTTTTGACCCACGACGTATACGGGAGGCCTAGACCGGTGGCGATCGGCTTTGGCCTTGGTGCGCGCCCCCACTTGGAGTAGAGTCTCGTGGGCTCTGGTCCAAGTGCGGTGACACCTCTGGACAAAGGCGTGAACGGAGGGGTCAATAACCGGTCCACCACGGTTAAAACTACCGTGTTGCCCTGGGAGGGCGGGAGGGCGGTAATAAAATCTAGTGCGATGTGGGATCAGGGTCTTGAAGGGACCGGCAGCGGTTGGAGTTCTGCAGGAGATAAACAATATGAAAAATACGCGCAAGGATGGACCTTGTCGTCTAAGGGAGAACGTTGTGATAACACCGCTCCTACCCCCACCTCTGATGCATCGACCTCCACAACGAACTGACGTGTAGGGTCAGGGGTAATCAGAATGGGGGCTGAAATGAATCGGCTCTTCAGTTTGGCAAACACAGCCTCAGCTGTGTCTGACCACCTGAACGCAGTCTTGGCGGAGGTCCAGGCGGTCAGAGGTGCGGCTAGTTGGCTGAAGTTGCGAATGGAACACCGGTAGAAGTTAGCGAACCCCAGAAACCTCTGTAGGGCCTTACGGGAATCTGGGCTTGGCCACTCTACCACAGCCTTAACTTTCTCGGGATCCATGCGTATTCCCTTAGTCGACACGATATACCCCAAAAATGGAATTGACTGTGCATGAAACTCGCATTTCTCCGCCTTGACAAAAAGCCCATTCTCTAGCAACCTCTGAAGCACTTGTCGGACGTGCTGCACATGTTCCTGGAGAGGGGAAGAAAAAATCAATATGTCATCCAGGTAGACATAAATGAACTGATCAATCATATCTCGAAGCACATCGTTGACGAGTGCCTGGAAGACCGCTGGGGAGTTGGAAAGCCCGAAGGGCATAACCAAATATTCAAAGTGCCCTCTGGGGGTGTTAAAAGCGGTCTTCCATTCATCCCCCTTCCTGATCCGAACCAAATGATATGCATTGCGTAAGTCCAGTTTTGTGAAAATTGACGCTCCCTGCAACCTCTCGAAGGCCGAAGACATCAATGGTAAAGGATAAGTATTCTTAACCGTGATGTTGTTCAGTCCCCGGTAATCAATACAAGGTCGCAGTGATCTGTCCTTCTTTGCCACAAAAAAGAACCACGCCCCCGCAGGAGATGATTGGCGAATGAATTTAGAAGCTAGAGAATCAGAAATATATTTCTCCATAGCCTCCCTCTCCGGAACAGAAAGTGAATAAAGTTTGCCCTTAGGCGGAGGCTTACCTGACAGTAAATCTATGGCACAGTCGTAGGGACGATGCGGAGGAAGAGAAGCAGCTCGAGACTTACTGAAAGGTGGGCACGTTAGACAAATCCACTGCCTCCTCCTGTAACACAGACACAGACGGACAGGCAGACACTAAACAAGACTCATAACACTTTTTACACCAGGACAGAATGGAATTAGAGGACCAGTCTATTTTGGGGTTATGGAGGAGGAGCCAAGGGTGCCCGAGGACAATGGGTGCCAGGGGAGAGTCAAGGATGTGAAAAGAGATGGTCTCGGAGTGATTGCCAGATGTGATGAGTGTGATGTCTTCAGTGGTGTATGAGATGGTAGGGAGTTGCTGTCCAGAGAGGGCGTGAACCGTGATGTGGTACCGGGTACTACCGGGCCTGGCCCTTTTACCGGACAGGTGTGAGCTTGATGTCCGGCTCCCCCGCAGTAGAGGCACAGGCCAAGGGACCTCCGCCTCTCCTTCTTCTCCCGGGAAAGCCGAGCTCGCCCTACCTGCATGGGCCCGTGATCGTAGAAGGGGCTGGCCGCGTCCCCACCGCTGAATCGCATGTCTGCCGGTCCCCTGGATGGGGTGCTGAGTAGACCCCTCCTCTCCATCCGTGTCAGACGTGCATCGAGCCGTAACACCAGCTCAATAAGTCCATCGAGGGATGGGGGAAGATCCAGGGCGTAGATTTCCCTCTGGACGCAGTCAGCCAGCCCATGCAGGAACATGTCCTACTGCGCCTCCTCGTTCCAATGGCACTCCGCCGCCAGGGTCCGGAACTCGATAGAGAAGTCAGAGACGGATCTCTCGTGCTGGCGTAACTCTGCCAGCATCCTGGCCGCCAAAGACCTGCCTCATCTCGGCGGAGAGCGCCTGGAACGAGGCGCAGCATGGGTTCTGGTTCTCCCACACCGCTGTCCCCCATAGTGCCGCCCTCCCAGAGAGCAGCGTCAGTACGAAAGCCACCTTCGTTGGAAAATGTTCTGGGCTGAAGGGAAAAGTGCATGACACAATGGTTTAGAAATGCTCTACAGAAGTTAGGCTCACCCGAATACGTCTCCGGGATAGGAAGGCGTGTTTCTGGCTGGTTTGGTAACGGTTTGGTATGGAAGACAGGAGGCAAATGCAAGTTGACAAGGTTTATTGTAATGAGATGAGATGGATGAAGGTTGGAGAGTGACGCAGGGACCTCGATGACAACACAGACTGGTGAGTAGGTGGGTTGAGTGCGCTGGTAGAGATGATGGTGGTGGTAAATCCGTGAGAGGTGAAAATAATCCGTGTTAGAGAGGAACAATCCAGAGACGACCGAACAAGAGACAAACAAGAGCAGGAACAGAAGAACCAGGACACACATCTAACAAGGAGGACTTCAGACAATGATCTGACAAACAAGAGACGAAAGACAGGGTGTTAAATAGGCAGTTGGAATGAGATGCACCTGCTGCTGATCAGGCGATCAGCGGCAATACCCACATGAAACAATCAACATGACGTAACATTAATACAGCTGGAGACGGTGCATTCATGAACCGTGACAGTATGACTCCTCTTTGGGAGATTAAATTCGTGGAGGGAGATTTCCTCCAACGTCGATTTAGATGTAGCGGAGTGCATGAAGATGGAAGGACTCTCGAGACAAGTACGTTCGTCTCCGTAAAAAAGTGGGGGTCCAGGAGGAAAAAAAATCCCAGCGTTTTATTTATTCCTATCTTGGCTGGCACCTCATGTCAAACATCGGCTTACGGAGTAAAACTTTGACGATGAGGTAAATCATGCACGTCCTTTTATGTACCTCTATTGTGTTTCGGTTAGCTAACTTAACTAGCAATGCTACCACATGGGGTATTGATTTTTTGCAAAAATAATATACCTGTGAGTCAAAAAGCATGTGTAATAACTTGTAATTAAATGTAAAGGGTTGTATTTACATAATAAAATAGATTGTAATTTTATTTGGCTTACAGAAAATACAAATGCAACAATTTAGCATTTGCAATGTATGAATATGCAGTTATTATAGCTCTATATATCTATGAATTAACAATGAATGCATCATCTTTTATATATAACTTATACTATTTGCTATTTATTTCATAATCACAGGATGGGACTGATACCAGCTCAAACTCCACTGGTTTATAGGATGTGAGACCTCCAGCCAACAGCGATGATGACCAATTACCAAGTCGTATCCCCCATCACCAGCCATCTCTTCCGTCCCCCAGTCCAAGAATGGCAGAAAAAAGGAACAGAAAAGAAGAAGATGACTGGGTCCAAGTGCAGGTTGCTCGGTTGGAGGCTCAGTTGGAGGAATGGCGGGTGGAGCTTCAACAGAGACTGTGTCAAGGCAATGATGAGAGCGACCGGTTTGGACAAACTGTTGCAGATATGCTACGGAGGATGCCGGAGGACCATAGAGTGCAGGCAATGTTCGACGTGTCGAAGATACTTTTTGAGTGGCAGCAACAATTGTGCCTACTTTGACAACGTTCAACCTTTTAATTGAACTTTAATAGAAGTGTATGCGTAAGAGCCGTTGCTTCTCGTTGTGTATAATCCTGAAACGTGTCCACGGCAGGAATTAGGCCAACAGATTGAACATCGGGCTCTGCCGCTGGTGAGAACGCGGCAGCTGTGTGAGCCATTATAAACTGGCCGTCTTTGTCAGCCTCTTGTGCCATTCCTCAAACTCTGAAGGCTGGATTGTGCAGAGTGTATGAGGGGGCGCTTAAATGATAGCTCAATCCAATGATGCTCGAGGTGCCTTTGCTGCGAGACAGTCAATGTTAGAGTGTGGGGACTGCAGTGAGAGGGTTGGATGTGCATTAGCAGTCCAACAGTACTCTCTAGTGGAGGGCACAGTCCCTGGCGAAAAGGAAGGGAAGCACATGCGTCAAACTCGCTGCGTTTGGTTGTGTATAATCCTGAAGCATATCCACGGCAGGATTTAATCCAACAAGATAAAACATCGGACCACGCCGCTAGCAAGAACGCGGCAGCTGTGTAAGCCGTTATAAACTGGCCTTCTTTGCCCTTTGTCCCTCAAACTCTGAAGGCTGGATTGTGCAGAGTGTCTGAGGGGGCGCTCAAATGATAGCTCAGTCCAATGACGCTCGGGTGCCTTTGCTGTGAGACAGTCAATGTTAGAGCGTGGGGGTTGAGGACGAGAGGCTTTCTCGTTAAGAACCGCCTCCAACGTCGATTTAGATGTAGCGGAGTGCATGAAGATGGAAGGACTCTCGAGACAAGTACGTTCGTCTCCGTAAAAAAGTGGGGGTCCAGGAGGAAAAAAAATCCCAGCGTTTTATTTATTCCTATCTTGGCTGGCACCTCATGTCAAACATCGGCTTACGGAGTAAAACTTTGACGATGAGGTAAATCATGCACGTCCTTTTATGTACCTCTATTGTGTTTCGGTTAGCTAACTTAACTAGCAATGCTACCACATGGGGTATTGATTTTTTGCAAAAATAATATACCTGTGAGTCAAAAAGCATGTGTAATAACTTGTAATTAAATGTAAAGGGTTGTATTTACATAATAAAATAGATTGTAATTTTATTTGGCTTACAGAAAATACAAATGCAACAATTTAGCATTTGCAATGTATGAATATGCAGTTATTATAGCTCTATATATCTATGAATTAACAATGAATGCATCATCTTTTATATATAACTTATACTATTTGCTATTTATTTCATAATCACAGGATGGGACTGATACCAGCTCAAACTCCACTGGTTTATAGGATGTGAGACCTCCAGCCAACAGCGATGATGACCAATTACCAAGTCGTATCCCCCATCACCAGCCATCTCTTCCGTCCCCCAGTCCAAGAATGGCAGAAAAAAGGAACAGAAAAGAAGAAGATGACTGGGTCCAAGTGCAGGTTGCTCGGTTGGAGGCTCAGTTGGAGGAATGGCGGGTGGAGCTTCAACAGAGACTGTGTCAAGGCAATGATGAGAGCGACCGGTTTGGACAAACTGTTGCAGATATGCTACGGAGGATGCCGGAGGACCATAGAGTGCAGGCAATGTTCGACGTGTCGAAGATACTTTTTGAGTGGCAGCAACAATTGTGCCTACTTTGACAACGTTCAACCTTTTAATTGAACTTTAATAGAAGTGTATGCGTAAGAGCCGTTGCTTCTCGTTGTGTATAATCCTGAAACGTGTCCACGGCAGGAATTAGGCCAACAGATTGAACATCGGGCTCTGCCGCTGGTGAGAACGCGGCAGCTGTGTGAGCCATTATAAACTGGCCGTCTTTGTCAGCCTCTTGTGCCATTCCTCAAACTCTGAAGGCTGGATTGTGCAGAGTGTCTGAGGGGGCGCTCAAATGATAGCTCAATCCAATGATGCTCGAGGTGCCTTTGCTGCGAGACAGTCAATGTTAGAGTGTGGGGACTGCAGTGAGAGGGTTGGATGTGCATTAGCAGTCCAACAGTACTCTCTAGTGGAGGGCACAGTCCCTGGCGAAAAGGAAGGGAAGCACATGCGTCAAACTCGCTGCGTTTGGTTGTGTATAATCCTGAAGCATATCCACGGCAGGATTTAATCCAACAAGATAAAACATCGGACCACGCCGCTAGCAAGAACGCGGCAGCTGTGTAAGCCGTTATAAACTGGCCTTCTTTGCCCTTTGTCCCTCAAACTCTGAAGGCTGGATTGTGCAGAGTGTCTGAGGGGGCGCTCAAATGATAGCTCAGTCCAATGACGCTCGGGTGCCTTTGCTGTGAGACAGTCAATGTTAGAGCGTGGGGGTTGAGGACGAGAGGCTTTCTCGTTAAGAACCGCCATAAAGTGAAGTAAATTTGCCGAGATTAGACACGACTCGACACGCCTTCGTCAACAGCCACACTTGAGGTCTTAGTCACTTGAGAGTGTGTGTACGTGACAGTGCATGCCGGTCTTAATAATGCCAAAGCACAGCGTCCTTAACGTCCTTGTCCTTAACACAAGCTATAAATTACTAATTTCATTTTACAAGCACGTCTTTGTCACAATAGCCCCGCCCTGTTCATATTAGGCGCTAACTGATAATTCTTTCATTTATTTTTTTCACTTACTACATTCATCAAAATGGACACCTGGTTAAAAACGGGCACTTTAAAGAACTCAAGGGACAGGAATGAGCCATCTACATCGGCCTCTTGTGTGGAGATGTGCACCGACCACGGCGCTGAATATATTGAAAAACACGATCAAACAGACTCAGATGATAATGAACGTAGTGAAGAGGCGGGAACAGAGAAACCTAACAGAGATGTATTGTTCAAGAGAAATAGGCCTGCATGCCAAAGGGAGAAAATGTCAAGTAAGAAACGCAAATACAGTGACAGTTACATTGCTTTCGGGTTTACATGGATTGGTGATGCAGAAAGTCCAAACCCGCAATGTGTAGTCTGTGGTGAAGTTTTAGCTAATAGCAGTCTCAAGCCCTCATATATGGTCCGGCACTTACAAACAGGACATAGTCAATTGCAAGACATGCCTGCAAGTTTTTTCCAAGGAAAATTGGCAGAACTGCAGAAGAAGAAAAAAATTATCCACTCCCATTCAGGCTTAGGGACTTCCAAAAATGCACAGAAAGCTTCATATCTGGCGAGCTACCACATAGCTAAAAAAGGTATGCCCCACACAATTGGAGAAAATCTCTGCTTACCTGTTGCCAAAGACATGGTAAACTGTATGCTCCGGGAGAAAGCAGCAAAGACGCTGGAAAAAATCCCTCTCTCTGACAATACTGTTTCTCGTCGCATTGATTCGATATCTACTGACATCTTCAACCAGCTAATAAGCAGAATAAAAAACAGTGAATTCTTCTCACTGCAAATCGATGAGTCTACTGACGTAGCGAATCTAGCTAATCTTCTTGTGTATGTCCGTTATTTATTTGAAAACACAGTTCATGAAGATTTTTTGTTTTGCCGTCCCCTTGTCACACATTCAACAGGGGAAGATATTTTTAATTTGATGGATAGCTTTTTCCGAGTACACAAAGTTGACTGGGCGCGCTGCGTTGGAATTTGTACAGACGGTGCTAAAGCAATGACGGGGAGGCACAAAGGAGCAGTGGCTCTCATCCGAAAAACTGCACCAGCAGTTTCCTGGGTCCACTGCAGCATCCACCGGGAAGCCCTAGCGACGAAAAACATGCCAGGTGAACTTTTGACTGTACTTCATGACGTCGTGAAAATCGTCAACTTCATCAAGGCTCGTCCGTTAAATTCGCGTATTTTTCGCACTATAAGCAACGAAATGGGCAGCGAGCATGAAACACTTCTACTGCACACAGAAGTTCGCTGGTTATCGCGTGGAAAGGTTTTAGCAAGGATTTTTGAGCTCAGATGTGAAGTTGAGGAATTTTTTGTTCACAACCCGTTTCACTTGTCTTCATGCTTGCAAGACGACATCTGGCTTCAGAGGCTGGCATACCTGGCAGACATATTTTCTACTCTAAATGAAATTAATTTAAGTCTGCAGGGTCTTGGTACCACCGTTTTCAACACCCAGGACAAAGTTGAAGCACTTATTAAAGAGCTTGTTTTCTGGGCCAACTGGATAAATACAAACTCCACCGAGTGCTTTCCTCTTTTATCTGAATTTTTGCAATCCCGGGAATCTGTGCTAAGTGATTGTGTCAAAGGCCTCATAATTGAACATCTCAACCAGCTCAGCCAAAATCTGCGGACTTATTTCCCCCCTATGGACCAATCTCAGACATGGATTCGGAATCCTTTTGATGTTACTCCTCCAATCCCACATCTCTCATTTCAAGAGCAAGAAAAGTTACTGGAGTTGTCATCTGATGGGAGACACAACATGCTTTTTAAAAATAAGTCACTGGTGGATTTCTGGGCTTCAGCAATGGTGGAGTATCCAGGATTGTCAAAGCAAGCACTTAAAGTGTTGATGCCCTTTGCAACCACATACTTATGCGAGGCAGGCTTTTCTGCACTGACATTGTTGAAAACAAAACATCGACAAAGACTAGATGCCGAGAATGATTTGAGAGTAAAACTGTCATCCATTACCCCGAATTTTGATGATCTGTGTGCAAACATGCAGGCCCATCCATCTCACTAAAAAAAGGTAGTAATCTTTTGTATTTATAACAGATTTGTTTTCATGTTTTCTAATCTACAGTGAATATTTGTATTTAGTTATTGCAATTAAAAATGTGAAGTTTAACCAGAGTAAAGTGTTGGGGGGTGCTTGACAGGTGTCAAACACTAGAAAGGGGTGCATGCTGCAAAAAGTTTGGGAACCACTGCCATAGACTGTATAACTCACCCAACCTGCGACTCTGGTAAACTGATGGAAAGTATCGCGATGTGTGCTGAATGAGACTTCTTGAACGTGATTTCATAGCGAAAAACATCTCATGTCAGTGACGCTAGAGGCGCTTGACCACCGCTGAGGCCGGTGACACACTGGCTGCGTGGCGTGAGCGCCGCGTGTCTGAAGCGTCCCAGAAGCGTGGAGGATTCTGTGTCTTTACACACCAGAAGCGTGCCTGACGCGGCGCTGGCGCGCTGCTGCTGTAGAGGAAGACCGTTGACAGACCAGGCTCATGTCTTCATTACAACAATATATACTTTTTTCTACACACCTACACCTACGCGCCTACTGATAAAGGACACCGTCAACAGTATTGAAGGCGAAATAGATTATGTTTGACAGGTGCAATATTTGAAAATCGATAATTATTATTTTATTTTTTTATTACATTTATATCTGAATTTATGTCAACCTATAGACTTTCAAATATCAAAATATCAGGAATTCATATGTATTTGTGTACAAAATGACATTTAAACACATTTTCCTATTATATTTAGCCTGGAAAAGCTTCCAACACGCGCGCGTGTCGCGGTAAAAATAGGCGTCGGTTCTATTTCTAGCAAGCAAGCGTTTACCGCGCGGCTCGAGCCGCGCCTGAGACGCGCGTCTCACGCAGGCGGTCTGTAAGCTCTAACCTGTTAACATGGGAGCCGAATTAAAAACCGACACGCCACGCGGCTGAGACGCTCGCGCCACGCATCCAGTGTGTCACCGGCCTGAGTCCCAATTCGCCTACTTAGGCCGGTGACACACTGGATGCGTGGCGTGAGCGCCGCGTGTCTGAAGCGTCCCAGAAGCGTCCCAGAAGCGTGGCGGATTCTGTGTTTTTAAACACCAGAAGCGTGCCTGACGCGGCGCTGGCACGCTGCTGCTGTAGAGGGAGACCGTTGACAGACCAGGCTCATGTCTTCATTACAACAATATATACTTTTTTCTACACACCTACACCTACGCCTACTGATAAAGGACACCGTCAAAAGTATTGACGGCGAAATAGATTATGTTTGACAGGTGCAATATTTGAAAATCGATAATTCTTCTTATTATTTTTTTATTACATTTATATCTGAATTTATGTCAACCTATAGACTTTCAAATATCAAAATATCAGGAATTCATATGTATTTGTGTACAAAATGACATTTAAACACATTTTCCTATTATATTTAGCCTGGAAAAGCTTTCAACACGCGCGCGTGTCGCGGTAAAAATAGGCGTCGGTTCTATTTCTAGCAAGCAAGCGTTTACCGCGCGGCTGAGACGTGCGTCTCACGCAGGCGGTCTGTAAGCTCTAACCTGTTAACATGGGAGCCGAATTAAAAACCGACACGCCACGCGGCTGAGACGCTTGCGCAACGCATCCAGTGTGTCACCGGCCTTATACTACGACCTAAAAGTATGTACTTTTTTGTGAGGAAAAAGTACATAGTTTTGAGTGTGTAGCAAAAGAGTATGCACGTTCTGGGACATACTTCGATGACGTCATGCAACGTGAACGACAACGTGGTTGCCTAGTTACGCACACCACAACTGTTAACGTTTCATTCATTCTTTATGTTCAATAAAATTGTATTTACTATTCCCATCTTTTTTTCTCATCTTTTTTTTTTTCACAATACATTTTACAATGTGTAACCTACCAAGTTGAGGAGTGAAGAAGCAGGACGGCGTCGTCGTAGAACCAAACGCAGGTAATTTGTGAGGCTGCTGGTTCTGACGTTCATGTGCAATGTGTGTAACGAAATAAAATATAACTTTAATTAGGGTTAAACATTTGAATTCTTACACTTAAAAGCTGAGGGCGCATCTCCGCTGCTCCATCCGGCTGCCATGCTTACATCACCGCAAGCCATCGCAAAGCTCCTCCCTCCAGCACGCAATGGGTTGTGGGCAATATTAGCACTTAGAGGTGTGCATTGATCTGCACTTCGAATTCTAACCGGAAATAGTTGACCATCCGGGTATCTTTGGAATACTCTTTTCAACATACTACGATTTGGGACGCACTAATTCTAGTTTCGCATACTATTTAGGACGGATAGTATGCGAATAGGGACTCGGCGCACGCTTCAGTTTTTGACGCTTTGGGGTTGATGCACAGCGCGTGGTGGGAGGGGCGGTGCTGTTTATTAATTTTGTATTATTCTTATTTAGGTCTTTCTCGGTTATTATTTCGAAGCTGTGTTGATTTGCTGTTTATTAATATTTGTAAAACTATAACGCTTAATCTATCAACATTTATTTAGATGTTATCATGTATTCATTCATTTCTTTATTTTAATTATATTATTTCGGTCTTACAGTAAGCCAGAACACTGACCGAGTGGGGCTCATTCTAAGCCCATTAGCGGACATTCATATCACAGAATCTGACAGCGATCAGAGGCTCATCAGCGACAGCATTTTTAAGAAACCTTTACAATAACCTTAATAAAAACTTTTAACTTTAGAGTCTAAAGTAAATAAAAAAAATAAAAATAAAAAATCTGTAGGCCTATCGCTATTTATTTATTTATTTATTTATTTATTTATTGTTGTTGTTCTTTTTATTTAAACTAAATTGTTTCTTAATGTGAAAATGTGTTACAGTTATGTGTCAAGGACTTGATATTGAATTCTGTAATAAACAAAATAAAATCTAGGCTTATGGAAAAAAAAAATCAATGAAAAAGTAAAAAAAGAACCATTGCGCATTTTACAGCTAAAAAAGTTTTAATATGTGGTTTTGTAACCAGCAATACAGTATGTTGCTTACTTTTGTAACAGTAAGTTAAGCTCCGATTTTTTTTTTAAAGTTTCAGTGAGTTTCTTCTGTTGCCCTGTGGAAAAAAAAAAATAATAATAATAATAATTAATCAGAAAATATCGTGCTAATGCACGAAAGATGCCTCCAGTTGAAATGCATTAGTTAAAAAAACGTGCTGCAATCACGAAAATAACCAAATAAACGTGTGCCTGCCACGAATAAATAGATTAGATTACGATAGATTACGCCCATGCTGGGAACAATTCAAGCTAAAAGGGCTTGCCATACATTAAGTCTTTCTGTCTAGTAGATATTGATCTCCAGTAGATGGCGCACCGAGCCAACATTAGTTTTCCAAACCCGCAAATACAGTGCCCATTTTGCATTAATATCACGTGGTTTTTCGGAGCCGAGTGCAGTTAAGGACACAGGGAATTCCCTTCACTTATTTTCTCTTGTAGTGTGGTAACAACCTGTGTAGGTTTCTAATTATGTATTATTTTTGAATGTCTTAAATTGTTGTGGGGTTTTTTTTGTTTGAAAAATGTCTATCCTAAAATTTTTCGTTGAAGGATCATATCGAATAATTTTCCCTTGATGTCTTTCTAACTCATGTATTCACAGTATAAACTACTTCTTTCGTTTGCATAATTGCAGTTCATCTTCATCCATTGCTAGGCTTATCAGATCTTGACATCAGTGCTTAATTAACTTAATTTTTTTTTTTATGAATAACATTTTATCTTTCAAGAGGAAACAAACAAACAAACAATAAAAAACTGGTAACCACTTCAATTGGTCATTAGGACTAATAAGAGCTTTAGTTTTGATATACCATATTTCCACTCAAATATTGACTGCAACTATTACCTCTAAACAAAAGAGTGGTTCTCTGTTGTTTACTGTTGCGCTTTCACATATATGGAATTTTCTAGCCTGCTCTCGAACTTTGAAGAGCATCTATGTGGTAGCATTTTAAAGTCACTTTTTAGTTTCTGCTATTCTCAATATAAAAATTAAAGCCAGTCAGTTTGATTAATTTTTATGTTATTTGTTATATATTGATAATACCAGATTAAATTGTATACTAATAAAAAAATAAAAATAAAAATAAGAGTGAATAAATCAGCATGAATATATATGTTAATAGCCTAATAAGTTTGTGTTTGTATTATATTAATATTAATTAAAAAAAATTATTTAAAAAGTGCATTAATTTAGTGAGTCGAATACAAATAACTAGTGGAATGATAAAATATTATCTTCTACCACAGGCATTTGTCTCAAGTTATTTTATTTTCACTTCATTACTATTTTGTCTTCACTTTCGTGATCAACCTAGTAAAGGAAATATATCTTAGTAACTCGTGACGTTGAACATGTCAAGAGAAACGATTGGCTGGAATTTCATAGTGTATTTATAAGGCGAGTGCATAGACGGGTGTGTGCAGATTCAGAACGATTTCACCAGCTCACAGGAGACAACTGAGGTGTCTGGTACACATTAAATATTATTTTTACGGAGCTATTCTTCTGAAAGGAGGCAAGCGCAAGGATGCGGCCAATACTGCTTTTGCTACTTGGAGCCTATCTTGTCTGTGCTGGTAAGAAGAGTTTAATTTGAGTATAACCTACCAGTTGTTGTATGATTGCTTTTTAAGAGTTCTTCTGTTAGACTTAAACGTACCTATTGAACAGCCTATAAGAATCAAAGTTTTAAAAAACAATTTTCAGAAATGTGTATTATGACGTATTTTATACACGCATGCTTTATATTGCCTATGCTTTTGGCGTAGCCTATTTATAGGCTTTATCCTAAAAATCATAGGCCTACTACTTTGAACGTATCTTTAAAAAAAAGATTGTCTGTGACATTATATTTTGATTGCATTACAGTTTACAAAATGTAGCCTAACGTTACTTAACCATAATAGTAAAAGTTATAATAATAATAGGCCTAATAATGATAAACAGTGGTAAATGATAAGTGTATTGCGAAAATGGAGAAAAGGAATTGCAATGTAGGCAAATAACAGTTATATTTGTTTGTTGGTTTGAGTTTGAAAATGTAGGTCTGAACTATATTCTAGAGCACGCTAGTCTGCTGTATTAGGTAAGTTTCGTTTCTGACCTGAGAAGCGTTTTTCTACCCAGAGACCGATGACGACATACTTGCTAAACTCTTTAAATGTCAGAAAATAGGCTTATAAATACTACATTAAATACTGTATAATCTAAACCGTTGTATTTGTTTTATTGGACTTTATTGTCATCAAAATAAATAATTAATGCTGGATGTTAATTAATGAAAATGGCTTTTTGATGTCGACTACGCTGCCTATTCAGGCATGGTCTGGAAATAATATGGCTACAGTGTTCAGTTAAATTAACATCTCAGCGGCCTGCTTACAAATACTGGGTTACATTGAAATTAATACAGTCACATACCGAGAAAAAAATCTTTATAAATTATATTTTATGATCGGGTCGGGTGTTCATCAGATGAGTGTTTCTATGAGAGTAGCTACAGTTTGCATTAATTCACAGTAATTCATGATCAATGAGCTAGCAGAACAGCTTTAATTTATCACAACTTTATCACCATATCATGTTGATTGGTTGATTAATTATTTAATTTGTTTGTCTTTGTAACATAACTGATTTATTTTAAAACAAAAAACTTTTAAAACTAACTTTTGAAACAAAACTTTTTTAAGGAAGCAATATCAATTTATGAAGTCAATTCCTAGGTTTGTTCTCAAACATTTCAGTTGTATTGACAACATTTAATGAAATCTACTGAAAACTGACACCTCACAAACTTATTTTTGCTTGAATTTGATGTGTGATATGAAATTAATTTATCTTAACTTGGATTTTCTGAGTATTAAATGTATAGTATACAAATAATACAGATCAGATTTTTACAATTAATCTTAAGACATTTTTGGACAACATTTTTTAGTCCAACAAAAAAGTGTTATTTTTTAATTCCAGTGTTAGTTAACATTTGTGCTTCAGGAAGAAATATATATGGAAGGTTTATGATTTATTTATTTATTTCTTAAATTTCAGGCCAGCATTCCCACATTGTTATCTACACAGCAACTAAGGGGGTGCCAGGTTTTCCAGAATTTGTGGCTGCAACAATGGTTGACGGGACACAGGTGAACTACTATGATTCTGAGATTAAAGAAGTTATTCCCAGACAAGACTGGGTTAGAGGAGCTGTGGATGAACAGTTCTGGCAAAGAAACACACAAATTAGATCAAATGTGCATCAGGTGTTCAAAAACAACATAAATACCGTAATGGAACGTTTTAACCAAACACAAGGTAAGATTCTTATCTTTGAGTCCCCATAAATTCTCAAATTAACTATTTTCTTGCATGTTTACACATTTGTCACGTTATTCTGATTTCCTTTAATGATTTCCTGAAAGCAGTTTGCAAAGGGCCTGCTAACAGATTCAAAAGGCTCTTGGAGCAGCATGATTAATATGAACTGTATAGGAATACTGATATTAAAACAACAATATAGCATTATGTGTACAGAATGTTGTTCACAGTCTTTTTTTGCATCCAAAGGCATTTCTATTTTCTCAATGGTGTTTTTATAGAGCAAGCAACAGTGGTAACTAGGTGGTGATACTTGGTTACGTTTCACCTGAAAAGTTTAAGAAAAAACTTAATTCAGCATTGTCTTCTCTTCCGTGTCTGTTGTGAGAGAGAGTTTAAAACAAAACAGTTTGTGATATCCGGTTCGCGAATGAATCATTCGATGTAACTTGATCTTTTTGAACCAGTTCACCAAATCAAACTTAATCGTTTTAAACGGTTTGCATCTCTAATACGCATTAATCCACAAATGACTTAAACTGTTAACTTTTTTAATGTTTCTGACACTCCCTCTGAGATAAAAGAAACCAATATCCCGGAGTAATTCATTTACTCAAACAGTACACTGACTGAACTGCTGTGAAGAGAGAACTGAAGATGAACACCGAGTCGAGCCAGATAACGACTAGTTCACAAAACGAAACAATATCCGATCAGAGAGTGAGATGATGGAAGACAGCAGAGATGGAGGTTCAGCTTGTAGATTTGTGCCAACAAATCATTGGGAAAAAAGTGATCATTATTCTTGCGTGAATATTAATCAGTACCAAGAAAGTCTCTCAAAATACAAATTGAAAAAGAAAAAATATTATCAAACAAAAATTTATTACACTGATTTTACTGAAAATAAAAAATGTATTACATTTCAGGTATTCAAACTTCAAGCTTTTAAAAGCGATTCAAATTTAAAACTACTTCAAACTTCACTCTTTATAAACTGATTCTCAAGAAACATAAAGTTTGTCTTTTAATATCTTTTTAATCTCGTTTTTCCTTTTTAAGAAATGAACTTATTCTGAGTGAATTTGTGAACAGAGATGCTTTAGAGATGAAATATTCAAATTTTTATTATAATTAATATTTTCCATGAGGAAAAACGTATAATAATTATTTTGTAAATATTAATTATTACCGTCAAATTCTCTACAAATTTAAAATTTGAAATAAAAAATATTATTGAACAAAAGCATATTACATTGATTTTACTGAAGATAAAGATGTGTGAGTAGAGATGCTTCAGATGAGATTAAAATATTAGAAGAAAAATAATAATTTTTGAAGTTAAAAAAGTGATCACAATTCTTGCGTGAAATATTCATTAGTAGCATGAAATTCTCTCAAAATATGAAATTAAAAAAGAAAAAATATTATCAAACTAAAATGTATTGCATTTATATTACTGAAAATATATATATATTTTTATTTCAGGTGTTCAAACTTCAAGCTTTTTAAAACAACTTCAAACTTCACTCTTTATAAACTGATTCTCAAGAAACATGAAGAGATGATTTTGTTCTCTTCTGCTCGCTGGATGCTTTATTCACAGATGTTTTATCTGATATTCTAGTTTTGTGCGTTAGTTTAATTCGTAACACTTTATAGAAACATCTGGATCAGTTTAGACGTCAAATAAAAGACGAGTAGAGACAGGAATCATAAAGAGTTGAAGGATCCAGTTCATGAACTGATTCATTAATGATTCGTTAAGTACTTGAAGAATAATTGATCCTAAATATTACACATAATCAATACTGCTTTTGACAACATTTCTTAACTATGAGAAATATAATCCATTGTAATAGTGAATCCAACGTGTTCATTGTGTTATAAATAATCATAATCTTACTCTAAAATGTAATAAGTTGAGTTAACTTAAAAAAGTGAGGAAACCGATTGCCTTCAATTTATAAGTAAAGTGATGCATTACTTTAAGTTGTTAAAACTAAATAGTGTTTGTAAACTAAACTTAATTATCAAGTAGAATAAAGTACTGGTGACTGAAAAGCATTAGTTGAGGAAACGTATTATTAGTGTTCACTTCACTTGTAAATATAAGGAAAGAGATTGCCTCACATTTTTCAGTAAAGCTAAACGAACAAAAACCAGTAAAGCACAAAACGAACTATAATGTTTGTCAAAACTTTCAGTTTATTGTAACAGTGTACAAAAATAGTTTCTTCAAAGCATGTTTAAAACAAGAAAGGGTTGATGGTGAGTGATTAAAACAACCAATAATTGAACCCTACAATAACAGATGAGTGTTAAAACACACAGATAACTGATTACACAGACATTTGTGTTGTGGGTAAAGGAGTCTGTCACCCATCAACCTGGACACAACACACAAACTACAACAAGAGACACAAGACTAAATATTTCTGTGATTACCAGCAAACACATCTCGGGGAACGTCCTCCAGTCCATCCTTTGCTAAAACACCCTCCGAAATGATTGCTGTATCAGTGACCTCCAAAGGCAATTCCCATCGACACGTGAGGTTCAACTAGATCCCCGTCCTAAGAAAGAAAGTAAAGCCATATTAAAATACATTCTTATATCGCAACGCAAACAAGTGCATGTTCCTTTAAAACATGTGAACTGCTTAAAGTGCGGCTCTTGAAGTAACATTTAAATGTTTAACAGGCTTCAGTGGGACGTGGCAGCCATCGTTATGTCTTTAGTAAAACAGTTACATCCATCCCATGATTGGTTTGCTTTCAAACATTACTCAAAATATCTTCCTTCGTGTTCATCAGGACAATGACATTTATACAGGATTGTAACAAAACGAGAGAGTGAGGTGACAGGGTGGAGAAGGGGTGTTGCTAAAACTGTCACGGGACAAAGGAGAGAAAGGGCTAAATAGAGACCGTTTTGTGCCGAGTAGTTGGATTGGAAAAAATTCAAGACGCCATTCTTTGAGATTTTTATAGTTTGGAAACAGTTTCATCCACGTTTAAGATTTATTTGATCAGATGTGATGGAAAACAAAGTATATATTTTACTTGCATTGTATTTATCTGTGTACTTTATATAAGATCTCTTGAATAGACGTAATGCCGACACAAACATCGGGATTTCTTTCTTGTAGCACTTTTTACAGATATTAGATTAGAAGAATACTTACAAAGCATGTTTTGAAGAAGTCTGTAGTGTCTCGAAGCAATAATACATGAAACATCAGGATCAACAGTGAAGACACATCTCTTTAAACTTGACAAATGGACTTGCACTATTGGTAAAAAAATACAAACTTACTGCAGACTTCATTTGCGTTAGATTCTCCGAGAGATTTCAATTCCAGCTTCGATTCGAAAACTTCCAGAAAACGAGAAGAATTCCTGCTCGAGGTTTCTGCTTGTGATCCGGTTGAACTTCGCAATAATCTGCGCAAAAAGGAGAACACGGTTTCTGAATTGCAGCCTGCACTGAACCGTTTCGTTGTTTTACGGATGTTGATGCAAGCGGCAGTGAAACAAGGATTCAGTGCAGGGCTCTTCGATGAAATAAAGCTGTTGGTTTGGATCCACTTGTTTGTTTGGCGTTGTCACGGTGATTTGTTGTTTAGATGCACTTTTAGAACTCTGCATGATTTAAAAGAACACAAACCGTCCGTGTGAAGACAAGGAATCTGATTGGTTCTTGTGTAGCTTCCATGTTTAATAATGCTCCAATAGCAGAGCTCTGTTTCACAGAAACCCACTGCACTCTTCAAAGAACAAACTTCTGCAAAAACGTTAACATACAGTTAACAAAGTATATGGATTAATGGTAAAAGCAATTTGTAAAAACAGTGTTTTTAGCATCCACTTTAAAAACTTGCATCAAATTTAGTTTTCTTTGCAGCACATCTCTTATTTAACATTATTTAGCATTTTAAGGCATTAAATAATGTTTTTTCGGTTCAGTTTGTTTGAATCGATTATTTGCCGATAACTGCAGAGAAAGACGATCTCTCACTTTCTCTCTCTCTATATATATCTATATGTATAAAACAAAATATATAACCTTACACCTGTATATATGCTCAAATGTTTAATTGCGGGTATGAGTAACGTTACACGTGTAAAGAGCTTCTCTCGTCCATCACTAATCTGAAAACAGTTGTTTATAAATGTATAAAAACGACATGAACACTAATTATAAACTTGTTACTTTCCCATTGCATACCTTTTCCTTTTACTCAAGTAATTATTAAGACTAAAGCTTCAACGAATCATTCCTCTGTCCACTTCTGTAACTTGTCTGTTGACCTAAAACATCTTTAAAGCTGACGATTACTAATTATTAGATTGCTACACAATCCAACGTCATATCCAACGATTTCATATCAATATATGAACAAAATACTATTGTTTATAAACTTTGATTGGTATATTGTTATTTTGTAATGAAAATGGAGCAGTTAAACTATAAAAAACTGTGCTTTATATGTTTACATCCACCTATTTTTATATGTAATGTTTCAATATCGCATTAAAAAACACTTGATGGAAACACCAAGATGCGCATAAATTATAAAAATGTGCTTAATAAAAACATATGCGCTCAACTAAGTCAGATAAATGTCTTATACAGTAAGAAAACATGCGCATTAACTACTGTTATTTACCAAATAAACTCCTCAATGTGCTTCGAAGCGACGCTTAACTGGATCTGATCTCATCTCACAGCGTCTGAAACATTAGTTTTGTCTTTCTCAAACGTTTCAGCAAAGTCTCGTCAAAGAGCTTCGTTATAATTAACAAACAGGACTGAAAATAAGAGACATGACTGCGTTTCGTCTGAAGCTCGTGGTGTTCAGAAATGATTTATATAATGTGTGTTTTCTTCTGATGCTGCAAATAATTTTTTCTTTGTGATATTCAGCTCAAGTTAATCAATTCTAAAGAAAAAATATTATTGAACAAAAGCATATTACACTGATTTTACTGAAAATAGAAATGTGTGATCAGAGATGCTTCAGATGAGATTAAAATATTAGAAGAAAAGAAGAAAATTTTTGATGTGAAAAAAATGATCAAAATAATTGCGTAAAATATATATTAGTACCATGAAATTCTCTCAAAATACAAAATAAAAAAATTAAAAATATTATCAAACTAAAATGTATTGCATTTATATTACTGAAAATAAAAAATAATTGAATTTCAGGTGTTCAAACATCAAGCTTTTAAAAGTGATTCAAATTTAAAACTATTTCAAACTTCACTCTTTTTAAACAGATTCTCAAGAAACGTGAAGTTTATCTTTTAATATCTTTGTAATCTGGTTCTTCTTTTGTGAGAAATGAACTGCTTCTGCTTCAGAAACAGAGAAGAAGAGAAATGTGTGAACAGATGATTTAGAGATGAAATATTAGAAGTTTTATTATAATAGATATTTTCCATGGGGAAAAACTTATAATAATTATTGTGTAAATATTAATTATTACCATCAAATTATCTAAAAATTAAACATTTTAAATAAAAAATATTATTGAACAAAAGCATATTACATTGATTTTACTGAAGATAAAAATGTGTGAGTAGAGATGCTTCAGATGAGATTAAAATATTAGAAGAAATAAAGAATTTTCGATGTGAAAAAAGTGATCACAATTCTTGTGTAAAATATTAATTAGGAGCATGAAATTCTCTCAAAATACAAAATTAAAAAAGAAAAAATATTATCAAACTAAAATGTATTGCATTTATATTACTGAAAATAAAAAACGTATTAAATTTCAGGTGTTCAAACTTCAAGCTTTTAAAAGTGATTCAAATTTAAAACGACTTCAGATTTCACTCTTTTTAAACTGATTCTCAAGAAACATGCAGTTTGTCTTGATAATGTTTTTAATCTCGTTCTTCTTTTGTAAATGAACTGCTTCTGAAAAAGTATCATTAATTATCATTATTATAGCATAAATATTAATTAGTACCATAAAATTATCTCAAAATAAAAAACAAACAAAAAAATATTATAAAAAAATATATATATTACAACAATTTTACTTAAAATAAAAATATTTGAGCAGAGATACTTCAGGTGAGATAACAATATTAGAAAATGTTTGTTTTTTTTTCATTGGAAAAAAAGTGATCATTATTCTTGCATAAATATTTATTAGTTCCATGAAATTCTCTCAAAATACAAATAAAAAAATAAAATATATTATCAAATTATGAAACTAAAATATATTACAATATATAAATATATTAAATGTAAATATATTACAAAATATTTTTTATTATTATAATTATTTTCGATGGGGAAAAATGTATCATTATTATTGCGTAAATATTAATTATTAATGTGAAGTTCTCTAAAAATACAAAATTCAAAAGAACAAATATTATAAAATAAAAATGTATACCATTGATTTTACTTAAAATAAAAATGTGTGATCAAAGATGCTTCAGATGAGATGACAATATTAGGATTTTTTAATTATTATTTTTGATGGGGAAAAAGTGATCATTATTCTTGCGTAAATATTAATCAGTAGAAAAAAATTCTCTCAAAATACAAAATAAAAAGGAAAAAATATTATTGAACAACAATTTATTACATTGATATTACTGAAAATAAATAAAAAATGGATTTCAGGGGTTCAAACTTCAATTTTAAAACCACTTCAAACATCAAGCTTTTTAAACTGATTCTGAAGAAAGTTTGTCTTGATCTTTTCATCCTCCTCTGAAGCAGATCATGTTCAGCTGACACTGATCAGTTTGAGAAGATCGATTCACACAGATGTTTCTGATCAGACGTGATTCAGTGGTTTATAGTGTGTTTCTCTGAGGATCTTAGCTTATTCTCCAGACGTTTATCCTCAGATTGAAGACCAAACACACACAAAGCCTTCTTCTTCTCTCTGAGTTTCTCTTGCGTCACTCGTTCAGAGAGTAAATATCCAGCAGCTGATCTCTGAAGCTGTAGAGATGTGTGAGCCGCTCAGTGGAGGATGATGGGAAGTGTGTGACGTCTTTCATCAGTCCTCATCTAGACCTGATCACATCTGAGAGACTGAACACAAACACACTGAGACTCGCTGACCTCTGACCTTTACATTAACATGCTATATAACGCTGCAGGAACACAACTGTGACATAAAACACACTCTTCATTCATTATGACTGAACTCCAGTTTCTTTAAGAAATGTTGAAGGGCTTTACTGATTCTCATCATCATCTTCATCATTTATTCAAGCAGACGTTTGTCATGTGAAGCTCTTCTTTACTCTGATACTCAACATGTTTCTCTCACACTACAGTCTCTACACTTTGCAGCTGTTAATCGATCATAAGTGACTGTGATAAAACTAAACCTGCAGCACATCTGTGAGAAAAGCACATGCTTTACATTATATGTCAAATTTTATCATGATAACAGTGCTGTCAATTTCTTTTTATTGAGACCACTGCAGTATCTGTATGAGCTTAACTGACATTTTTCTGTTTAGTTTCTTAATTCAATTATTCATGTTCTTTTCGTGCCTTTCCTGCTCTCTTCCCCTTTTTTCCTCTCAGGTACACATATAGTTCAGCAAATGTATGGCTGTTCTTGGGATGAGGAGACTGGAGATGTGGATGGTTTTGATGATTTTGGATATGATGGAGAGAGCTTCCTTTCTCTTGATCTGAAGAACCTGAGATATATCTCCACTATGCCAGAGGCACACATCACTCTAGTAAAAGTGAACAATAACAAAGCTCTTCTTGAAGCAAAGAAACAATACAGAACTCAAGAATGCATTGAGTGGCTAAAGAAGTACCTGCAGTATGGAAAGAGCACCATTGAAAGAAAAGGTACAGCAGTCATCTGAATATCAGTAACAGTCTTTTGGTAGATGTCTTACCACTCGTTTGATTTAGATACAGAAATTAATTAGATATCTCTATTCACCTTCTGTAGTGTTTTTATCAGTCAGTATTCTCTCTCTCTCTCTCTCTCTCTCTCTCTTCAGTCTCTCCTCAGGTGTCTCTGCTGCAGAAGGATCCCACGTCTTCAGTCTCGTGTCATGCTACTGGTTTTTATCCCAAAGAAGTAACAATCTCCTGGCAGAAAAACAAACAAGATCACGATGAGGATGTGGATCTCGGTGAACTTATTATCAATGAGGATGGAACCTTCCAGAAGACCAGCACCCTCAATGTTAAACCTGAAGAGTGGAAGATGAATGTGTATGAATGTGTGGTGGAACACAAGAGCAGAACCATCAGGAGCATTCTGACACAGGACAAGATCAGAACGAACTATGGTGAGTGTGAATGGCTTGATAACTAGACCATGAAACTCAAAAAAATGTTAACGGAAACCATTTGCTATTGTTAGTATCTGATTAGACAGTACTGTACTGTCATACTCCTTAATAACCAAATATTTCCATTTGATTACATTCTTTAGCCCCTGTTCCCATCGGCATCATTGTTGGTGTTATTGCTGCTGTTCTTCTGTTGATTGTCATTGGTGTTGCTGGGTATAAGGTCTATCAGAAGAAGAAAGGTGAGGCAGAGACATGATTATCACCACTATTGACTTTATTGTATGTTTTACACATTTGTGTGCTGCTCTGATAAGTTAAATTTATCAACTAATATTTCACTTCTCTGTTTTTTTTCTTCTTCTGTTTTTCAGGCTTCAAACCTGTCAATGGTGAGTCTTTAATAATCTTTGTTTAATATTTATTAATAGCAGATGGGCTCTGCCAATGCGCACGACATAGTTAATATTAACATATTTCTTTATATTTCTACAATTTGAAAATATGTGTAGTTCTATGATATTTTTCTTTTAATAGAACTAATGAATAATAGATGTTATAATTGGGTCATATAGCTATTTAGTCATGATGATTATAATTGTTGTCATTTGTGTTTTCTGTTCTAGCCTCTGATGATGGTTCGAATAACTCTGCTCATTCAGACCCAAAAGCATAAAGATGTAAGCGTATAATTATTATTACTGGATTTATTTGTCATTAAATTATTATTCAGTAGTGCAACTGTTTCATTCATGTGAAATGAATAAATTGTAATATGTTTCAGGAATTTTAGGAGATCAAATGCGAGAAATGAAGTTAAAAAGTTGTTTTTCATCCTGCTGTCCAAACACGCACACACACACACACACACACACTTTCTCTTACACACAGGATCATAAATATCAGTGATAAGATTGATCTATATTATGGTTCTACATTAATTATATGTACAAAGTAAAACAAACAAAAAAAAATAAATAAAAAACAACTTTAGTTTTTCATTAATTGTATGAACTTGTTCATAAAACTTGTTCATTTTAAGATGACATGTTGATCGGTATGCATTTCTATTAAGATCAGTATCTATATGTATGTAATGTTTCTAGAGAGACAATTTATGTGGGAAATATAATATGTAATACATTAGGGAATGCTAAGTCATGGAAAACTATCTGTTTATCTACTGCAAATCATACAACAACTTTACATTTTCTTTAAAATGGTCTAGATTGGGTTATTCCATCAACAAAATTAAATAAACAATATGTAGGCTTCATATTTTATTCATTGTATGGGATTGGGCTTTTTCTGCTTGTATATTTTCTTCTTTTTTGTTTTTACATTTTCATTAGATTATAATCTGTAGTACAGAATGATATTAATTTCTTGTTATGTGATAAAATACATTTACATGAACATCTGTAGAATACAGTAACCTATGGATATCTTCCTTTATTTGAGGTTACTAAATCTAAATTAAGTTACAAGTATGTTCTGTATATTGATTGCCTTCAAAACATTGTCATGTTATTTTGATTCAATAAAAATAAATAAACTTCTCAAAAGGGGGCAAGTGGTGAATGTCTGTCTTTCTTGATACTCTTTCTTGATACTCAAAACAGCAGACCCATATTTCATCAGAATTACAGATGTGACTGTATATCAATAATTTAATGAATATATAGCAAGTTATGTAAATTTATTTGGCTGTAATCAGTAAATTGCAATTGTTAAATTCTTAGTATTTTTATTAATCTCCACTAAACATTTCTGCTCACTCTGAAACAAGAATGTTCCATCAGCATTTTTTCTCTAGTCATCAAATAAAGCAAATGTGATTTGATACACAACCTGTTAGACTCAATTCTACCTATCAACTGAAAGCCTTCAGTAATATTTGACAATATGGCACATTCTTTGTTTACAAAATTTCTGATCAAAATTTTTGTTTTAAGTGGCTTTAACTAAACATTGTACATTCATAATTCCCATGTTGTTCCATGATTACTGAGCTTTTAAGAATTTTAATGATGTCTAGAGTTTTGTGTATGTAAGGTGGGCCTAAATCACACATCTTTAGTTTTTTTGTGGATACTACTATCTATATCCAAGTATTATACTGTTTTTGATGCATGTTTAAATTTGCTTTTTCTCCTTTCATTATTGTATTAAGACATGTTTTATTAACTCTATTAACAATTGCCATTGCTATTTGTGATAAATTATTATAATTTCAAAATCAGGCATGGCACAAAAGATGAAAATTTGCCTATTGGGCTAACTCTGGCTTATTGGTACCTGTGGTACCTGACTGTTGATTAAAGTAATAACAATAATTTAAAAAAGTATATAAAAAAAATTTTTTTAAAACTGATGAGTTGATTGCTGCCTCAAATACTGATAACATCAGTATACTCAAAGAATTAAGCCAAGCCAAGGCTTTGATTCATGGTATTTTAAATCATTGAATAAGAAAATACCAAACAGAAGTCTTCTGACAAAGTTATAAGTATCCTTATAATTTAGGCCAGATATGACTTAACTACACATAATCTGAGAATAATAAATTATAAGGTTAAAGGTGTTGAGACCAAAGTACACAAGTTGCTCTGAAATTAGAGATGAATAAGTAGCAACTGCAAGCTGTAAAACATAATTAAATTTACAGGAAATAATTGTTTGTGTGTAGCATAACTACTGATATAAGTAGCCGTATATGAACTCACATTATCTTAAATACATTCGCAACAGTTCGCCGCTCGAACGGGAGAGGGGCGAAGGAATGGAGAAGCACGCCCCAGATCCGGTGCAAGAGCCATGAGGGCTGAGGAGTAGAGGGTTACACAGGAGTGTTTTTTTTTATCTGTCCTGTCGAACTCCCGCAAAAAAAAAAAAAAATCCTGTCCCGTCCCAATCCCACAAAAAAAACGGGGGGGGGGGGAAATCCGGCCCCGTTCTATCCCGGAAGAATGAATACCGTTCACGTCCATTCCCGGGTGGTATATTTTTTGGCTGGAATCTGTCAGTTTCAGTAGAAAAAAAAATACAGGCTACACATCACAGCATGCCAACTTTAGTGAAATAAAAATGTCACATATATATATATATATATATATATATATATATATATATACATATATATATATATATATATATATATATATATATATATTAATTAACTGAAAGCCATCTTAAACAATGCACAATGTGCATTGCACACACATTAAATTTCATGTAAATAATCCATGCTAACCTGGGTCACGCTCAAGTTCACATGACCCAGACGGCAGAAACTGCATCTAGTTTGCTTTAATTATTTTAAAGAAGCACTGCTTTTCGTTGTTATTCAGAGTGCACACAAATAAACGTATACGGATTTGAAAGATTGATTACTTTTATCTGTATGACAAAAAATGACGGAGTATTTTAACAACAAATTCCCTCTGCTCCAAGCATTTAATAATCACTCCGCTCTGTGCTCAAAGACACCAGAAACACCGTGGATAAAGTATTTCAGTGTATTTCAATGTTATGTTCATAAGCCAAGTCAAGTCAAGTCTGCTTTATTGTCAATTCTTCCACATGTACAGTACATACATACAGAGAATCTAAATTGTGTTACTCTTTTGCACTTTTTAGTGCAAAAAAAGCTTATACAGTCTGATTAAAGTGACAAATGGCTAAATGACTAATGAAGCAGTAGAATGACATTAGTTCCATGCTGACTTAGGTAGTGAGCAGACCAATGCTGCACAAAGTGACTGGTGCATGTCATTGCATGTTATTGGGGGGGGGGGGGGGGGGGGTGTAAAGAACTGGGGGATGTGGGATGGGGGGGGGGGGGGTTCATAGTTCAGTGGTACCTGGGGTAGAAGAGGGGAGGGGGGCAAGTTCGGGAGCGAGTTCAGCTTCCAGTGTCCTTCAGTCTGCTGGTCCTGGCCTGGAGACTCCGCAGTCTCCTACCTGATGGCAGCTGATTGAAGAAGCTGTGTGATGGCAGGGTGGGATCACCTGCAACGTAGAGGGCTTTGCAAGTGAGACGGGTTCCGTAACTGTGCTGGAGGGAGGGAGGGGAGAGAGACACCAATGATCTTCTCAGCTGCTCTCAATATCCGTTGCAGAGACTTCCGGCAGGACGAATTGCAGGTGCCATACCACACAGTGATGCAGCTCGTCAGGATGCTCTCGATGGTGCCTCTGTAGAAGGTGTACATGATGGGGGCCGGTGCTCTGGCTCTCCTCAGTTTGCGGAGGAAGTAGAGATGCTGTTGTGATTTCTTGGACTGTGCTGCGGTGTTTTCAGTCCAGGAGAGGTCCTCTGTGATGTGCACGCCCAGAAACTTGGTGCCGCTCACTCTCTCCACAGTTGCACCATTGATGATCAGAGAAACATGCTGATCAGAGAAACAGGTGGTTCACCTCACTCCTGTAGTTTGTCTCATCTCTGTTGCTAATGAGACCCACCACAGTCATGTCATCCGCAAACTTAACGAAGAGGTTGGAGTTGTGTGATGGTGTGCAGTCATGGGTCAGCAGAGTGAAGAGGAGGGGGCTCAGCACACATCCTTGGGGGGCCCCAGTGTTCAGTGTGATGGTGCTGGATGTGTTGCTGCCGACCTGTACTGCCTGAGGTCTTCCAGTAAGAAAGTCCAACAGCCAGTTGCACAGCGAAGTGTTGAGCCCCAGCTGGATCAGTTTGTGAATGAGCTATTGAGGTATGATAGTGTTGAATGCTGAACTGAAGTCTATGAACAGCATTCTGACGTATGAGTCTTTTTTTTGTCTATATGTGTGAGTGCTGAGTGGATGGCAATGGAGATGGCATCATCAGTCGACCTGTTGGACCGATATGCAGACTGGAAGGGGTCCAGGGAGGGGGGCAAGGCAGACTTGATGTGATGCATGAATAGCCGTTCAAAGCACTTCATGAGGATGGGGATAAGTGCAACAAGATGGTAGTCATTGAAGCAGGATGGAGATTGCTTCTTCGGGACAGGAATGATGGTAGTAGTTTTGAAACATGTGGGAACAACAGCCCGACTAAGTCAGATGTTGAAAATGTCTGTGAAGACCAGTGGCGAAGCCAGGATGTTTTTATAGGGGTGGCCAGGGAAGGGCCAGCAACCAGTCTGGGGTGGCACAGAAATCGTAATTATTTTATGTAAAATACTATTTTAGTGCCTTAAACACAACTGAGTACAATTAATTTCTACTTAACTGTAATTGAGATTGCAAATTGTGACTTAGATCAAGTAACACTGGGTGAATATGACAATTTTTGTATTATTCCTCACTTCCAGGTATTTTAATAAAGGGGCTCACTTTAGCTTTATTGCTCATTCAGCTTCTCAAAACTGGTAAATGCTTGCTCTCCAACATTATTCATGGATGAGGCATGCAGTGATCAAAAATGTGAAAAAGGCCAGAAATCAACAGTAGAAATAAATGCCAGAATATAAAATTAATTTATATGCATTTAAATGGTTTAATTTTCACATATTTTATAGTGTATTAATTGTGCATTAAATTACTAATAAAAAATACAATTTTTTATTTTATTTTATTTATCCTCTATTTAACCAGGAGAAGTCCATTGAGATTAAAAATCTCTTTTGCAAGGGAGACCTGGCCAAGATAGGCATCTGAATTACATGTAATTATCTATGAAGATTCGGGAGGAGCGCGTCAGCTACTTAGCCTAATCATCACAGGTGGACCACAATCAAGTAATCAATCCCACAGTATAAATATCGCTGACTTACCTCTATCCATTGACGGTTTATCAGCATTTTGGTCCGCATGCACAATGTCCCAAAACCGAGATTCCTCGTCAGAAGACTCATCCAGCTCTTCCCCAGCCCCATCACTGCAGCCAGCCGGCTCCAAGGCCACCCCTTCCCGGCGTGGCAACCAAATCGAGCCCCAGGCTCCAACCCGCGGGCGCGGTACGGCGCGAGCAGCTACTCGCCTCCCAAGACGCCTAGGCCTACCTTCGCCGCCTCCGGCGAGAACCGCGGCTGACTCCCCCGCGTCCTCCTACCGCTCGGCCAGGCATACGATTCCGCCAATCGACAAATGGACGGTGTCGAGTCTGAGGCAGGCCCTGTCCAAAAACGACATCACACCATCAAGCAAGTTAAACAAATCCGAACTTTACGACTTGTATACAAAAAATCTAAATAATAACATTTCTCCCCAGTCAACCCCTGTACCAAAGAAACGACAAAAGAAAGGAGTACCTCAAAATTCGCCTCAAAGCACTCCACCATCCTCCGCTGCTAGGCCTAGCTCGCAGCGGCTATCAAGCCGTAACAAGAGGCCTTCAGCAAGCCTGGGCCGCGCCCCGGTTCCAACCGCAAGGGCGCTCGCTATGTCGCCCGGAGCTCAGCCTCCTTCCGCGGCTCCAATTCCAACAGCACAGGGCGCCGAAGCCCAAGGAGGCTCCTGGCCGCCTCCTCCACCCATCGCAGCCCCTCCATACGGAACTTTCAATACCAACACCGCAGCTCAGGCAAGCGCTTGGCCGAACAGTTCGCCACATACAGCGCCGCTTCCTCCAGCTTCGGGCCCGCGGTCCAAACTAGCGCTTGGTCGAACTGGCTGTCACACAATGCCCCGCCTCCCGCTCTGCCGAGCTCCGAGCCCGCCGCTCATGCCGAACTGGCCGCCTTACACAGCCCCGACTCTAGCCCATCCCAGCTTCGGGCCCGCGGCCCAAGCAACTGCCTGGCCATACTGGCCGCCCAACCCAGCCCCGCAACCCGCGGCCTCAAACTCCGGGCCCGCGGCTCAAGCAAGCGCTTGGCCGCAATCGCTGCCAAACACAGCTCTGCCCCCAGTTGTCGCCACCACCCTCCTCCAAGCGAAATCCCTCCATTCACTCTTCACTGCTACACCAATGCCCATCCCATCAAACGCTGTCGCCCTCGAACCTCCCCAAGTGACCCACAGCATTCGGGCACAGATATTAGCAGGTGCGGATGTAGATCTCTCGTCTCTCCTTTCTCTCCTGCCCACATCCGATTCAAACCGCCAAATAGACTGCGGGGACTTCTCAGTCACGCTAAAAAATCCAAATCCCCTTTCATCTCGACTACTCTCCTTCTCCGAATTCACCATCGCATTCAACCGCTACACCGAGATAATCTGTTCAGCCTTCCCCCACAGGCGACGCGAACTAAACGATTATTTGTCAATAATAGCCGAACTCGCGTTGCCCTACGGAGGGGGGCACTTCTACACTTACCACAAGCTTTTTTCCGCTAAATGTGCCATCCGAATAGCTCAGTGGAACCAGTGCCCTTACTGGGGAGCGATCGACTCCGACTTGCACAGTCGCGTATTCCTAGGCTGTAGGAGCATTTCGTGCGCAATCTGCAGGTCCGTGGCTCACTCCACCACAACCTGCCCACAAATAAACCCGGACGCAACCCAACACTCTCTTACTCCCCCGGCAAAATCCACCAGCTATGTCCCAAAATCAGTTACCTCAGCAAACTCACGCCTAGCCCAACCAGGAGAAGAAAGCACACAGCTATGCATCGCCTTCAACAACGGGAAATGCATCAGACAGCATTGCCGCTATCTACACTCCTGCAAGTTCTGTGGCGGTGCTCATGCACGCATAGTTTGCCCCGTGCATAAAGCCGTAAATAAAAAACCTAAAAATTACCTATCGACTCCTGTGAATATTTTTCGCATGACCATTGAACTAGCACACCATCCCGACAAAGAATTTACTAATTATCTCCTGTCTGGCCTCAAACACGGTTTTAACCCGGGCGTCGTTTGCGAGCTTACCCAAAACACTGTCTGCCGTAATCTCCAATCCGCCCTCGCAGAGCCCGATATAGTAGCTAACCTCATCAAAAAAGAAGTTGAGTCAGGCTTCATGATCGGGCCCTTCAATACCCCCCCCCCTTCAAAACGTTCAGAGTCAGCCCAATCGGAGTGGCTACGAGAAAATTTTCTGGTAAGAAACGCCTAATAGTAGACCTGTCATCTCCGCATAATTCCACAGTCCCGAGCATTAATAGTTTGATACCCCTCGACGAATTTTCACTCAAATACCAAGACATAGATCAGGCAGTCGAACTGATTAAAATCGCGGGCCGAGGAGCCTGGTTAGCAAAAATAGACATCACTTCTGCTTTCAAAGTGATGCCCATCCCTACGGATTTTTGGCACCTGTTCGGGATACGATGGCTCGAGAAATACTATTTCGCCGTCCGGTTAACCTTCGGATGCAAAAGCAGCCCCAAAATTTTCGATATGCTATCAGAAGCCGTTTGCTGGATCCTTTCCAACAATTACGCAATCCCACATATTATCCATCTCTTAGATGACTTCCTGGTCATTTCATCGCCCAAGGCAATCCCAGCCGCCCATATCCTCACCGTCCAAAAAGTCTTTTCCGAGCTCGGGATTCCCATCGCTCAGGAAAAAACCATGGGTCCTGCCACAACCATAGAGTTCCTCGGCATCTACCTCGACTCAGCTAAATTTCAGCTCTCCCTGCCAAAGGAAAAGATTGATAGAATAATTCTCGTCTCATCCACCCTCCTCGACAGCCCTTGTTGTTCTAAACGCGAACTTCTTTCCCTGCTCGGGCATTTAAATTTCGCCATGCGCATAATTCCACAAGGACGCCCATTCATCGCGCACCTTCTAACACTCGCATCATCAGTTCACGCGCTCGAGGACCTCATCCCCCTAACCCATGCATGCCGCGACGAACTTAAATTATGGATCCTGTTCCTTAGACAATGGAACGCTCTTTCTTTTTTTTATAACAATTTAATCTCGTCTCCCATCGACTTGCAGCTGTTTACAGACGCAGCTCCCTCAATTGGTTTCGGAGGTTTCTACCAAGGCCGTTGGTTCGCGTCCACATGGCCCCCCCAGATGCAGGACTCGACCCAGTCCTCAGCTCTTTTCGAGCTCTATCCCCTCGTAGTAGCAGCCTTCCTGTGGGGCAATGAATGGACAACTAAAAGCATTTTAGTGCACTGCGACAACGAAGCCGTAGTTCAGTGCATAAACAAAGGCCGTTCTCACTCCCCCGCCCTCATGCCTCTCCTTAGACGTCTCATATGGATCGCAGCATGCGACCAATTCATAATTAGCGCAAAGCACGTCCCAGGTACAGAAAACCAAATCGCTGACTCCCTGTCTCGTTTTCTGTTTCAGAAATTCAGGACGCTGGCTCCAGAGGCGGACCAATTCCCCACTCCGGTTCCTCACTATTCAGAATTAATATTTCTGTAACTCACCCTCTAAAACCACTCCTTGAAGCATCACTGGACTCTATTCTCCAAGCAGTCTCTCCCAGAACCCTCCAGTCATACGTGACTGCATGGAGGTGCTTTAAGTCATTTCACCTCACCTATAACATCCCTTTCCCAGATTTTTCTCTACTCTCCATCACCTCTTTCATTTCGTTCCTCAACGGCACCAAGGGTCTCCAAGTCGGATCTATAAAAAACTACCTGAGCGGAGTCCAGTTTTTTCACAAACTAATGACCGGCGCTCCTTCACCCGAAATAAATAATTCACAAACCTCCCTCCTAATCAAAGGGATCCAGCGATCCCAGCCCACCCATCCAGATACCAGAAAACCCATAACGCTAGATATCCTCACAAAATGTATCCACACCCTCCGCACAAACTACCAACCCCTCAGCATTGCCCGCACGCTCGACGCCATGTTCATTCTTGCCTTTTTCGGTTTTCTCAGGTGCTCGGAGCTTACGATCTCTTCCAAATTTAATCCTAAAATCAACCCCACCGTGTCAGACCTAACCATACTAGATGACGAAACAATCGCTTATTTAATCAAACAAAGCAAAACAGACCAAACCAACAAAGGCCATTTCATATACAGTATTGTTCAAAATAATAGCAGTACAATGTGACTAACCAGAATAATCAAGGTTTTTAGTATATTTTTTATTGCTACGTGGCAAACAAGTTACCAGTAGGTTCAGTAGATTGTCAGAAAACAAACAAGACCCAGCATTCATGATATGCATGCTCTTAAGGCTGTGCAATTGGGCAATTAGTTGAAAGGGGTGTGTTCAAAAAAATAGCAGTGTCTACCTTTGACTGTACAAACTCAAAACTATTTTGTACAAACATTTTTTTTTTCTGGGATTTAGCAATCCTGTGAATCACTAAACTAATATTTAGTTGTATGACCACAGTTTTTCAAAACTGCTTGACATCTGTGTGGCATGGAGTCAACCAACTTGTGGCACCTCTCATGATTCTTTAACAACATTCCACAATTCATTCACATTTCTTGGTTTTGCTTCAGAAACAGCATTTTTGATATCACCCCACAAGTTCTCAATTGGATTAAGGTCTGGAGATTGGGCTGGCCACTCCATAACATTAATTTTGTTGGTTTGGAACCAAGACTTTGCCCGTTTACTAGTGTGTTTTGGGTCATTGTCTTGTTGAAACAACCATTTCAAGGGCATGTCCTCTTCAGCATAGGGCAACATGACCTCTTCAAGTATTTTAACATATGCAAACTGATCCATGATCCCTGGTATGCGATAAATAGGCCCAACACCATAGTAGGAGAAACATGCCCATATCATGATGCTTGCACCTCCATGCTTCACTGTCTTCACTGTGTACTGTGGCTTGAATTCAGAGTTTGGGGGTCGTCTCACAAACTGCCTGTGGCCCTTGGACCCAAAAAGAACAATTTTACTCTCATCAGTCCACAAAATGTTCCTCCATTTCTCTTTAGGCCAGTTGATGTGTTCTTTGGCAAATTGTAACCTCTTCTGCACATGCCTTTTTTTTAACAGAGGGACTTTGCGGGGGATTCTTGAAAATAGATTAGCTTCACACAGACGTCTTCTAACTGTCACAGTACTTACAGGTAACTCCAGACTGTCTTTGATCATCCTGGAGGTGATCATTGGCTGAGCCTTTGCCATTCTGGTTATTCTTCTATCCATTTTGATGGTTGTCTTCCGTTTTCTTCCACGTCTCTCTGGTTTTGCTCTCCATTTTAAGGCATTGGAGATCATTTTAGCTGAACAGCCTATCATTTTTTGCACCTCTTTATAGGTTTTCCCCTCTCTAATCAACTTTTTAATCAAAGTACGCTGTTCTTCTGAACAATGTCTTGAACGACCCATTTTCCTCAGCTTTCAAATGCATGTTCAACAAGTGTTGGCTTCATCCTTAAATAGGGGCCACCTGATTCACACCTGTTTCTTCACAAAATTGATGACCTCAGTGATTTAATGCCACACTGCTATTTTTTTGAACACACCCCTTTCAACTAATTCAACTAATTGCCCAATTGCACAGCCTTAAGAGCGTGCATATCATGAATGCTGGGTCTCATTTGTTTTCTGAGAATCTACTGAACCTACTGGTAACTTGTTTGCAACGTAGCAATAAAAAAATATACGAAAAACCTTGATTATTCTGGTTAGTCACATTGTACTGCTATTATTTTGAACAATACTGTACATTTTCAATCTCCCCTCCCCAATCCAGCCTTTCCAATCCGTCCTCGCCTTTTTACACCTTAGAAATTCCCAGGCAAAATCCCCACACGAACCCCTATTCACCGACGAGTCCAAAAAACCAGTCACTCGTTTCTGGTTCCAAAAACACCTCAAATGCGTCCTGCAATTATCAGGCATCCCAGCGAACAATTTCTCCACCCATTCATTTCGCATCGGGGCAGCAACTTCAGCTGCACAAAAAGGCCTCTCCAACCAACAGATCCAAACTCTAGGAAGATGGTCCTCAGAAGCATACCAAAGCTACATCAGAATAAACCAGTTTCACATAAAGAAAGCCCACCAAACCCTCATCGGCCATAATTAAAAAAAAAAAAAAAAAAAAAAAAAAAAAACCCTCAGCGACACATCCCTACTGAATACCGACGAGTAAATTTCTATTAATACCGCCGACTCCAGCCGCACACTCCCGGCCAAACAACCTAACCTTTTCTATCCTATGACCAGCGAGGCTTCTCTCTTCGATGACAGGAGCACGAGCTCCCTTCGGATGCCGACGAGAGCCTCCCGGCCAGACAACCTCACCTTTTCCATTCTGCGGCCAATAAGGCTTACCCGTTCGTTGCCAGGAGCTCACACTCCCTTCGGATGTAGGTGAAAGCCCCCGGCTACCTGCTTTTCCATTTCTGTCTTACGCACGGAGAGGTTTACCTGTCCAACGCATGGAGTCAAGGCTCCCATTGAACGTAGGCGAGAGCTTCCCGGCTAGACAACCTTACCTTTTCCGTCCTTTGGCCAGCGAGGCTTAACCGTTCTATCCGGGAGCTAAGCTCCTGTCGGACGAAGGTAAGAGCCTCCCGGCCGGACAACCTTTTCCGTCCTTCAGCCAGAGAGGTTTACCCGTTCGATTCCTGGAGCTAAGCTCCTATCGGACGTCGGTCCGAGCCTCCTGGCTAGACAACATGACCTTTTCCACCCTCGGCCAGTGAGGCTTACCCGTCCGATGCGAGTGCTCCCATCGGACGCTGGCGACAGCCTCCTGGCCAGCCAACCACGACCCTACTGTGTGGTTCAGGTTACAAACCTACAAGCAAGCTGTTCAATGCTGCAAGTACCAAACACACAATAAACTCTCCTTCCTTCCTATGGTCACCAAGGCTAAACCGTCTCTTGCCAGGAGTAGCAAACTCCCTTAAACGCCGACGACAGCCTAACGACCACGCAACTTACCTTTTCCATCCTACGGCCTGCGAGGCTCACCCAGTTTGTCCCCGCCGGACGCTGGCAAGAGCCTCCTGGCCACCTATCGTTACCTTTTCTGTCCGCCATCCGGAGAGGCTTACCCGTTCTATTCGCGTGCTCCCTTCGGACGCCGGCGAGAGCCTCCCGGTTAGACAACCTTACCTTTTCCTTTTCTATGGTCAGCGAGGCTTACCCGTTCGATGTGTGTGCTCCCTTCGGACGCTGGCGAGAGCCTCCTGGACAGACTTGCTTTACGTTTCCACCCTACGGTCGGCGAGGCTTACCCGTTCGATGTGTGTGCTCCCTTCGAACGTCGGTAACAGTCTCTTGGCCACACAACTTACCTTTCCATTTGACGGTAGGCGAGGCTTAACCGTCCGACGCTACGAGTCTCGTCCTCTCGCCAAACCCTGCAAAAAAAAAAAAAAAAAAAAAAAAAGCTACCCTCAGCTACTCTCACATCTTTTAACCCCGTCTGGCGAGGCTTACCCGTTCGATGTTCTGAGTTAGAGGCCCCATCGGATGCTGCGAGAGTCCTCCCAGTCGGGTTTTCCTTTCCAACCCTCCCCGTCCGCCGAGGCTTACCCGTCTGTCGCGTGCGCTCCCTTCAGACGTCTGGCGAGAGTCTCCCGGACGGGCCTATGCTTGCCAGCCGCAAGCGAATATCATCCAGCCGATGCCGTGAGTCGGGATCTCCCGTCGGATGTTGCCAGAGTCCTCCTTGTCGGCTGGCCCAAAAGCTTTTTACCTGCTTAACCGAGAGGACCCAAACGTCCGTCATCCTGAGTCTCAATCTCCTGTCGGAGGCTTCATGGGCCCTCTCGGTCAGCGTTAGGCCCTTCACCCACTGAATAGCAGGGGCTATCAGCCAGTAGGGCCCGTACGCCGACACCGTGACCTATTCCGGTCGAGGCAACTCGGGTCCTCCCGGTCGGGCACCACAACCACGCCGCTCCTCCTCATCGGCCGGTAGGGCTCACCGATCCAACGCCAAAAAACTCCAGTTGAGCATCGGCCCGAGCCCTACCGACCGGGCGCCAACAACCACGTAGTTCACTAGCTGCAGCTGGTAGGGCCTACTCTCTCAACGCCCAAGTCGCTCCCTCCGGAGTACGTAGGCCCTTCCAGCCTGCCAACGAGATAACTTCTCAGAAACCAAATCAGCCCCTGCCAGTACTCTGCTTTTTGGGGGGCATTCTTTAAACTGGCGGCTGTCCTCTTGTACATTTGCCTTTTTGGGGGGTACTCTAGGTTCGGGCAATTCCCGAGCTCGGAGCCCTTCCCCGGACAGCACGCCAAATACGCATACCATACCTCAGCTAATTATATGTAAGCGTGAACTAGTGAAATGTAATTATCTATGAAGATTCGGGAGGAGCGCGTCAGATACTTAGCCTAATCATCACAGGTGGACCACAATCAAGTAATCAATCCCACAGTATAAATATCGCTGACTTACCTCTATCCATTGACGGTTTATCAGCATCCCTCCTCCACCCCATCTCCCCACTTCAAGTTCACTTTACAATATACGGGGAAGGGGGGGTACTCTAGGTTCGGGCAATTCCCGAGCTCGGAGCCCTTCCCCGGACAGCACACCAAATACGCATACCATACCTCAGCTAATTATATGCAAGCGTGAACTAGTGAAAACACATCATTACATACGTACAAAGACACACAAAAAAAAACACGAAAATAAAAACAAATTAATTCATAGAAACAGTTTGAAAGCCAATTATGCTCTTACAATGAAATCTCAATTAAAAACATTGACATGTGAGGGAGTCCAACTAAAAACATCTCATTTTTAACTTAAAAACACTCAAAGGAATCAATTTACTAAGTTTTAAGTTGTTCTGCAGCAAATTCCATGTAAAGGGAGCAGAATAAACAAAGGCCTTTTTACCCCAGCTCAGTACTGACATGTGGGACAGAAAACAAGACAACAGCCTGAGAACGCAGAGAGTAATGACCAGCACTTTTTTTCATAAGAAGTGAACATAAATAGGATGGAAGCACACCAAGAATAGCCTTATATATGAATATGTACCAATGACAAAGCCTCTGTGTGGCCAGAGCAGACCACCCTACACGAGAGTATGTGGAAGATTTTTATTGGTGAGATTTTACTCAATCAAGTATAATCAAGATAAATCTAGTCACATATATGCATACGTGTCTTATTCCATTAGAATCATATAGCCTTTGTGTGAAAGGAATGTGCCTATTTCTGCAAAAAACATCCTGACTACCACAGATAGGAAACTCTTTTCTTTACCATAGCAAGTCTCAGGAAACATCTGGAAAAACATGCAATGGGCCTCTTTTCTTTACCATAGCTTCTCCCTATAGGGAGGGATCAAAATTGCAAGCATAAGGAAAAGTTTGACTATTTGGAAACGCCCTGTATAGGGTATATAATGAGATGCAACCTAGCATTTCGGGAGATCTCCTTGCAAGGACCTCTTGGCTTTGTTTTGCTTGAAATAAAGTCTTTTCTTCTGAGAGAAAAATCCCTGACTGAGTTCAATTCTTTGGAGAACCGGCAAAATACACCACAAGTACAGCTCACAGTGGTGGGTGCAAGCTTTACAATTAGTAATAAATCTCAGCGATGCATGATAGGCTGCATCAATCATTTGAAGGCATTGAGCAAATGAATGCATATATAATATATCACCATAGTCCAGCACAGATAAAAAAAGTGGATGCCACTAACCGTTTTTTAATATTAAAAGAAAAACACAGCTTATTTCGAAAGTAAAAACCCAATTTTAGCCTCAACTTTCTCACTAGACAGTGAACATGAGGCTTAAATGACAGGCAATCATCAATAACAATTCCAAGATACTTATAAGTTGTAACAGTCTGTATTTCACATCCGTCAAGAGAAATCACTGAAGGAACATTCAGTGGTCTATTCCGAGTGCCCGTGAAGAGCATACATTTCGTTTTTTCTGCATTAAGCACAAGTTTCAACTGTAGCAACGTATTTTGGACCACAGTGAAGGCATTCTGTAAATGTGCAATGGCTTGTTTAAGAGAGGGTGCACAGCAGTAAATAACTGTCATCTGCATAAAAATGAAAGTTTGCATCAGACACATGCCGATTAAGGTTATTTATATAAATAGTAAATAAAAGAGGGCCTAACACAGAGTCTTGTGGAACCCCTTAAGGATTGGTAAAATACCCGATTGAACACCATCATACTTAATGCACTGGGTTCTGTCACTAAGATAGTTTGAGAACCAAGAGACAGTATTCTCTGAAAACCCCGAATTAAGAAGCCTAATCTTTAAAACATCATGATCAACAGTGTCGAAAGCTTTTGACAAATTAATAAAAAGTGCTGCACAGTGCTGCTTCTTGTCACAAGCATCAGAGATGTCATTTATCACCCTCATTGCAGCTGTGATGGTACTATGTTTTTTTCTAAAACCTGACTGAACTGGGGATAAAATGTCCTGTACATGCAAGAAGTCTTTCATCTGATCACCCACAAGGGATCCAAGCATTTTGGCCAAAACAGACAAATTAAAAATTGGCCTGTAATTATTTAAATTTGAAGGGTCACCCCCTTTCAATAATGGACAAACAAATGCAGATTTCCATATTTTGGGAATAGTATTGCTCTCTAAAGTAAGATTAAAAAGGTATACGTTAGAGGCTGTGCTACACAATCAGCAGCTATTTTTAAGTATGGCTCTATAAGATCAGGTCCTGGGGGTTTTTCAGGAGACAGCCCTTTTAGGGCTTTTTGAACGTCAGCCACTAAGATTGGAGTGAGATTGAAGACACTTGTAGAGACTGGTATATCTCTACAAGGTGTCACAGTATAAGGACAAGCAGTGTCAAACAAAGAACCAGACTGAATAAAATACTCATTAAAATGGTTCAATATCTCCAGCTTGTCATGAACTACTACAGAGTCTTGCATAATAAAAGAAGGAACATTAATACTATCTTTGTTTAAAGAGAGTAATTTTATAGCCTTCCAAAATTTTCTGGGATCATTTAAGGTGTTAGTAGTGGCTGACAGATAAAAGTCAGATTTTGCTTTCTTAATAAAAGAAGAACATTTATTTCTTAACTGCCTTAAAACAAGCCAATCAGACGAAGAGCCCATTTTTCTTGCTTTGGCCCAAGCTAAATTGCGGTCATGAAGAATATCTCCAAGCTCAGAGGAAAACCAGGGATTGTCCCGCCCCTTAACTCTGAATCTCTTTAGTGGGGCGTGTCTATTTATAACTTGCAAAAAACTATCCCGGAAAAAGATCCAGGCTGACTCCACATCGGGAATCAGCTCTATTCTACTCCAATCACAATTAAACAAATCATGGCAAAAGCCTTGTTCATTAAATTTTTTTGAGATTCCTCTTACATATTACACAAGGTTTACATTTAGGCATCTTAGTATTTCTTACAGCAGCAACAACACAAATGATCACTTAGGTCATTGCAAAAAACACCAACAGCAGAAAATTTGTGCGGGACATTAGTCAAAATTAAATCAATTAAGGTGGATTTCTCATGGCACTTAAGATTTAAACGAGTGGGAGAATTGATTAACTGTGTAAAATTTACAGAATCACAAAATTACTTAAATTCATCTGAACAAGGTTTCAGCCAGTCCCAGTTTAGATCACCTGCTAAAATAATTTCAGAGTAGTCCAATCTGGATAAGAGTTGAATAAGAGACTGCAATGCAGCACTCAGGGCAGAAGGAGGCCTAACACCCAACAACAGTAACATAAAGGCCCTTGGCCAACTCCACCTTCACTGCCAAAAATTCCAGCTGCTTACCGATTGATTCTGAATCGACTAACTTCACATTAAATTTAGATTTTACATAAATAGCAAACCCACCACCCTTCCTTGGTCTGTCAGCACGAAACACGTTATAACCACCCATTCCAATATCCATATCAGTGATTGATTTTGTCAGCCAGGTTTCAGATAGCACAACAATATCTGCATCTGTTAAATTCACCCAAATTCTAAGCAGATCCATTTTGGGTAACAAACTGCAAACATTAAGGTGAATTACACTCAATCCAGACATGGAGTTCACATCAGATGGCAATGGAATACACTGCAACTCAGGGCCTGGATTTGGTTGCACATTGCCAGATAAAAGCAGCAATAAAAATATTAACCATCTCTGTTTACCATCAGTATATGAAGAATCTGTAGAGTTTTTAAAATGAGAGTCCAAGTAATGTCTGCCATCAAATGCAAAATAGTCATTTAAAATCAAAAGATTTTGAAGCTGAAGAATATATCTGGGTAGCAACCAGGTTAAATTTAAGTCCTCTGCCAACTCTTTTGGCATTTGAGGGGAATGCACAAAGGCTGAACAGTTAAATCCATAGGCTATGTCCAAAGAGCCACAAATATTGAATGATGTACTCACCCAGTATAAATCACTTGATCTTAGATTCTGCACAAACAATGAACAAAGCAGCATTAAGAGAAGAGCCATGTTAGCAGAAGATGTTAGCAAAACCATGAGGAGCTGACAGGGCCTCAGGATCCACGCAGAGCCTGGAGATGGAAGCTTTTCTGCAGCAAAGTAGTCCATAATCCAATTGAAAAATTATTTCATCTAAAAACCAAAGAGCTCAATTATAGAATCTTTTAAAAATATTACTCCATATATGAGCATAAAAGCAAACGAATATAGATAAGAGGACAAACACACATCAAGCCATACATGCCGCCATCTTGGACCCAATTGGACCCAAATCAGCTTATGTCTGATATTGTGATCTTGAATTGCAGAATAGGATATATTTAATTTGAGCATGCATTTGAGAGACGTGGTTTGCTGCGTATACATGCAGTTTGCAGCTTTAATCACCTTTTGTTAAGTTCATGACATCTCCAAAAGAAAAAAAGACTTTAAACAGCCCTTTAATCACAGAGCAAATAAATAAGTCAAAGCTTGTTCTTGTGTTATAGTTACTTAAATCTAGACTGTCACACTATATTTCACACACTGGTTGGCCAAAAATATAACATTAGCTCTATTGAAAACACACATCTTTAAAAAACACCCTCAGTCTTCAGTCCAGAAAATAGCTTTTCATATTTCATGGCGCAATGGCACCGGTGTAGCAGTCAATTCTGTTCCCCTCTGGAATTCCTGTTTCCCCTCGGGTTGCCAGGTCTGTGGAATAAACCCAACCAAATAGTATGAAACATTGCCCCAAAGTAGCCTAAATTGTGCCGCATGCAAATACACCAAACACAACTGGATGTAAGAAAAGCAAAAAGGGACAAATCTCTTGCTACACTGCAGCATAGTAAAAATATTCTCACACTCCAGTTAATGTTGTATTATTTTTTTTTCATCTTGCAATTGTTCCCTTGGTTTTGTCTTATGTCCGAGTTTTTGCAGTTTAATTTTTCGTTGCATGCATGTAATGCGTGTAAAGTATCTGGGGTTTCACTTGGGACATGGGCAGGTGCCTCCCCAAATTGATAAGACTGCAGCAGTTGCGACCTGTCCGCGTCCCAAGACCAAAAAGGAGGTGAGACAGTTCTTGGGGCTGGCGGGATGTTATAGAAGGTTTGTGCCTAATTATTCGGACCTCACCAGCCCCTTGACTGATCTTACTAAAAGGAAGAACCAGCAGGCGAACCAGCGGCGTTTACCCAGGTGAAGGCTGCTCTATGTGGCGGGCCGTTGCTTCAGTCTCCTGATATCTCTCTCCCTTTTTTGTTGCAGACGGATGCGTCAGACAGGGGGCTGGGTGCTGTCCTGGCCCAGGAGATAGAGGGGGAGGAACGGCCGGTGCTGTACATTAGTCGCAAGCTCTCTAAGAGAGACACTAAGTACAGCACCATGGAGAAGGAGTGTTTGGCCATCAGGTGGGCCGTCCTCACCCTCCGCTATTATCTCCTGGGACGGGAATTCACCCTCTGTTCGGACCCTCCCTCTAGCTCCCCTGCAGTGGCTCCACCGCATGAAAGATACTAACGTGCGGATCACTCTTTGGTATCTAGCTTTACAGCCTTTTAAGTTCAACTTTTAAGTTCTCTGGCGGAATGGGGTGGGGGAGGTGGGGGGTCTGCAGGCCGGATGGCTCCCCGGCCTGAGTCGGGCGCAAATAACGAACACCTGTCTCTTGTTGCAGTAATTGGTGTGAAGAGTATAAAACACCAGGAGAAACAGGAGCAGAGGAGAAAGAGAAGGACTGCTGGCTGCTACACTCCTGGACCACGTAATTTATGTTATTGGTTATTATTTTCCGTGCCCTTTGTTTTGTTGAAATAAAAGCAGTCAGTAGTAACAGCCGACCCTGCCGTCTTCCTTCCTACACAATGAAAATTGTTACACTGGTAATGCTGTTTGTGGAGTTGTTTAATTAGATCTTGAGAGATTTAATGTCTTGTATCTTCAATTCATCCAAGGCGGTGGGTGAAGAAAGTTGTAGTTTGTGTTCTTTTTACTCTCTCTTTCAGTGCTTGTTCACAGCAGGTTTTTGAATGATTGAAAGAATGTTTCAGGACCATCATACATTTTAAAAACTGGATATTGTTTATGTTCTCAGAACCAATGCTCAATATTTGGAGAATGTTCTTATAACAAAATTATGTTATCTGGGAAAGTACCAATTTTAATGCTATCCCATAATGCATAGGTGGCTGTAAAATAATGCTTCTATGGTGTAGTTACAATATATTACAGGAGTGTCTGTCAATTTCCCATCATTCATTTGCATTTACAATAAAAACATGAATAAAATGCATTGTTGTAAAATCTAATTTATTATCAATTGGTATCAATGTAGTGCTAACAACCTATAGAAAATAGAAAAAAATGAGTTATGAAATACGTCATAGCTGGAATTACATCATATAAATTTCTCATCATAGCTGGGGATTTTAACCATGCAGACTCAAAGAAGTGTGTTTTTAAAAAACACATCAACTTCCCAACACGAGGTAATAACATTTTAGACTTTGTTTACGCCACACAGAGAGAAGCTTACAATGCCTGCATACAGACCACTCATTAAAGTCACCAAACCAGTTCACAAACAGAATAAAATGTGGCTGGAAGGATCGTCAGGGGCTCTTCAAGACTACTTTGACACAACTGACCTTCCACATGCAATAACACCACTGACCTCCAGGAGTATTCAGAGACTGTCACTGCCTACATCAACAAGTGTACTGATGATGTAACGGTCACAAAAACCATCACTGTCTGGGCCAATCAGAAGCCTTGGATGACAGGGGAGGTCTACAGACTCCTGAAGACACGGAACGCTACCTTCAGAGCTGGAGATGAGGTGGGCCTGAGAACAGCTAGGGCCAACCTGTCCCGTAGCATCTAAGAGACAGCACTCCAGGAGGATAGCTCATCAATTCAGCGACAGCAGAGACACTAGGAACCTGTGGCATTGGATACAGACCATTACAGACTACAAGCCCCCACCGCAGACCTGTGACAGCAACATCTCTACTGAACAAGCTGAACACCTCCTTCTTGGCCAATTTAAACCAGGACTCGAGTACTCCATCACTGCCATCATGGATATCAGTGTTTGATTCAATTGGGCTCTTGACCCTCTACTTTTGTTGAGTTGCTTCTTCTGCAGAAACTGCAGTTATTTTCAGGAAACATGATCAACATGTCCACTTCAATAACAAACAAATGACTGCATTAAAGTGGTTTAAGTCACTCAATTATTGGGATGTAGAGGGAATCGTGAAGTAAAGCAAATTAAGGCATTGTATTGTTTCTCTGTATGATGGTCTGTTCCTCATAAGAGATTTCTTTTAATCTAATTCTAGCATCTTTCTTTTCATCCAAATCTAGCACAATTTCTCACCATACATACGCATATACACAACTAACCACTTCATACCTGTCCGCCTTTTTTCTTGTCCCATCCATTCATCCACCCACGATGAGATGAGCTGAAAGTTCCTCTTTGTAATCGCAAGAGATGTTTTTATCGAGAGTTGCTGCTGAGCACACCAGAGGGTCCTCACCGACCTCAATGCTGATAAACAGATGCACAGAGAGAAGGATCAACAATTCTCATCTGTAATTTCTTCACAGTGTGAGCCATCAGAAGCAGTTCTGATGCTACAGATGTGTTTGATAACTGAGAGACTTTTACTTGATTATTTTTTTTTATAAAAAATATAATTTTGTGGTGAGTCTGGGTAATTCACGTCTGATGAAAATTATAGCCCAAAACTATGCAAGCCTCTTTTTAGACCGGAATAAATGTTTTGAGTTTTTTAAAAAATCATCACATCAGCGGAATGGTACAAAACTTTGTGACTTTTATGGTAGACACTATGAGACTAAAAAAAAAAAGTATTTTTTTCAGTGGGGAAATATCATCATAACTACTGCATAAATATTCATTAGTACCATGAAATTCTCTCAAAACCGAAGAGAAAAATATTATCAAAAAAAATATATTACATTGATTTTTGAGAGACAAAGTTACATTTCAGGTATTCAAACGTCAAGCTTTGTAATGCGATTTGAATTACTCAAAACAGGTTAACAACACGAATAAAGAAAAGAAAAGAAAATCAATCAATCCAAACAAACTTTACTTTACAAAAGTAATGAAGAAAATAAAGAAAACAGAAAGAAAAAGTTTAATGTATATAAAAAATAAAAAGAACACAGAGCACAATTTTTATCTCTTATCAAAATTTAATAGATAGTCAGATGCACAAACGTGAAGCGGGGCACTAAGACGGCACGATAAGAAACAGATACAAGCAGTCTTCTTCAAATAACGGTGATGACAGCGTCTTCAAGGCAGTACAAACAGTGGCACGTTAGTGGCGTGAGGAGCAAGACAGCAGAAAACAATTGGATATAGAATAAAAGGGAGAATCCTACAGCGAACACAAAAGGAGATGTTTGCTAATCATCATGTTGTCCACACTTCCAATTATAGTTGCATTAAAAAAAATCTTGCCGTCAGGGTATCATGCCAGGTAGAAAACTTATAGGCACAGCTCATGCCCACCAATAGCTCAAAGGGATACAGGAAATTCACCCCCTTTAGTATGCAACAAAATGTTAACACCACATCAACTTAAGTGAGCTCATAAAACTACACATATCTGAAAGTCAAACAGTCATCAGTCCACTACAGTGCCGAAAGGGCACCAGAGCAAAAAGACGTGCTGCAACCACCATCACCTCCAAGCACAAAGAGAGACGTTGGATGTGACGCATCCCAGGCAACAGCCAATCATCCCTTAAATCCCAGATACTGTATTACTCTCTGATAGACAAACAGTGTTGTCAATCACTTAGTCCCATCAAATTCGCAAAACAAAATCAATAATCATTTCACTGACAGCAAGGACATACATAGTCTTACAGATAGCTATAGACCTGTCACTCTCCTTCCATTTATAGCAAAAACCCTCGAAAGAGTTGTTTTCAACCAGTTATCATTGTTTCTCTTACAGAACAACAAACTGAATGCTAACCAGTCAGGTTTCAGTGGGCATTCAACTGAGACTGCGCTACTGTCGGTCATGGAAGCCCTGCAGATTGCAAAAGCTGATTCCAAATAATCAGTTCTTATTCTGCTGGATCTATCTGCTGCTTTTGACACTGTCAACCATGAGATCCTTCTGTCTGCCCTCTCATCAGTAGTGTTCCTGTAGCTCAACTGGTAGAGCATTGCGCTATCAAGCGCAAGGTTGGGGGTTTGATTCCCCGGGAACACATGATAAGTAAAAATTGATAGCCTGAATGCACTATAAGTCGCTTTGGATAAAAGTGTAATTTTTTTACATTTTCATCACTGGGCATCACAGGGATTCCCCTTCAGTGATTTGAATCCTATCTCACTGGTAGGTCGTTCAGGGTGACTTGGGGAGGGGAGGTATCCAAAGCATATCAACTTGTCACTGGGGTTTTTCTCAGGGATGAGTTCTTGGACCCCTCCTCTTCTCCACATACACAACATCACAGGGTCCCATCATCCCAGGTACATGGCTTTTCCTACCATTGCTATGTTGATGACACACATCTCTATCTTTCATTTCAACCAGATGATCCAACGGTAGCTGCACGGATCTCAGGCTGCCTGGCGGACAACTCGGCATGGATGAAAGAATATCACCTGAAGCTCAACCTGGCAAAGACTGAGCTTCTTGTCTTCCCTGCCACTAAAACTCTAAGTATGATTTCTCCATCCAGCTAGGTTCTTCTATAATTACCCCATCAACTTCAGTCATACATCTTGGTGTAACCTTTGATGACCAGCTGACCTTCAAAGACCACATTGCAAAGACTGCTCGATCTTGCAGGTTTGCATTGCACAACATCAGAAAAATCAGGCCGTTTCTAATAGAGCATGTTGCACAATTTCTTGTTCAGGCCCTTGTCATTTCTAGGCTGGACTACTGCAATGCTCTAAAAAACATTCTTGTTCACCATTGCTGGCTGGTGGGAAGATCTTTCCACCCTATTCGGAATGACTAATCCCTGACAGTTTCCAAGCAACAGCTGAAAACCCATCTCTTTCAAAGCTATTTGACTTCATCATCATAAAAAAAAAAATATTTCTCTTTTTTTATCCTTCTCTTTCTAGATTGTACTTCTTTGAACAATGTCTAAAACTTGGTATTACAAACACTTCCTGTGTCTGTTTGCCTCTTTAAGAAAAACCGCTTTATGTATCCCCCAATTGTAAGTCGCTTTGGGTAAAAGCGTCTGCAAAATTACTAAATGTAAATGTAAATGTATGTAGTGTCAAGCTCATCACAGATTACAAGGCCCTGTCACAGGCCTGTGATGATGACACATACCTCCCGGATGCACTCAATGAGTTTAATGCACGGTTTGAAATGCAGAATGACAAATCTGCACAAAATTTACCCACACCTTCCAAAGAATGTAAGAAATGTCAATGCAAGAAAGACCCTATCTAGGGTTAACCCACGCAAGGCTTCAAGTCCAGACAACATACCAACCCAAGTACTAAGAGACTGCTGAACAGCTGAGAGATGTCTTAACAGACATCTTTAAAATCTCACTAAGCCAAGCACATGTCTCATGTCCACCAACAACACCAGTACCAAAGAAGTCACCTGTGTTCTGCCAAAACGACTATCCTCCCATAGCACTGACCCCAATCATGATGAAGTGCTTTGAGAGGTTAGTAATGCACCACATCAGATTCATTCTCCCCAAAACACCTAACCTACTCCAGATTTTATACCGTCCAAACCACTCCACAGACAATGCCATTTCCTCCACCCCCAACCTGGCTATTACCCACTTTCATCGAATTCAGCTCAGCATTCAACACAATAATCCCACAACAGCTCATCAGCAAACTAAACCTGCTTGGCCTAAATACCTTCCTCTGTTATTGTATTCTGGACATTCTAACCGAAAGAACTCAGTCAGTTCATGTCGACCACAACACATTCAGCACTACCCCACTGAGCACAGGTGCCCAACAAGACTGTGTGCAAGACAGCCCTCTGCTTTTCACATTGCTGACGCATGACTGTACTGCCAAGTTCAGCTCCAAACACATCATCAAGTTTGCTGATGACACAACTGTGGTAGGTCTCATCAGCAACAGTGATGAAACACCCTACAGATAGGAAGGGGCACAACTGGTGAAATGGTGTGGTGCAAACCACTTGTCCCTCAATGTGAGTAAGAGAAAAGAGGTTGTGATGGACTTCAGGAGAAATTAAAGAGCAAGTCTCCCTTCACCCATTCTCACCACATTATATAGAGTAACCATGAGAGTGTGCTGACCAGCTGCATCACTGTCTGGTATGGGAACTGAAGTGCTGCTGACCACATGACTTTAAAGTGGAAAGTGAATACAGCGGCAAAGATCATTGGTGCGCATCTGCCATCCATTCTGGACATTTTCCTTGTGCGGATGCTCCAGTAAAGCTACCAGCATTGTGAAAGACCCCACACATCCCTCCCACAGTCTCTTACAGCTCTTGGCATCAGGAAGACGGTACCGGAGCATCAGAGCCCACTCTACAAGACTGCTCTACAGTTTTTTCCCCAGGCTGTGAGAGCCCTCAATTCCAATCACTTCACCCCCCTCTGAAACCTCATCCATAACCCTAGCTCCTGAACCAGGACGCCCCCCCCCCCAATCCCAGCACACCACACCACATGAAAACTGTTGAAAAACCTCAAATACATTGTGCAATTCTGAGTGTATGAATAGTCAACTACTTATAGTATATGTATAGTTAGATTATTGTTTCAGATAGTTAGCATTGTAGGTCTAAAAAAATTATTACATCTAGTGTTGTATAGTTATATTATGTTTATTTATGTGGTACTGTGGTCCTGCGAGACATGACATTTCGTTCCACTGTTTGTCCACACATACTTAACTTGACTTAATACTGTTCCTCATGACCCAAGCGGCAGATCAACATTTGCTATTCTTTTTCTATTCTTTTGATTAAATTTATTCTTAATTTTACTAGCATTCCATATTCTTTTTCTTTTCTATCTACTTGTTTCCTTTTTATTTATTATATATAAAAAAATATCTTTCAAATAATGTGGCTCAGTGGTAGAGCATTGTGTTAGCAGCGTAAAAGGTAGTTGGTTTGATTCCCAGGGAACACATTAGGTAAAAAAAAATGTTAGCCTGACTGCACTGTAAGTCACTTTGGATAAAGGTGTCTGCTAAATGCATAAATATCAGGAGAGGTGGATGAAAATAAATAAATAAACTAATGATTAATAATTTGAATCAGTGCAAGATACTTCAAAAGTGAAAAGAAGCAGGTTTTATGCTACTCTGTTTGAGATCAGTTCATTTTAAACCGGTAAACTCCTCTAAAGTTTTCAGTTCAAGGATCCAGTAAGCAAATACATTCAAACAGCCAGTTCAAAACTGTGCTAATGCAGAGAAACACTGACTGATTTCTTTCAAGATGGCGGAGAGAGTAGTGACTCTGCGCACTGGTCACCATAACATTTTCTTTTTGCATGAACACATTTCAATAAATTTGTGTAGTTGTCTAAATTCTTGACCTCCAAGTGTTTAGCAATGGATGCTGACTGAAGCTGAATATTTTAGAGCAGAGGTGCTGTAACGGGGGGGAGGTTAGGACAATTCCAAGGCCCTGACAAGGGAGAGGGGCCCTTAAGGTTGAAAAACCTTTTTTTGAAAAACCCTTTGCTAGAACATTTAGAAATGTATTCTTATTAAAGCAACTCAAATTATTCTGTCATGAGCAGTGAGCTGTTTTGGGGTCATATTAACAGTGTAGATTGCAGTAGGTAATACACAGATCTAATATAAACATGCAATTTATTCCCCAGCTGTTTACTTTCATAGACATAACCAAATTCTTTTTTGTAAATTATGTGTGTTTTTGGCATAGCCTTGTTTGTATTTGACAGTTTGAGCACAATACACTACTAAGTTTATTATCTACATACCTTTCTACCTTTATTATTTTTCTGTGCCCGTGCTTACTGTACATGTACGAAAAACAGCAAGTTTTTGCTTCCACTGAAAATGGACATAATGGGGGGAAAAATAAGCTGTATGAATCCCATATTTGTTCACCAATAATCTGAATATTGGGGAAGATGCACTATCTATGGTAGTCCCCTTAAAAAATTATGAAAAAATGAAATAAAATATAAAAATAAAACTTTCAAATTAAATTATTTTTCAGATTTTTTCTGGAACAGACTGCACAGTTCCCAGAGAATAACCCAGTTGAAACCACTTACAAATTGGGTAGACTATAAAGCACAAAGTCATCACAAATATGGAGCTATATTTGTCCTGTAAAATAAGTGAATTAAGTTAATTTTTTTATTCACTTAGACAGTTACAGAAAATACAATTCAAATTCATTATAAAGAATGCAACAAAAGCGTCTTTGATTTGATAACAACTTAATTTTTACTGTCAGATAAATGTTAGATCAAATCAGAACATTCCCTTCTTATATTTGTGGATTAACTCTGACACGTCCTCCTTACAAACCTTGATCCAGCCATCCTCCTGCATGTGGTACACTAAAAAGAGAAAATATATGTGAAGACTTCATCTCTTAAATATGAAACTATGCAACAATAGTGTACATAAATTAATTAATAAAACAATAATGTAGCATTTGGACCAATCAGACACAACTATTTGTTAACATTTAACAAATAATATCAAACGCCTCCTCATCTAACCAAAGGCTGTATGGACCCTTCCCCCAAATGGAAACTATCACCTCAAAAAGAACAGAACAGGCCTCTGGTTCCCTTGCAAGCATAGGCCCTCTATCTGATAACACTAGGTCTATAAGTCTCTAAAATCAGACACATAATGCACATAAAAAGGGACTCTTCTTTAATTAATTCATAGAAGAACCTTTCTTTGAATTAATTCACATTTAATTTAGGGCATTGTGTATTCTGTTACTGTTCTTGTATATTGTGTTTTATGCATTGTATATGTTTTATACATGCTTATGATGGATCATTGTACCATAGCTTCATGTCTTTATTTCTCATCTCTTAACTGCTTAAGCTTTAACCCTTTTTCCTATGCCAACTGTGTGTGTGTGTGTGTGTGTGTGTGTTAGACTAGTTTAAGTGTTTATGTAGTTAATAAAGTCTTATTTGTAACACACTTGAGGTTGTTCATTGTTTGCTCATAACTGAAGTCCCTAATAATGCAGATTTGAGCTACATAACCAGTAACCAGGAAATTAACATTCTTAGAATTGACAGACAGTTGACACTGAGATGTCAAGTAAATACTTACAGCAGATCTAAATATTTATAATTACTCATAACTAGTTATGATTATATGATAATGTAGGACTGTATTTTTTGTGTTGGGGTTGTCTTGTTTTGGTGTTGGGGAGATTCACACTTCTCACAGATTTTGATTGAACCATAATAGCACATTACTGCAGATCAATATTCTTATATTTTTATTTTAATGTTAAAAAAGGGTCCATCTCAGAATCATTACTAGCCACTGCTGTACTTACGGTTGACCACTCCACCAGAGTAAGCGTCTCTGTGTGTGGCATGAGCAATACCACGCCGGCCGAGTTCATACGCCTCCTCCACAGTCATATCATCACGATAACCACTGTCTATTACACCGTACGCATAACTGTTCCCACAGCCAGTGGAGAACATCCGGCCGGAGAGACGAGTGCCATTATCATCCACATAGTACAGACCTGGACCCTGATGTGACGGAAAACTTCATATTAACATAACTGAAGTGCTTGCATGATTGTTCCACAAGATGATTATAAGATCTTACTAAGAGCTTTCCAATTACTGTATTTTGTTATTTTATTTAATTGTTGTATTGTATAGCAGTATCTGCTTGACTGAGAACACTCTAAGCAGTTGTATAAACTCCAAACAGTCGTATAAACAGACACACACATGACCTGTTTGTCCCAGCCGCAGATCATGCTCCCCATAGACAGACCCATGCCTCTGTATCCCAGCATCATGTTGCACAGCAGCTTGGAGGCTGCAGACACTGAGATCCTCTGCTTGTTACGCAGTTTGTAAAGTCTGTTTTAAAACACACAAATACTTCATAGATTAACGAAGAATAGCAGTGGTTTAAACAGCAACAGGGTGAAATTCTGTTTGCCACGACTTAACAAGCAAGTATAAAAATCAACAGAACATAGTGGGCTTCTGCACAATTTAATTTCTTCATATAAAATCACATATTTATTGTAGTACATTTGTATAAGAGTATTTTAATAATACGTATTTTAATATTTGTATATAAGAAATTTTGAAAGAAAATTAAGACTGCCAGTATAACAGCTCTTTTGGTTCATTCCAAAGAGCAAAGACGTAATTTACCATCATTTATTCATGTTGTTCTTAACTTTTTTGACATGATCACTTTGTATGATGAACAGATTGAAATTTAAGCCTGTGAACACTCTTAAATCAAATCAAACCAATACACAGTGTCCACCTGAATATGCATACTCCCCAATGACATAGTATGTGAAAAACAGTATGTGAATGAGTAAAATTGTCACTGTATTCATGAAACAGTGGGCCAAATCTTGCCGAATGACCTATTACCAAAAAACAATTTCCCGACATAGCTGAAGACCAACACAGACTGGTAACTTCATCCAGTGAGCTGATGCTTCACGCTCTCAGAAGCATGTTGAGACAGACCTGCACTCTTTAGCCAGCAGTCTCTCCCAGTACTGACAGTCTGCAGCGCTGCCGGACATGGTGCCCAACAGGTAAGGGTTGATCTCTATCACTTTATTGGCCTCCTTTGATGCTGCAACATTATGATATATATACTCCGACAGGTACCGCGAACTCTTGGCATTTGCTCCCAAAACTGTAGTGATTCAGTCGGTCGAGAAGATGCGTTTGCTTAAAACCAAACTGTGACGCCGAATTATGTTTATATCCACTTACATCCAAAAGAGCCATTCTTTATATAAAGAAAGTACAATTAAAGTTGGTCTAATTGTATTACACATTAAGGAAACACGACCCCTTCGCGGAAGACAATGATTTCGAAACCGAAAGTTTGTAGAATAGTTAGTTTCGATTACGACCAGAAAATATCTTTAAAAAATTATCTGTAACTTCGAATAACAGATTTAAATTAATTTCTTCTATGAGTCTATCTCGTGTGGTTTAATAGTATTTGCGATAAACATGATCATTTTGAGATCGTCTGATGAAAAGGTTCTGTACAGTGCTGGTTGTCCAATAGGAGCGAGACACTCTCTGCGCGTCTTCAGTCTCTGGGTAGATTTACCCGATGCAGCTTAAGACCAGGTGAAACGTTGGTGAGATGCGGGAAACATAACTGCGGACACGGGACACTAGCACCGGCGGCGCCAGGGGGGGGGTCTTGGGGGGTCTCAAGACCCTGCCAAAAAATGCCTTGACCCCCCATTTGACCCCCCAGCCTCTTCCTGATTAAAATATATATATATTCGGGATAAAGATCCAAAAATGTTTCTCTTCAAACTACGCAGAACAATAATAAATAATAATTATTTCGACATTTATTCATACACTGAACCGAGAACCGTTTCTGTCGGACGCGTCCGATTCGAGAACCGATGAGCTGATGATACTGCGCATGTGTGATTCAGTGTGAAGCAGACTGACACAGAGCGCATCTGAACCGAACTGATTCTTTTGGTAAATGATTCTGAACTGATTCTTTGCTAATGTTATAAGCGCGGGTAAACCAAAGGCTTGAATGAAGGGCAATCATCGCCAATGACGGCATTACATCGAGCGCAAAAGAACCGGTGAACCATTTTTTTTTCTCAACTGGTTTATTTGATCGAATTGTCCGAAAGAACCGGTTCACTTGAGCACCTGCTCCTTTGCCCCTTAAGTGCCCTTTTGTCAAAAGCAAAATTTCCTCGCATTTTTTTTGTAATAACATAAACTTTTGTGAATGCCTGCCCATACCCAATCATAATATTAGTACAATTTATTAATAATAATTTAGCCATAAATAAGATGACCAACATGATGACTGTTCACCTGACTACGACCTCATCCAACCTGGAAGATTCCGCATGCTGCACGCGCATTTTTTAATTGCTAGAGGATATTTTCAACATCGTGGCAGCTGGTAAGTGGTGTTTCATTCTCAGCGAAGTGATTTTGGTGTTTATTTACTTATTATTATTTTACTAGAACGATGTGGTGTGAGAGAACATGCAGATATGTTGTTTATATTGCTGTGTATAGCCTGTAGTGTAGAAGTAACACTAGAGTGCTGTTTGAGGGAGAAAAGTTTCACAGGCATCGAGGGGTCTGGTCTTTTTTATGTTATTTGAATAAACTTTTATTATATTACAGTACTTATTTATTTTTAACATGTAAAAATAATTATCACAACACTGGTAAGGCTTATTCAGATTTTCTCATTCTCTGAATTATCATTATAAAAATAAAAACAATTCAGAAATGAATTAAAATATAATTATAATTTAAATGTGATGCAAATATTTTTTCTACAATAGCAACAGTGTTTACAACAGCAAGACCACTTTAGCCTGTAAACTCAATAATATCTATCTGGAAATAAATGTAAAAATATCAATGTCAATAATAATGCATAATATACCTGACATGAAAGTGAAGTGTGAAGGATATGAATAACAAATGTAGCCTGTCATTTGTTTACATTGCAAAGGTGTTTTTGTTGTTGAATAGCAGTAATAAGCAGTTATTAGCCATGTCCAATGTATTTTTTGTTGGTTTTCATGAGACCCCCCCTTGAAAAGACCAGGACCCCCCATTGCCCCCCCAATCAAAATTGTCTGGAGCCGCCACTGGACACTAGGATGACCAGACGTCCCGAAAAATTCGGGACAGTCCGGAAATCTAAACTTTTGTCCCGAATCCAGAATCTGGCCCTAATTGTCATGAAAATTATTCTAAAGCAAAATTTTGAGTAGTTATTGTCTGATAAACATTAAAAACTGTCTGCGAGGTTGAGTCATCCTTCGACCAGCCCGTTCCCTCTCGAGGCGGTAATTCAACATTACGTCAGCTAAGACGTATATGGGAACTCTTCCCTTCTCCACTTTCACTGAAATCTTATTGGCTAATGCCAACTGGGGACAGCTGGCCAATTGAAGCAAAGCATGCAAATACTGGCGGGTCAGTGGGCAGTATAAAATGCATGGGCGCGAAAATTACGTCAGAATCTCTTTCTTCACGCTAGAAGTCTTATCTAAGTCATCGTGGAAGTTGCAATAGAGGACTACTCACCCTGTTTTTCCTCTCCGCATCCGATGGCTGCTAATGCTAGATTCGGACCTTCACCAGCTCTCACACGGACCACACGTGCGCCCACTGTGCCGAGCTGCCAGTGCGCGCCCTCAGAGCCAGAGTGGCTCGGAAGACAGCGGGAATGAGGTCCACTGCCGCCAGCGAGCCGCTGGTGGGCCCTCCCCCGCCCAAAGACGAGTTTGACGTCGGCGTGGTGGACTATAACTTCCGCCCCGCGAACTTCGTCCTCTTCGGAGCTGGCGAGGAAAACGACTCCAGAAAGCGACCAAGAGGGCCCTGAGCCCTCCAGGAGGAGCTCGTCAGGGTCTTCGGAAAGGCCGTCACGGAGCTGGGTCTGTGAAAGGTAACTGGACTCGTGGCTCCTCCAGTCGAGCTGCTACCAGACGGCATTTAGGCATGCAAGAGCTCGTGGTGAAATCGTGGGCTGCACCCCAATCGGCGCACAGTAGCGCTGACGTCATCAGGGATCTGCGCGCAGCTACTGATCTCGCGCTGATTGCTACTAAGTGCGCTGCTCAGCCGTTTCATGGGGCTCATGGTCGTCCTTACAGGCACCTATGGCTTACCCTAGCTGTCCTGAAAGACGCGGACCGTAGGACGCTCCTAAACTTTCCAGTTGCTCCCTCCGGCCTCTTTGGTGACGTCATGGAGCTTTTCTCAGAGACGCAGAAAGCACGCCAAGGCGATGATCCACGTGATGCCCCGTCGCTCACTCCATTCTTCATTCGCAAGGTTCTTATGCACCTCGTCAGGCTCTAAAACCAGCTGAATTAGCCCGCAGTGGCACCCCGCTCTGAACCGGACGCTCGTTTCGGCCGAAACCAGCTGTGGTAAGAGCCTGGGAGGAAACGTCAGTGTCAGTTGAGGACCCTGCGCCACGAGAGAGCCAGGGCGCCATCGAGCCGTCTCCCTGACGTTGAAAGAGTGAGTGCGCGGGAGGCCCCGCCCCCAAGCGCCATGTTCAAATGCATCATGTCCCCCATTTCCTTCGGGCGATGATTACTATGTGTGTTTAAATGCTTTTTGTGTGAGTTCCACAATAAAAGCATGTATACAATCAACGAAAGAGCTTTACTTCCTCTTACACTCATCACTGTGTCACTCGCCCTGTCTCAGAACAGTGCAGAGCCACAACCTATGATTATAATGGCCTCGCGAAGGAGCGAGAGTGCCAACACCACAAAGACACATGCATCATGTCCCCCACATCACTATGGGTGACGATTGCTATATGTGTTTAAATGATGTTTTTGTGATTAAAAATTGTACTATAGAAGCATGTATACAAATTCTTGCACCCAACATTGTGTCACTCGCCCTGTCTCAAACAGCGCAGAGCCACAGTCCATGATCATAATGGCCTCTCGATGGCGCAAGAGTGTCACACCATTACGCAACGCGCCCGCCCTCCCGCCAATGCTTCCAGCCTCGCGGGGGTGGGGCCCTGATCAAAATAAGCCATCAGTGGCTGTAGAGGTAACGCATCCACGGTGCCATCTCATGGACGGTAGGAGGGCTATCCCAGGCGTTTCACTGTGGATACTGGGAATAATTCATGACGGATATTCTCCCCAATTCAAACGCAGATCTCCCCGCTTCAATGGCGTGGTCCCGTCACTAAATCTGCCCCAAAACCATCCTGTTCTGCGACAGGAAGTTCTCAGTCTGAATTTCCCCTCAGATCGAGCGGAATGCGCATGTTGAATTATCTGGACGATTGGCTTATTTTAGCCCACTCAAGAGATGTGCTATCAGTCACGTGGAAACAATGCTTCGCTGTTTGGATACGCTGGGACTGCGTGTGAATATGCAGAAGAGCATGTTTTTACGAGTCAGACTGTAACATATCTGGGAATATGTCTGGACTCTATGGCGATGCGAGCCCATCTCTCTCTAGAGCATTTCATCGACTCTGCGCTGTTTTCAGACCGGGCAGGTCGTTTGCACTGAGGGAATTCCAAAGGCTTCTGGGGCTGATGGCGGCGGCTTCTTCGGTGTGCCATCTGGGTCTGCTACATTGCGGCTACAGTTTTGGCTGTAACTTGAGTTCTGCCAAGGGCTTGGTCTTCGGTCCACAAGCACATACCGTCATTCACAGTTGCATCAGCACTCTGAGACCGTGGAACAGCCCGGATATGTTCAGCCCAGGAGTTATTTTCTCTGCGAACACGAATCTAGACTGGGGAGCAATGCATCTGGGCATGTGGTCGAAGTCACAGAGAAGGTGGCACATAAACCGTTTGGAATAATGGAAGCGGTGTCCTAATATCCCTGCAAGCCTTTTGGTCGAAATTGGAGCGGAAACATGTACTGATTCAAACCAACAACACGTCTGTGGTCTCGTACATAAATCGCCAGGGCGGTGTGCGCTCCAGAGCTCTATTCAAACAGGCAGCGAGTTTCCTGTTGTGGGCGGACCGACACTTAATCTCCATAAGAGCGTCGCACATCCCCGGTACTTTGAACCGTGGAGTGAGCACGCTTTCGAGGAACGGGATTCCTCAAGGAGATGGAGGCTTCACCCAAGATCAGATCTAATGATTTGGGAGGGAGGAAGTGGATTTGTTTGCCACGAGCGAGAAAACGTTTGCTATCTCACTCCCCCCTGCCGGGAGATGCTCTGACATCGCGTTGGCCGGAAGCCAGGCTTACACATTCCCTCCTGTGAAGATTCTGCCTGTGTTGTGCAAAATCAGGGAGGAGAAAGCAACAGTTATACTCGTGGCCCCGAACTGGCCGAATCAGCCCTGGTTCGCGGACCTGAGAGAGTTAGTGATGGCTCCCCCATGGTGAATCCCCCTCAAGCAGGACCTGCTGTCTCAGGCGAATGGCACAATGTAGCACCCCAGCCCCGAGCTGTGGAACCTTCATGTGTGGCCGCTGCGGGGACCCTAATGAGCGGGACGCTCTACACTCACGAGTGCTAAACACCCTTACAGAGACACGAGCATCATCAAACATTCGCTGCTACGCGCAGAAGTGGTGAGTTTTTCACAAAATGGTGCGAGAACATTTATATTGACCCGGGGACCTGTTCCGTGTCGGATGTTTTGCGCTTTCTACAGCACAGTATGGATAGCGGGAGTTTGAAACCATCCACGCTGAAGGTGTATGTGACCACTATTGCCGCTTTCGTTCCCTTGTTGACGGGCAAACGATCGGTAAGCACACTCTGCTAATCGTTTTTTTCAGGGGAGCAAGGAGATTGTGTACTTCATGGCCACCCTCCGTGCCGCCGTGGGATTTCGCTCTAGTTTTGAGGGCTCTATCTCTTACTACCGTTCAAGCCATTAGCTTCGATTGCAGTTAAGGAGCTTCCCTGAAGACTGCCTTGCTTCTTGCAGAATTTCATGAGTTTTTGGTGGACGATATTGCATTGGTTTCGGGCCTGGCGACTGTAATGTCACTCTCCGGCCGAGACCGGGTTTCATTCCGAAGTCACTCAATACACCGTTTTGTTTCCCTGCCCGCCTTATCTGTTGAGCCGTCAGCCTCGCGTGAGCGCCGGGACCCTGTTAGGGTTTTACGGATGTATATGAATTGCTCGGCCGCCTTTCGTCAGTCGGACCAGCTGTTCGTGTGCTTGGTGGATGTTATGAGGGACGTGCTGTTTCTAAACAGAGACTTTCTCACTGGATCGTGGACGCTATCGAATGCCAGGGGAAGGATTATCCCCTCAACATCAGAGCTCATTCTGAGAGGACAATATAAATGCTTCCTGATGGGCCTGGTCTAGAGGTATGTCTGTCCAGTATTTATGTCTTCCCAGAACACAATCGCCAGGTTTTACAAGCTGGATGTACACTCTGTAGCGTCACATGTACTTTTGGTGAGTTAAGTTTTATTCATTCTGTAATAATGTTATAATGTTACCATGGCTGCTAACTCTGTGTTATGGATTATAGACCCTTTTACAGTTGGTAAACAAGGTGACGTATTTGTGTGGGCTGGGCTTAGCTGGAGGCAGAAAGATTCCCCTCAACACTTGAACAAATGGTAGCTAGCGAGTTTTCTTAGCTTGTTTTTTTAACAATGGCTGGAGAAAATCTGAATATATCTGCTTTATCTGAATATTTAAGGTAACTCACTGTCCGGGACCGTGATAATTATTTGAAAAAGTTAACTTTAACGGACGGAACCAGATTGGTCTACCTGTACACAATTACTCATTGGATGGACGATCTGACAGGATTACCTCCGATTGAGTGGCCTGACATCTACACTTACCTGATAAAAAAACCGAGCGTGTATAGTAAAGAGAAACTGAGGGTGTATAAATCCTTAGATTAAATAAAGAGTGACATTACAGTAAAATTATTATTAAGATGTAAATATTTTCTAGAAAAAAAAAAATTCTGAAGACTGGAAAATAATTATAAACTTTCTGTATTTATTCTTTCTTACCATGTTCTAAATTCCAGTCACAATTAATGACAACAATGTATATAAAATATTCTCCGTCAATTCTGGCAACCAACAACACAACAAGACGACATTTTAAGCTCCTTGAGTAGCCGACCCTGTGTTGGTTTGTATTAGCCACCTCCAGTTTTCCGTTTGTTTTGCCTCCAGCTAGCGCTGTGACGTACCTGTGACGTCTGCGCAAAAGGGGTCTATATGGTTTATGCAGTAGTCACCGCAAACGCCGTCGACTCTGTTTAACTCTCATGCTTGAGTGCTTATTGCTTTGTGTCTGCCCTGGTTAGTGCAGATTTCGATATATAGCTTGAAGTTATGCAAATTTTGTTAGGGTCGGAGCAGATGTCTCATTGGCCTAGTTCCGCCTATCAGATGCAAGCACTCTTAACGACACGGCCATTGGCTAGAACTGTACTGCTTATGTGTGGGGGTGATTGACTCCATTCAGGGCTTATCTTCACTCACTGCTCTCACGGCGGGATTTTATACAGTTCCCATATACGTCTTAGCTGACGTAATGTTCAGTTACCGCCTCGAGAGGGAACGTCTCCGGTTACTATCGTAACCTCGGTTCCCTGAGAGGTGGGAATGAGACATTAAGTTAGCCGCCGTGGTCGCTGTTTGATCAGCTGTGCTAGCTTTCAGTCGTGATTCTGACGTAATTTTCGCGCCCATGCATTTTATACTGCCCGCTGACCCGCCAGTATTTGCATGCTTCGCGTCAATTCAGCCAATAAGATTTCAGTGAAAGTGGAGAAGGGAAGAGTTCCCATATACGTTTTAGCTGATGTAATGTCTTGTTCCCGCCTCTCTCTCTCTCTCTCTCTCTCTCTCTCTCTCTCTCTCTCTGTGTGTGTGTGTGTGTTTGTGGGTGTCTATATATATATATATATATATATATATATATATATATATATATATATATATATATATATATATATATATATATAGTTACTAGATAATAGACTCGTTCATATTTTGGGCTAACGTGAACTGAAAGTGCTGTATTACTGCCTGATATAGCCTACTGTCAACTCGTTCATTCTGGTGTCTGTGAACGGCACGCTCTCTCAGGTTAACTTCGTTTAATAGGGTGCCAGATTTCAATAGAGCTTTCTAGGCGAAAACCCGTCAAAAACACACCGTAAACGGGTCTTAATATGTAGCGTAAAAACACCCAATCTGGCAACACCGACCACCAGTGTCGCTCCGCCGCATGCGTGACGCGTCATCAAAAAAATAAAAAAAAAGCATGGAGGCGACAGCAGCATGTAGCAAGAAGGCGTATGATCATTTCAAATAATTTTATGATGTTTATGACAAGGTCGGTGAGAATGGGAGACAAAGCATTAAAGCAACAATGGGGAAATGCTGTCCCCTCAATGCTAATGTAAACCCTGGTTGGATAATGATTCAAAATTGGATATGAAGATGAAATCTGACGCATAGCTTCATTGTTAAAACTGATAAAATAATAGCTGTCTGTGATTCTATATGGGCTGTTGCAATAATTTTGAAAAATAATAGCTCGCAGCAACATATGGAAAAAAAGAACTATGAACTAGTTAATTGGAACTTAATTTTGTAGTTTGAACTATGAACAACTGAACTAGTTCATTTAAAAATTTTTGAAATGAACTTTGAACTAGTTCATGTAGAAAGTGAACTTTCCCAACACTGATAACAGTGAACAAAGTTTGACACTCCTGGGGAATGTTGCTTCTCATTCTTTCTTTATATCTATTTAATGAATGTAAACATAATCATTATTATATCTGAGATATCAAAACTATCCCTTCTGTCTCTCTCTCTTCTCTCTGTAGCTCTCACTCTGGTGATGGGTCGGGATACCATTGATAAAGATATGGAGCAGAAGAAAAGTGTTAAGAAATGAACTGCCCAAATTTTTTGATGAGTGAATAAAAGGACTTTACTTTGATATTAAGAAGATTCCCATGTATATTTGTAACCTATGGCAGGACAAAATACTTTGAAATTGCAAAAAAGTTTGTATTGTTTTGTTGATATTATGAACATTTACAAATACATAAATATCCTAAGCTGTGCTCACTCAAAGTTTGATAATAAACCATATTAGAAATAAGTATTCTTTCAAGATGTTTAATCCTTACACACACACATTTATTTTTGTCTAACATTTGTTGATTAGGTTATAAGCAGTAATGAGATTGTAGGCTACTTATAAAACTGACTAGCAAAATATGCTCTCAGGTCTCTGTTATGACTCATCAGTTGCTAGGCAGAAATGAAACAGGCGGGTTATAGAGCAAGATTTCTGTTACGGCTCCTTGTAAAAGAGATTTGTTGCTCCTGATCAGTAACAAACAGAAATGTGAATAGGCTAATAAAATCTTATTTCAAAAGATTGATTAATTTTTCTTAAAAATACAACCAACAGCCTATATTATTTTTGATCATATTACTAGGGTAGCCTAACTGCTTCCTCTGAATATCATTAAAATTTTTGTGTAGCCTATCAAATTACTTGATTTGTGATTTTAAAATGTATCAACTGAGTGGAGGATTTAATTAAAAAAAATTTATGTGAAAGGAAAATCCCTTGTCCTGAAACTGAAAGTAAAAGCAAGATTATGTCGAGTCCTAAAATGCTCCGGAGCCGTGTGAAGAGAAGATAACCTCGTACTCCGTGTGAAAGTAGCAAAACAAGAAAATAATATCCGAGAATAGGTTCGCTTTGTTTTTTGGAAATCGCAACATGCGAAAGGTTTTGGTGTTCGCGTGTGTATTATGTGTAGACATAATAATAGTTTATACTTTGGACATCGGAGGAACCTTCCTGAAGTATCTTACAAGAAATACGAGAGACTATAATCTGTTTCTCCAGTGGGCTGAATCTGCACTGAGATGCGCGCTGCTGTCAGTAGGATCAGTATTATACAAAGATGCGTCTGATCCACTGATACGGAGATGGATTACAGTCCACTGTTTTATCGGTTCGGTATACGAAACCGGGCGCTTAGCGCTGTTTGACAACTATCGCCTTGACAAGTTTAATTCGTGGCTTGTCGGTACCGTCGCTGGTGCTTTAGCTTGTCTGTTTTGGGAGATAACGCTGCCTGACACGAATGGAGAGAGTAACGGTAAAGAGCGCAAACAGAAGGCTCGAGTCCTCTTCATCCGGGTCATCCGTTTATACGGGCCAGACTATTCATTTTTGTGCGGAGCATTTATCTTTCTGGCCTTTGCTGTCCTATGTGAGTATTTCGTTGTATTTACTTTGCATATAAAATAAAAGTATAAAGTAAACCTGCTTTGTAAAGTTATTTTCATGTGTTTCAGGTGAGATGTTCATCCCACTGTACACTGGAAAGGTGATTGACATCTTGGGTTCACATTATCAATGGGATAACTTCAGATCAGCGATCATTCTCATGGGATTATTCTCTCTGGGAAGGTAGGTATAGCAAAATAAAATAGGTGTTTCATATTACAAAAATGAACAGTGTTAATGATGAACACTGGTGTTTGTTATCCTTAGTTCTTTCAGTGCTGGATGTCGTGGAGGTCTGTTCATGTGTGCAATCAATAGCTTCACTTGCAGAGTCAAGGTGCAACTGTTTGGGTCCCTTGTCAGGCAGGACATTAGCTTCTTTGAGACCACCAAGACAGGTAGATCAAATGCAATTTTTGGCGCATTTCAGTCATCATCAGTTGCTCTTTTGACTGAATTTCTTTCCTCTGAATCTGTCTTTCAGGTGAAATCACATCTAGACTGTCTACAGACACTACTCTAATGGGTCGGGCTGTAGCCCTGAATGTCAACGTCCTTCTTCGGACCATGATTAAGACCCTGGGCATGTTGTATCTGATGCTGAGCCTCTCATGGAAGCTTACACTTCTGATGCTGATGGAGACGCCGGTGACAGGCTTTCTTCAGAACATATATGACACACATTATCAGGTGGGATTTATAAAAAAATAAAAATGATGCCATGATGAATGATGGATAATTTTTTCCTATGAAAAATTTGATATTATTTGTCATGTTTCCATGCTCCCTTTTAGAGGCTGTCAAAAGAAGTCCAGGACTCCATTGCACAAGCCAATGACGCGGCTGGAGAGGCGGTGTCAGGAATCAGGACAGTAAAGAGTTTCAGGACAGAACTTGGTGAAGCCCATCGCTATGATGTCCGCTTGATGAAAACCCATAATCTGAAGACCCGACGGGACACAGTCAGGGCGATTTACCTGTTGGTTAGGCGGGTTAGTATGAATTTATTCCATTAATGTTATAGTCCATTAATAAAAGTCCATATGTATTTATTTTCTTTGAAACAAACTTGTTGATATGGAACAGCATTGCTATGGATCTTTTCTTCTTAACTATGTATTTGGTTTTCAGATGACAGAAGTGGGAATGAAGGTGGCCATGCTTTACTATGGGAGACTCTTCATCCAGTATGGACAGATGACCACAGGGAATCTCGTCTCTTTCATCCTCTATCAGCAAGACCTTGCAAGAAACATCAGGGTATATCTGTGTTTCTTTTAATTGAAGAAAATGTAAGAGAATATATCTGGTGATATAGAAAGTAGCAACAAATTGAATTACCTAAACTGCAGCTCTTGCAACCTGCAAAAGCATCAAGATAAAAGGAGTATAAAAAAATGTCATCCATTTCCCAGACTTTGATCTATATATTTGGAGACATGCTGAACTCAGTAGGTGCAGCTGGAAAGGTGTTCGAGTACATGGACCGAGAGCCTGAAGTCAGTATTGATGGAGACCTGCAGCCCAGTGATCTGAAAGGACACATCAGCTTTCAGAACCTCACCTTCTCGTATCCCAGAAGACCCGACCACAATGTGTTAAAGGTACAACCTTTAGACTTGAGGTTCACATCACTTGATCCTCATCACGGTTGAGAAGGCAATTCATATGAACCTAAAATGTAAATAAATGATACTTAAACACTTTTAAAGAAATATATTTTATTTCTTAGATTTCTGTACTTCTCTAAAGGGTCTATAGAATTGAGGAGACAAACTGTATATCAACTGTGTAAAAAAAAATGTACACATGATCTGTACAAGGTTTATCATATATTTATAATATTTCAAATAGTTATTTTTATCATTTGTCTGTTTACTCTACTCTTTTGTCTGTGTTCAGAACTTCTCTGTGGAGTTGAAGCCGGGTCAGATGACGGCTCTGGTGGGAATGTCAGGAGGAGGGAAGAGCACCTGTGTGAGTCTCCTGGAGAGATTTTACCAGCATCAGCAGGGACAGATTCTGTTAGACGGACAACCACTACAGAACTACCAGCACAAATACTTGCACAGCAAGGTGAATACTCTGAAATAACAAACCCGTTAATACCATCTCTACTTAAGTCTATTAAAGAGCCATGTACAGCCATCTAATGGAATGCAAAGAGCATACACTGTAAATAATCTCTCTCAGATAGCGATGGTGGGTCAGGAGCCTGTACTTTTCTCCGGCACTGTACGAGACAACATCGCCTATGGTCTGCCCGGCTGCTCAATGGAGAGAGTAAAGGAGGCTGCCAGCAAAGCCAATGCCCATGCCTTCATCTCAAACATGGAAAAAGGCTACGAGACAGGTAAATGAACTGCTGTTAATTACCACTCTCATTCTTGTGTCAGTGGCTAGAAAGATTCAGATTAGACATAAAAAATAATTTAAAGCAAAAATCTTCTACTCTTAATATCTTTGATCATCAGAATTGCTTGCATTCATAGCCCTTTAGTTGTACATTCTGCCTACACCCAAACAAACTTAGCCTGAAAGGTTTCGCTGGTACATCAGCATAAACCAGCCTGGACTTAGACATGTTAGCCTAAGATGAACTTTACATTTAAAGTTATTTTAGAATTCCTGATTATCAGCCATTCTGGATTTTTGTTGCCACTCCATTTTTATTGGATAAGGATGGTTTTAGATTTGAGCGTGGTAAAAGTGTTTCATCAGATCCTGTTTTCTTTGTCAGATGTGGGAGAGCGTGGTAATCTGCTCTCGGGAGGTGAGAAACAACGCATCGCTATCGCCAGAGCACTGATCAGACAACCTCAGGTGCTCATTCTGGATGAAGTCACCAGCTCTTTAGACACTGAAAGTGAACAAATGGTAAAACAAGGCTATTCAGTATGAACACAAAGACTTATGCACTGTATGCATTCACAAATCCCTGTTTCCTTTAGTGCTTCTATTAAAATATTTCTTGCATGTTTTGCTATTCTACAGGTTCAACAGGCCCTGGCCTGCTGCCCCACTCAGACCTTGCTTGTGATCGCTCATAGGCTGAAGACCATCGAGAGGGCGGATCAGATCGTGGTGATTGACAGCGGTGAGGTGGTGGAGCTGGGGACACATCAGGAACTGATGGACAAGAAAGGAAGTTACTATAAACTGAGAGAGAGGCTCTTTACTGATGACAACACAGCCAACCAAGACAATGAGAAATCTGACACTATAAAAGCTCAATAGTCTGTGTTAAAATATTGTGCATGTTCATAATACAAATATACCATTACAAACCTTTGTAAATAGGAACATACAGTATAAGTTAGGACATTATCCTTTAACCATTATAACATCTCTAAAAGACCTGTGATATGTGGAATGTGGACTTGTACATAGAATAAATTCAGAGGCGATCATCAGTCAAAATGTTTAATCAACAAACAATTTAGATAAATGTAACATGTTGCATTTGTTCATGTGAATAAATATTGGGTTCTTTGTTTTTGTATGTTTGTTTTATACAGTTTAAGTTAAAATTTTAGTGACGTCATTAGTTTTGTCACGTTTATGTTCCTGTTTTTTCTTATTTGGTCATGTTCCTGTGTTCCCTAATTAGTTCCCATAGTTCCATCATTAGAGTCTCATTTGTGTCAGGTGTGTTAACCCATTAGGTGCATCTGTTTTTCCTATTTAAAAGACTGTTCCTGAATTGCTTTCACTGTTCAGTCACTGTTATGTTTGCTTCGTTCCATACCTGTACTCCTGTGTTTGGATTAAAGTTAGAATATTTTTGGCTCACCTGTGATTCTGTCTTCTTGTGTCCCTAGATGATGACATCCTATTGTCATGGATGTTGGATTTATTTCATAACTGTACTGAATGAATGTATCAGCTCATGCCATGTGCTCATTTTAAACTATAATACTATACAAAACAACAACAACATATTGCTCAGTCTGCTGCTGTAGAGACTTATAGTTTTGAAATTGTCAAAAACTCTCTTCAGAGTTAGAATAAAATTAATGGTTTCAGAATCAAAGTAAAAAATTTTTTTTTTTTTTTAAATGGTTGCTTTCTTGCAATGCCAAAGCTGCCAGTCCTATTCAGCACCATTTTATTGAAATAGATACCTTGATTTGAATATAGGTCAGTGCAAAATGACCTATATTAGACACTGAAATTCAGTATGGACTCACTGCCCGACCCTAAAGAGCACAGCGCTGGACTTGGCACAGATTAATTTTCAGTATATACTTTACTGTACACCAATCCTTCATTTAAAATTGATACGCAGTCAAATGGTTTACTTTCATTTACAATATATATACTATAATACATAACAGGACCTAGCACATCTAACGTAGATTATGATGAATGCAATTTTAAAGTCCATTTTAAAGAACTCACTTGAGCAAGATGACATGAAGAAAATGTATTTACAAAACTATACAATTACAGCCAAAAAAAAAACGTTATACAGAAGTAGCTATATGGAGAAAAAAAAGGTAAAAAAAATATTTTTTTGCAAACCTACCCTTGCAATTACTTATACTTGGGTTATAAAAATGAGCTAACATGAACTAACAAAAAACATTTCTATTTTTATTATTAACAAACAGTGACAAAGATTAAAACTGTAACAAATGTATGGCTCATTTGAGTTAATTTCAACATTTACTAATGTTAACTAATGATACCTTATTGTAAGTGTTTAGAACAACAGTGGTAAATGGCAAAGTTTGGAAATTAAAAACATTTTGTACTTAAATATATTTATCTAATCATTTACAACTATAACCATGGATACTTTTTGAGTGAAACAATGACTACTGTTCCTTGGTTGTTGCTCATTTTCAAATGGCTCAGCATTTATGGTTGCCGTGGTGTAACTGTGTCTTTCAGCATCTTAAGCCAGTTATATTATTGTTTTTTTTTTTTTTTTTTTGTGTGCTTTCTTTTCTGCACCTGTAAAGAGCAAAAAATATACAAGCATCTATTGGGTCTAACGTAATTTGCCAAACTGAACGGAATTAAATATATGTTCTACCTGTTGTTAGACAGGCTATTAGCACTAACTGTAATGACAGCACAATAAGTAGCTGTGCCATGCATTAATAATATTTAGTGTGTAACATGCAAATTAAAGGGAGAGCTCAGCCAAAGATGAAAATCATTTACACCCAGCCCCCATGTTGCCCAAAACTGACAAATGTGTTGGTTTTGATTCCCACCATTCTTCAAAGTATCTTCATTTGAATTCTGCAGAAAAACAAATGTCAGAGGTTTAGAAAACGTATGTACAGTAAATGGTGACAGAATTCTGGGTTAACTATACTTTTAAGTATATTAATAGAAACACTTCTCACTAGTCATCACTGTGCAGAAAAATAACAGTGAATGCTATTAAAATGCCTGATAAATACAGATTCAGCAGATCCAAGTAATAAAATGTGTTTATGTGGTTTAAGGTTCAAAAAACACATTATTTTCCACATAATGTACATTATTGTTTCTCCTCTATGCCCCGCTTTCTAAAACACGTCGATTTTTACAAAGCTCATTGTTCTAAAAAGCGAGGTGTGCTCTGATTTGTCAGCTATCCAGTGGATTGTGATTGGCAGAATACCTAAATGTTACGCCTCTTACCATTTTGTGATGCCCTGTCCAGCCAGGCCAAAGCGAATAGACAATAACATTAAAACCCATTATAAACAAGGCATTTGTTGCATCCAGTGGGGACATAATTACGGATTATAATATAATAATATAACATATATAATATATATGTGTTTTAGGGCTGCTCCGCTCACGATCATTAATGCGCATCTTGTCAGTAAAGCCGGTTCTCTAATCAGCGGTTAATTCCATCAGGTGCGTGATTTCACATAGAGCAGCTGTTACTACACAGAACCGTTGTTAACTGAGAAGATGCGCCAATAAACGCTGAAAATGAACGTGGATTTGCGCAGCTTCTCAGTTAACAATGGCTCTTAGTAGTAACAGCTGCTCTATGTGAAATCACGCACCTGATGGAATTTACCGCTGATTAGAGAACCAGCTTTACTGACGAGATGCGCATTAATGATCGTGATCGGAGCAGCCCTAATGTGTTTTACGCGCTGTGTTGCATCATGCCTAATAAACATAAAACCATGTCTGCATCTGTGATTGGAGAAATTAAAAACAGCAAGTGCTACCCTACACTGCTCAAAGAATTTGAATTGGCAGTGGCAAATTCTTGAAATATTAAAAAACGTACTTACAGTCTGTGATTTAGAACAGCCAGCGTTGTAGTCTACTCTCCGAGGATCAGGAAACAGTCCTCCATAAAATGCGCTGAACACATCTGAATATTTCGTTTTCATTTAAACTGTTCTTAAACAGTGTTATAAATAGAGGCCTAGACTCTATTTGTGCTGCAGTAGCCCAAGCGCCCTACTGTTCACAAACACGTGAACTGTGCACTTTTTTCTAAGCTAACATTAGATTGAGCTGCCATGTAAAGGTGCTGCATACATATTTAAAATGATAAGCCATATTTGAGGTCGATAAATGTTAGGTGAGCATATAGATGTCCTGCCTGATGTATATTACCACATAGACCAGCCGTTAATGGATTATAGACCTATGTATCTGTTTTCCTACACTCTATACAGGTGCATCTCAATAAATGAGAATGTCGTGGAAAAGTTCATTTATTTCAGTAATTCAGCTCAAATTGTGAAACTCATGTATTAAATAAATTCAATGTACACAGACTGAATTAGTCTTTGGTTCTTTTAATTGTGATGATTTTGGCTCACATTTAACAAAAACCCAATTCACTATATCAACAAATAAGAGTACTCCATAAGACCACAAAAAAAAAAAACCTTTTTAGTGAATTGTTTTCCTTCTGGAAAGTATGTTGATTTACTGTACATGAACTCAACACTTCGTAGGGCTCCTTTTGCTTTAATTACTGCCTCAATTCAGCGTGGCATGGAGGTGATCAGTTTGAGGTGGTATGAAGCCCAGGTTTCTTTGATAGTAGTCTTCAGCTCATCTCAATTGTTTGGTCTCTTGTTTCTCATTTTCCTCTTAACAATACTCCATAGATTCTCTCTGGGGTTCAGGTCTGGTGAGTTTGCTGGCCAGTCAAGCACACCAACACCATGGTCATTTAACCAACTTTTGGTGTTTTTGGCAGTGTAAGCAGGTGCCAAATCCTGCTGGAAAATGAAATCATCACCTTCAGAAATCTGCTCAGCAGAAGGAAGCATGAAGTTTCAAAAATTTCTTGTTAACAGGTGCAGTGACTTTAGTTTTCAAAAAACACAATGGGCCAACACCAGCAGATGACATTGCATCCCAAATCATCACAGACTGTAGAAACTTAACACTGGACTTTAAGCAACTCTGGCTATGTGTCACGATCAGGACACAGGAAAACACAGAGAGAGATCCAAGTGCAGGTATGTCTTTTATTGGGGTATCCAAATTGTAATCCAGTCCAGGCAGGGGTCAAAACCAGAGTAGCAATCCAAACATAAACAAACACAAAACAATCAGGCAAGGACAGGACTAGAAGTAGCGTGAAAACTACAAGTACTCCGTGACACATACTAAAACAGACAGGGTATAAATACACAGGGAAATGACAATGCTAATGGGGTGATTTAGCAAATTCCTTGACACGTGTGTGTATGGTGGTTCTTAATGTCTTGACCCCAGCCTCAGTCCATTGCTTGTGAAGTTCACTCAAATTCTTGAATAGATTTTGCTTGCTCAAGGGCACCTCAGTTGTGGTATTGTCGGCCTGAGACTTAAACTCACAACCTTAGGGTTAGGACCACTGATCTATATATATATGAGTGGATCGCTCATCGCGTTCTAAACTGCCAACAGACAGTGAAGCCACCGGAGGTGTTTGATCCGCCATCTTACTAATCCCTACCAGCAGAGAGCCCCATTGAGTTACATTCAAACCGCTGTCCTAAAATAACTAGATTTGAAGCAAATCAGTCAAACGGGACTCGTTTTTATGTTATGTGTAATAAATTAATGTTTACTTCAGATTTTATCTGTTTATGGTCTTTTGGGGCAGGATAAGTGATATATTTAAATCGTTTAGGTTGGTGTGTCTGCTGCCACTGACAACACAGGTAACTGATCCAACATAAAATATAGCATTTCTTTATGAACATAATTATTCAGGAATTATTAAACTTGAACGTATTAGTATCAGAAATGGATTTTAATTTATTACAATGAATAGTACAATTATGTTGTTAATATTGCTCTAGAAAAGCTTAACTTACTATCTGGGAAATGAAGCTTTATGTCTTTAAATCCGTACTGTATATAGTCAGTTATTTCTCTGAATAAATTCAGATTTCAGAATGAGCAGTTTGTAGTTTTTTATATATGTTGAGGTCGTGTCCGTCTGATGTTTATCATGTTCATGATGCTCACTACTGTAATGAACGTAGCTTTTTTAAAGTAGGTGAAATTCCCGACATTAAAAAAATAACCGTTTACATGCCTAGGGTGTTTGCATTGTAATCATGTACAGAGATACTTCATATTTTTAAACGCTGACTTGTTAGGTGATGTTTTTTCATTAAAATCATACAAATTCCTATTAATTCAATAGAACGTTTACTCACAATAGGGATTACCATAGACAGTAAAAGAAATGGACACAGCAACCCCATTGGATTCAACGGAGAAAAATGAAGTAAATTAGAAGCAGGCACTTCCTGGGGGTCGGGCGTACTGCGCAGACTCAAACTGAGCTTGATGATGTAGATGTCACGTGAGCAACCTGTAATTCTTCTAATCGCTGTGCCAAGAGAAAACTGAAGAAACACCCACCGAATCTTCCAGACAAGGCGAGCGTGAACAGGAGCACATTTTGGTAAGTATTCTGATGAATTATCTACCTTGACTTCATGCCTCCACGTCTCCCGATTGCCTCATTGACAGTAAAAGATTGCCTGCGAGCTTCTCCTCCTGTCCATACGGTAATTTCTCTACTGTGCGACAGAGAGTCACTGGTTATCATGCAATCGTTAGCCTATTTTTTACTAAAAAGGGTTCTGCTGGAAAATAATGTAAGATACGAGGTAATGGAGCCTTTTATACATTTTCGTGTTTCTTTAGAAATAGTTAATGGACAAATGGAGTCTTTAAACGCCTCAGATGTAAAGTTATTCGCTGTCAAAGTGACGCCACAATGAATAGGAGACAATGGAATGCTAACAGCAGGTGGGGGTCCGCTAGCCAATGGCAGCGCACAGGGGTGCTTCAAAAAAATATTAAACCCTGCCCCCCTGGTGATTACCAATATGGCGGCGCGGCGGCTTCACTTTAATGACGTCATGAGCAATCTAGTTCTATATTATAGATCAGTACAGGGGGCGCGCAAGATGGCGACCGGTGAGGAGGTAGTTTTGAGATGCTGAGGAAAAAGTTTGTTCCTTCACCTCATATCGTTCTTTTTGTTTAATAAATTGACCAATTCGACATCTAAATGTAAGATTTTATTATTTACAAGACAATTAACACGAAGAGTTGCTGTAACCCGGAGAGGCTGCACTGAATGGCGGAAAAACAAGTGAGGGAGAGTAATGTTAAAGTTAAAAAGAAAAGCCTAACAAGGTCGCTGATGTAAAAATGAACAGTCTCTGTCTGAAATTCAAGAAAACATCATGCGTTGCATAAATGAAAGAGTCAACGGATTAGAGGAGCTCTTAAGAGCAAATACGGTGATCATTGAAGCTTTGAAAAAAACGACAGAATTCCTTTTCAATGAAGTAAAGGATGTCAAAGATGAGGTGAAAATTTTGAAAAAGGACACGAAGGCGATGCCTGAGGTCAGTGATGCGCATAGTAAGAAAATGTCGGAGCTCGATTCCAGACTTAACAAAGTAGAACGGTACAAAAGAAGATGGAATTTGAATCTGACTGAGCAGACCGGTGAAGACGTAAAGGCACAAGTGGTGGATATCTATTGTGCAATTCTTCCAGAGCTAACCACCAAAATACAACAAGATGTAGACATAGTGCACCGGCTCGGAAGAAAATTTGATGGAAACACCACGAGAGGGAGAACCGTCATCATCCAGTTCGTGTCCAGATCCGTACGAGGAATGCTTTGGAAAGCGGCGAAAACCAGCACCTACCTGAGGTCCAAGGATCTACGGTTTGGAGAAGATTTAACTACTATGGACAAAGCTATACGCAGACAACTATGGCCAAAAGTGGAGGCTGCTCGGCAGGTAGGAAAGAAGGCTTACTTCGTCAGCGTACGAGCCTTCGTTGATGGAAAGGAAATACCTCCCTAAGGTTTTGTATATGATTACGCGCATAATACTTGATAAAGAACTGCATATGGACACATTTCTGCATGTGTTAGTATACGGTTACAAGTGCAGTCATCATCTGGATGGAATTTTGTGACATTTACAACAGAATATTTCTTTCAGTTTACGGTCAGAATGAATCCTTGTTAACTGAAATACTACAATATATTGCACTTGCACTGCATAGTTTTCGAAAGGTTTTGATTTAGCTTAAGTAATATTAAGGTCAATTTGGGTTGTAAGTTCAACTTTTGAGGTGTAGGAACATGTTATGTTTCATATTTGTTAAATCTTAAGTTGCTAAAATAGCAAACTGGTATCTTTGTCAGTTTTATCTTTAAATGTCAGGGGAATTCGAGATTTGCTGAAAAGGAAAGCAGTTTTTTTGTTTTGCAGAAAATTTTAATGTGATTTTTATTTTATTCAAGAAACACGCATCTTTGTCAGATCATAATTTTTTGGAAGAGCCAATGGGGGGATGATTTATGGATGTCATATGGGAGTAATCGATCAGCTGGTGTTGCAGTATTAAAAGGTACATTTAAGGGGAAAATAATTCTAACCAAAATGCATGATTCAGGTGATACTGGTTATAGAAAAGAATGCTGAAATTTTTATTTTGGGAAATATTTATGCAAGTAATTTTACCACACAAAACAAAACTTAATTTTTGTATTTTGAAGACCAGATTGAAAAAGTTGTGGAACAATATAGCAACGCGAAATTAGTACTTGGAAGGGATTTCAATACAATATGGGATTTTGAAAAGGATTGTTTTCCACCTCGTCTAAGTAACAGGTCTGTTCTTCCAGAATTGAATAATATGTGTTCTACTCTGGATTTGATTGATATATGGAGACATACGTATCCAGACAAAATTCAATTTACATGGTGTAAAGGAAACCTTTCTCAACAGTCACGTATAGACTATTGGTTATTTTAAAGGAATTTATTGAATTGTGTTAATGAAGTCTCTATAGAGCCTTCTGTTCTTACAGATCACAAATCTATTTTTCTCTCATTAAATACAACTAAATCCAAAGATGTAAAAACCTTTACATACTGGAAAATGAACCAGAATATATTGACAGATGTGCAGTTTAGAGAAGGCAAATTTAACAAATTTATTTGGGGTAAATTGGGAATTAATGAAGTATAAGATTAGGACTTTAGCCATAAGGAAAGGAAAGGAAAGGAAATTAAGAAAATATTATACAGGAAATTATAAGTCTTTCTGGAAATTTTAATATAGATCAAAAAAATAAAAATAAATTACTTCAACTACAATTAGATTTAGAAAAAAATATATGAATATAAAGCAAAGGGTGCCTTCATACGATCAAGAAAGAAATGGTTAGAGGAAGGAGAAAAAAATACAAAATACTTTTTTAATATGGAAAAAGGGAATGTAGAACTTGCATCTATGGTCAAATTGAATATTAATGGACAGTTAACAGAAAATTATAAAGAAATATCAAGATATGTGGCTGAATTTTATGAGAAATTGTATTCTTATGATAACAAATTGAGTAACACACAGTCATTCTTAGATTCTATTAAAGATGACATTAAAAAGATAAGTAAGTCTTCTATTGAAATGTGCGACCAGGAGATTTCTTTAAATGAAATATCTCATTGTATTAACAAACTCAATGACAATAAGTCACCCTGGAATTATGGTTTAATTAGTGAATTTTATAATTTTTTTCAAAATGAATTATCCCCTTTTTTGTTGGCTGTATTTAGAGAAGCTATACAACAAGGTTATTTACCCAATTCACTAAGACAAGGTTTGATAACTTTATTACCAAAGCCCAATAACGATATATTATTTTTAGAGAATTGGCTTCCGATTACCCTAATCAATAATGATGCATGCAAAATTTTTGCAAGAATATTTGCAGAAAGATTGAAGAACTGTCTTGATCCCATAATTGATGAATGTCAATCAAGATTTATGAAAGGTCGTCATATTTGTAATAATATTAGGCTCATTTTGGATTTAATCGACTACAATGAATTTATTACAGATAATAGTTTTGTTTTATTTGTTTATTTCTTTAAAGCGTTTGATACTATTGATCATAACTTTATGTTGGAGACCCTAAATTATTTTGGTTTTGGAGTATACTTTAAAAAAGCTATTAAAACACTGTACAATGACTGTAACAGCTCAGTTAAGTTATCATATGCAACGTCTTCTAGGTTTAAAATCAATAGAGGTATACGACAAGGCTGTCCCATTTCACCATTTCTTTTCTTACTTGTAACACAAACCATGGCCATACACATTAAAAGAAATACATTTTGTGGTATTAGACTTTTGGAGAAAGAGTTAAAAATGTTCTCAATTAGCGGACGACACTGCTATTTAAAAAAATAAATATGAAACTGAAGTTTAAAAAGCTATTGAGTGCCTTAATATTTTCTCTTCTGTATCTGGTTTATGTTTAAACATTAAAAAATGTGTGTTATTCCCCTTGAAAACATGTAATCATAATAACATTTTTGGTATTCCAGTAAAGGAGTTAGTAGATTATTTAGGTATTAAGATCTGTAAAGACCAAAAAGAGAGAAATAATTTAAATTTTACACCAATCATTAGAAAAATTAAACAAAAATGTAATTCATGGTTAATGAGAGATCTTTCATTAAGAGGAAGAATATTATTATCCAAAACTGAAGGATTGTCACAATTGGTGTATACAGCTCTTGCATTAGATGTTCCACAATCAATAATAAAAGAGGTGGATACTATTTTGTTCAATTTCATTTGGAAGAACAGACCACATTATTTAAAAAAAAAACAGTTTTATGCAATCCAATTGAGGATGGTGGTCTAAATGTACTTGACTTTAATACTGCTAATTGTGTATTTAAGAACAAGTGGATAAAGAACTACTTGAACTCTAAAGGCAAAATTTGGAATATCATCCCTGAGTTCATTTTTGATAAACTGGGGGGCTTAGAATTTTTTCTGAGGTGTAATTTTGATGTAAATAAGATTCCGATAAAGCTTTCTTCTTTTCATAAACAGGTTTTTCTATTATGGATGCTCATTTATAAGCATAATTTTTCTCCACACAAATCTGTGATTTGGAACAACAAATATATTACATTTAAAAATAAATCTTTATTTTACGGAAACTGGTACAATAATAGTATAATTTTGGTCAGACAATTATTTAAGAATAATGGACATCTTTTTAATTATTGTGAATTCCTTAGTAGTCTAGATGGAAATAGGGGTCCACGCGCACCCCCCGGCTTTTTTTATGCCACCTGATTTTTTAAAATCCTTAAAGTGTCTATTTTCATAATCTGCCAGGTGCCAAGCTGAAATAATGTCCCAAAGGGTTCTTTTTTAACCCTTTGCTGCACCCGACCAGAACCCGAAAAATCTAAATGTGATATAGAAAGTGGCATAACATTAGAAGTAAACAACATACAGAGACAAATGAACACATTTTCCCATACAATTCTGACCCCAGGAATTTAATGGAATGGTTATTTTTGACATTTGACAACCTATTGACCTTATTTCTGGACAAAAATAGCAAACAATGGCCAAAGATGTGTAGAGGATCAACTATTTTTTCATTTTCTCAAGCGCATAGGGTGATTTTTTTTCCACAACATATTATTTCTTTATCATTCAAGTGTCTATTTTAAGATTAAATTGGGTACCAAGCTGAAATAATGTCCAAAATGCTTTATTTTTAACCCTCTGCACCAAACCCGAAAAATCTAAATATGATTTAAAGTGGCATAACTTTTGATGTAAACAACTCACAGAGACAAATGGACCAATTTTTCAATACAATTTTGACCCCAGAAATTGTTATTTGTCATGTTTTATAACATCTTGACCATCTGTGGTCAAAAAGAGCAAAAAAAGTTCATTTGACAGTGTTTTTATTATACTTAACAGCCTGAAATAGGCTTTATTTGAACCTTTTACTTCACCTATCCTGAACCTGAAGATATTTAAAATAGTTTTACTTTTGAAGTTAACAAAACAAAGCAAATTAGCTTAAATAAATAAATAAAATAAATAAATAAATAAAAAACTACAGAAAAAATCCAAAAAGGTCCAAAAAGTTGACTGAGCATAAACTGCAAGTTTTTGATTTTTGGGGCTTTGCAGTTGGTGGTCGTCGGTTCATACCTGCAGATCACCATCTCCCACTGCTCTCTCTTTTGGAAAAATTTCAGTAAGTATTTGAAACTATAATTAAGATATACCCTTTTGTAATCATAACTTAAAGTTATTTTTCAACAGTTTTTACTATAATCACAGGCTTTCGGAAATTGAATCTGTATTCTTGACTAGCAGTGTTGGTAGCCTAGTTGGTAGCTACTAGCTAAAGTGTTTTTTTTTTCAGGCTCAATACTTCATACATACTTACCAAGGGGAAAATTAAACATTGTAACACAGCTGAAGTGCCTCCAAAGAGGATTCGTTCCCTAACATGTATTTTACATGTCTCAACTCTTTCTGGGTAATTTCACAACACTCAACACATGCAGGTGGGGAGGGCAAGCAAGAAGCTGTCATATCTACACAGTATATGAGATATGAGACTCTGTAAAGACATCAGTTCACCATACCACATGAGGGATATTTGTGAACAGGTTCCATTGAAATTTGAGAACTTGTCTTTGGAGACAATTGGCTATCACCAATACTGCTATAAAAGCTTTACAGGGAAAATACACTCACCTAAAGGATTATTAGGAACACCATACAAACACTGTGTTTGACCCCCTTTCGCATTCAGAACTGCCTTAATTATACGTTGCATTGATTCAACAAGGTGCCTCATGTGGTATGGTGAACTGATGTCTTCACAGAGTCTCATATCTCATATCCCCCACCCAACTAGGCTACCAACACTGCTAGTCAAGAATACAGATTCGATTTCCGAAAGCCTGTGATTCTAGTAAAAACTGTTGAAAAATAACTTTAAGTTATGATTACAAAAGGGTATATCTTAATTATAGTTTCAAATACTTACTGAAATTTTTCCAAAAGAGAGAGCAGTGGGAGATGGTGATCTGCAGGTATGAACCGACGACCACCAACTGCAAAGCCCCAAAAATCAAAAACTTGCAGTTTATGCTCAGTCAACTTTTTGGACATTTTTGGATTTTTTCTGTAGTTTTTTATTTATTTATTTATTTTATTTAAGCTAATTTGCTTTGTTTTGTTAACTTCAAAAGTAAAACTATTTTAAATATCTTCAGGTTCAGGATAGGTGAAGTAAAAGGTTCAAATAAACCCTATTTCAGGCTGTAAAGTATAATAAAAACACTGTCAAATGAACTTTTTTTTGCTCATTTTGATCACAGATGGTCAAGATGTTATAAAACATGACAAATAACAATTTCTGGGGTCAAAATTATATTGAAAAATTGGTCCATTTGTCTCTGTGAGTTGTTTACATCAAAAGTTAAGCCACTTTAAATCATATTTAGATTTTTCGGGTTTGGTGCAAAGGGTTAAAAATAAAGCATTTTGGACATTATTTCAGCTTGGTACCCAATTTAATCTTAAAATAGACACTTGAATGAAAAAAATCACCCTATGCGCTTGAGAAAATGAAAAAATAGTTGATCCTCTACACATCTTTGGCCATTTTTTGCTATTTTTGTCCAGAAATAAGGTCAATAGGTTGTCAAATGTCAAAAATAACCATTCCATTAAATTCCTGGGGTCAGAATTGTATGGGAAAATGTGTTCATTTGTCTCTGTATGTTGTTTACTTCTAATGTTATGCCACTTTCTATATCACATTTAGATTTTTCGGGTTCTGGTCGGGTGCAGCAAAGGGTTAAAAAAGAACCCTTTGGGACATTATTTCAGCTTGGCACCTGGCAGATTATGAAAATAGACACTTTAAGGATTTTAAAAAATCAGGTGGCATAAAAAAAGCCGGGGGGTGCACGTGGACCCCTATTTCCATCTAGACTATAGCTATTATAAGATCCCTGTAACAGCTAAGGAATTTGCAGTAGTATTTGATGCTGTTCCTAGTGGCCTTATTCAACTTTTATCAGGCAATGTATCTTCTGAAGCTATCCCCATATATATTAATAATCAGTTAAGTATTGATGGCGTGAACATTATAGATAAAAAAAATTATTAACTTTTATATTAGAGAATTATGTAGAATTACGTTATTGCCTAAATGCAAACCTTTTTGGAACTCAATGTATAATCAGATTGATTGGAAAGAGTTCTGGAACTTACCCAATAAATACTGTCTGACCAATAAAGTTAAAGAAATTACATATAAGATTATATATATATATATATATATATATATATATATATATATATATATATATATATATATATATATAATTACATATAAGATTAGACAAGTAGTCTCAAGATATTTTTAAAGACATGGAAACTACATGCAGCTTTTGTAATACAGAAGAAGAATCAATAAAACATGAGCTTAAACATTATATTGAAGCCCTAAAAGAAGCAAGAAATAAAAAAGCGAAACGGATGTATAGAATTTTTGAATCGTTTTCTTTGTAATTTTTTTTTATTTTATTTTCCCCTGTGTAATTATTATTATTATTATTTTTTCATCGTTTCTATGATGCTGTTTTGAATGTAATACTTTGTGTTCCTCTGTGTATGTATGTTGTTCTGCAATAAAAAAATAAAAAAATAAAATAAAAGATCAGTACAATGGTTGGGCGTCAAACTCTCTAACCACTAGGCCACGACTTTCCCTGCTGGTAAACAAGAAAAAAAGGTAGCCAACCCCTGCTGTAGAACAAGAGCCAGTATAATATGATATTAAGATAATAGGATCTGTGGCTCAAGATTCTGAGTTATAAGAATAGGGTTCAACTGTATATTCCATTTGGCTTCAGTTCTGATGAACATTAGAGATTTCTTCTGACTCATCGTTACTGACTGAGAAACCCCTCCATGAAAAAAAAAACAGCACTCCAGAACCGGAAGCTACCGGAAAAGAGAGACTCAGAACTATGTTCATTGGTCAGACAACGCTCTTGATTACCAACATAAAGCAAAACTTTCCTCAAAAACAATGCACATGCGACATATGTTGTATATTGACGAAATCTCAGACATCTTTGATTTGTATGTTCAAATTCAGCGTTTATAACGGTGTTGTTAAAGAACCGTCGGGTTTCGCCAAAAATATTCAAAGCTCAGCTTTCAGTGTTTCACTTTCTCTTCCTCTGTCTCACGATGCATGTGCTTTAACTGATGGTTGTTTAACACAGGAGCACTTTGTGATATTTGAAAATACTTGGCCGTTGTTTAGCACAGTTTACACCCAGCATAATCTGTTTAACCTCTTAGAATATACATTAAAAACACTAAAATAACTCCAATACACGTATTTTAGTCTTTCTAGTATAGTGATTTCCACGAGGTGGCGCTCCTAGACAACATTAGTAGGCCACGCAGTGAATCTGACACTGGAGATCACGGCCGTAACCAGTTCTATAAAAACCCCCTTATTATAGAATTGTGATATAATACAACTTATACAAATAATTATACACACCAACACTTGAAAAGAGACAGAAATGTAGATGTTTATGGAGGGATGCTCATTTTTAAATCATACCCTATTTATGCATTAAAGTTTGATTATACTTTAGACCTACTATATTTATGGGGTGGACAATTGTATCCGTTTATTTATGCAAGTTGCAACCATACATATTGCTGTTATAGTTTTTAACCATTATATAGCTGATAACTTTGTCTAGTGCTCCTATGTTTATCTACTGGGAAAGTCGTGGCCTAATGGTTAGAGGGTTGGACTCCCAATTGAAGGGTTGTGAGTTCAATTGTGGGTGGGGGTAATGCATGAACAGCTCTCTCTCCACCTTCAATACCACGACTTAGGTGCCCTTGAGCAAGGCATCGAACCCCCAACTGCTCCCCGGGCGCCGCAGCATAAATGGGTGTGTGTGTGTGTGTGTGTGTGCGCGCACTTTCGGATGGGCTAAATTCTGAGTTGAGTATGGGGCACTTTCACTATAGGCTACTGAATGACTTAGCATAGACTTCTTAATGGCTAGTGTTTGCGTATTTAATTTCATTCTGTACCCTAAGTTAGCTACTTGTTCTAGGCTACATCTCTGCACTAGTGTTAGACATCGCTCAGATAGCGTTGTTAACGTTTGTGACAAGTAATATCATTTTTTTTCCTTACCGAACGTCATGGATTTTTGATCAGGGTGTCTTCGCCCATCAAACGTCAGTTCACTGGCGCAGAAGTTAAAACGTGTGTGATACATATTGACGTGATCGACCTGGGTTCGAATCCACTATTTGCAATAAGTAGTATAAATAGCAGAAATCACTAAAAAAAATGCTACTATTTGCACTTGGCATAAATAGGCGCTGCCTTTTTTTATTACTGCCAGACTACTGCCGGCGATGCAATGTTGATTGTAATTGCTATTAAAATACAATGAATAGCATACTTTATTAAATTTATGCATGTTTGATTCAGCATGTTTACATGCACACATTTAATATGAAGAGTTTAACAGCAAATTAGTCAATCAGAGAACAAATGTTATTTTTAAACATGACCATGAACATTTACCGAGGTCCGGACCTCATAGCTGGCTACGGGCCTGCTCGAGATCACGTGGTTTCTCTGAACAGAGTTCAGTTAAGGACACAGGTCACAGGGAAATACCGTCTCCTACTGTCTGTTGTAGTGTGGTAACAACAGATAACTGAACCTGTACAGTCTGTGTAGTTTTATTCATTATGTATTTTGTGCATGCCTTTATTATTTTGTTTTTAAAGTGTGAAAAATGTATATCTATACTTCTCTTTGAAGGATGAAGGATTTGTCAAAAAAGTTCAAAATCACACTGAAGAATGTTTCCTTGATCTTTCTCTTACCCAAATATACAGGTTGGAGAACAATCTTAGTAAACAAGTTAAATAGCTACTTTTATTTGCATGTTTGCTGCTAATATTAATCCATAGCTAATCTTCATCAGTGCTTATCTTTCAAGATGAGGGAAGAATAGATGTTAGTCACTTCATTTATAAGAGCACATAAGGCCTATAAGAGTTTAGTTTTAGTGTACATTATTTCTACTCCACTGTAAAATATTGAGAGCAGCTCTTTGAAAATTAATGACCATATTAACAGCTTAAAAAAGAGTTTCTCTGCTGTTTACTGTTGTACTTTCACACACAGTATATGAAGCTATTTTGCTACCATACTGTAGCCCTTTATATGGAGCACGTTACTGTCTTTAGATGATTTGCTTATGTTGTAGCATTCCTATTTTTTTTTAAGTGAATTAGTTTGAGCACTCTTTATGTTATTTGTTATATGTAATGCAAAAATAATATGTGATGTAATTTATTAACTGATTAAAAATACTGTAAGAGCAGATGAGCAAGTAAGCATAAAAAGTAAAAACCAAAAGTACTGATGCTGTCATCTGCATGCACAACTTGCATTCTTCAGTTTACTGGACAGATCTGTTATTGCCTATTTCTCAAGAAAAATATATATATATATAAGTTATCAAAAAGTGTGTGTGTGTGTGTGTGTGTGTGTGTGTGTGCGCGCGCGTGTGATTTAACACCAACAACAATAATATTGGTCTGTGTTCATAATACTATAATATATATATATATATATATATATATATATATATATATATATATATATATATTCATTTCATGTAGTAAACGGGAAAGTTCACATCCTCCTCATCTGATCAGCATTAAGGTTTTGATTGAGACTTTGAGTAAGTGTTATCAGTTTAAACATGAGAATCTTCTTACTGATATATGACAGCAGTCTTGTCATTTATTGTAAATGAAATTATAATCCAGAAGTGAAATGCTAATTTTTAAACCACAAAAGTCTATTTTGTCCTATAAATCTTTTATGTTTCTGTCCAGAGACGCACAGCTTTGGTCATCTCTTCAAGAGTCTGGTGATCATGATAGTGATTTCATCTGTACTTCATTTCTTAAACTGATTGTGTTCCAGACCAGTATTTAAACTCGTCCCGATCACCACTCTCCAAGATTATTCATTTGATTTATGTTACAGTTAACCTTTCTTAGAGACATCCTCAGAAATTACAAATATTTGTCAACAACTACAGTGTAAGATTTATATGATTGTTTATTATTAATACAACCATACAGTAAATCACAAAGTTGATTTTTCAAGCATTTCAGTGATTCCATCAGTGTAAGATGAAAACAAAAAATTTCTTTTCTAACACAGGCACATGTCTCACATGATTCCATGTTCATTTAATTACTATTTTGTCTTTTACTTTCATGATCAGCCTAGTGAAGGAAATAACTCATAGTGACTCGTGACGTCAGACTTGCCAAGAAAAGCTATTGGCTAGAATTTCAGAGACTATTTATCAGGCGCGAGGCTCAGAAACATATCACCAGTTCAACATCGACAGCCGAAGTGTCTGGATCACTTATTTTAATTACATTTTCTAGAAGGATTATCGGAAAGGAATTGTTTCTCAGGCAAAAGAAATGATGCAGCATGTAGTGCTTTTGCTCCTCGGAGCTCATCTTGCCTCGGCTGGTGAGTGATTATTATTATTATTATTATTATTATTATTATTATTATTATTATTATTATTATAACAAATTATTATTAATAAACTATAATTTACCATTTGTTTTATGACTGCTTTTTAAAAGTTATTTTGTTATATTGAAACAGACCTATATAGTCCATTTTAGTCAAAGATTCGTGTTAGTAACACTTTATCAGAGACGTGATTTTTAACGTGTTTCGTATTTTTTTATGTTTTAATATTCTAAAGATCATATAAACGTATCCAATTCATGTTATATTTTTATTACATTATTCTTTGCTCAGAAAAACTGACTTAACCATACTACTACTACTAATAACAATAATAATAGTTAATACTAAACAATATTAAATAATAGCCTAAAATAATGCGGAGTATTGCGGTGTATTATAAAAAATGCGCGTGTAATAAAATAAATAAATACATAGCCTAGGCTATAGCCTATAGCGTTTGTATCTAACAAATATATTTATTGGTTTGAGTTTGAAAACTTAAACCATATTCTAGAGCACTAGTTCGCTGCATCACATCAGTTTCGTTTCTGACCTGAGAAGCGTTGTTCCGCCCGGAGACTGATGACGCGCTACTTGTTTTAGTCTAATATTAATTAGGAATAAACCTCATAGCTTTCTGATTGTCTTGTCATGTGTTTTACCAGGCCCATCACAACAAAATAAAAATCTAAATTATTTTTTTCATAAGACCCATAGAACGGGGAAGAAAAGAAAACAAAAACAGTTTGGCGCAGGTTTAGGGAATTTTGACGGCAGTGTTTTGTTTTGACCACTAGATGGAGATACAATAACACGAAACATTGACATTATGGCAAGCATGACTTTAATTTCTTCATGGGTTATGAATTCTTGATATCAACAATTCAGTTTACACTAGTTAAAAGTCTAATTATTGATATCAGGAATTACATTTCAGCTAGTAAAAATATAGTTCTTGATATCTGTAATTGAATTGTCATTTATTAAATGTCACAGGCTGCCATTACAATTTAATTGTTGATATCAAATAATTGATTTTTTACTATTTCACATATCAGAAATACAATTCTTACTAGTAAAAACCTTTATTTCTTTATATCAGTTATCACATGATTAGTACAGATGTCTGTTCTTGAAATCAATAATTAAATTTTCACTAGTGTCTGTTAATTTCTGATTTCATGAATGTGATTTTTACTAGTAACAAAAGTCATTTTAGATATCAGAAATTACTCTCCTATTTGTTGATATCAGAAATACATTTTAAGATATCAGAAATAACAAATGTAACATGTTGAAATATAATTACAAATATTAAGATTTAACATTTCAACTAGTGACAATGAATTCTTGATTTCAATAATTTATATCCTGAGAATGAATAAAAGTGTAAATAGCTTATCTATTGGCATTCCCAGGATATAAAATCCTGATGTCAAGAATAATATTTTTACCAGTAGAAATGTAATTGAATAAAATCAAGAATTCAGTTTCTGTGAGTGATGGTCATTGTTGATATCAAGAATTAACATTTTAACTTGTAAAAATTGAATTGTTGATATCTAGAGTTCATATCCTGAGAATGAATATAAATGTAAACGGCTTCTTGTCATATCTACATTGATATTTGGCAGATGCTTTTATTAAATACAACGAGAGATTTACCATGAGATGATAATAAAGACGAGAAGTGTGTGTTATACAAGTGTTCAGTCATCGTTCAGACTCGTTAAACTAGGACTGGAAGAGATGAAGAAGATAATCATCAGACGACAGACAGATATTAATCTACAGATCAATAATCAATAATCAATCACTGATCTGTGATCCTGTGTGTGTGTGTATGAGAGAGAAAGTGTGTGTGTGATTAAAGCTGAATGAACAGCAGGATAAACACAATTTTATTACGTCATATTTCACACTAATCTGACGTATTACATTTTATTTATTTCACATGACTGAATCTGTTGCACTAATAAATAATATGATAATAACAATAACACATTCCTGTTAAATACAGATCACTGTTGTGTGTAACATTTGTAGCAAATGAAGAAGATCATGAATATGAACATAATAAACACGGACAATAAACAACTAAAGCCACAGTCTTTTTCTACATCAGGGTGTAGTTTTTTTTGTTGATTCATTTAAATATTGTAATATAGGTAACTGTTTTCACCTCTTATGGCATAAATTATTTTAATACAGCTATTTGTGAATTTCAGTGTTGATGTAACTCTTAAAGTGTGCTCTATGTGAAGATGATGACTGAACGTCTCTCTGTTTGTGTCTCTCTTCAGGAAAACACTCTCTGAGATATTTCTACACTGGTGTGTCTGCACTCAATGACTTCCCAGAGTTCACTGCGGTCGGTCTGGTAGATGAAGGGCCCTTTACATACTTTGACAGCAACACAAAGAGAACTGTGCCGAAGACAGAGTGGATGAGACAGAATGTAGGAGCAGATTACTGGGACAGAGAGACTCAGACTTTCACTGGCGCACATCAGAGCTTCAAAGTCAGCATTCAGAACGTAATGAAACGCTTCAACCAGACGACAGGTAAACTAGTAACAAACCTCCTCACTCACAGATAAAGACATTAGTTTAAATTTACAGTGAAATATCTCTTCACACAGTGACCTGCACAAACCTCCAGAGATTTTGATTATTTTACATTTACTTTTATATAGATATACACTAATGATATTATGTTAGGAGTACAGTGACTATTTACAATCTCTTTTATTTTATATTTTATTTTATCAGTAATAAAGATGTGTTTGTTAAATAAACACTAATATCCACAGAAACAAGGACAGAAATGTTCACTTTTGTCTTTTTTATTGTACAGTAAGGGAGTGATATTTTTAATATTTCACACTGGGACACTTTTACAATTTAGTCATATTTATATTATATATTTATATATTTATGACTCAAACATTGTGTTTCAATTTTGGCTGAAAACAGAGAAACAGAAGAGAAACAGTTCAGTGTGTGAACAGAGATGCTTGAGATGAGATCAAAATATTAGGAAAATATTATTTTCATATTTCATAAAAATGTGTCATAATTATTGCATAAATATTAATTAGTACAATGTAATACTCTCAAAATACAAAATAAAAACAAAAATTACATTGATTTTACTGACAATAAACCAAAGTTACTTTTCAGGTGTTTAAACTTCAAGATTTAAAAGCGATTCAAATTTAAAACGACTTCAGACTTCACTCTTTTTAAACTGATTCTCAAGAAACATGAAGTTTGTCTTGATAATATTTTTAATTTTGTAAGAAATGAACTGCTTCTGCTTCAGAAACAGAGAAGTGAAATGTGTGAACAGAGATGATTTAGATCAGATGAAAATATTAAAAATTTTTATTGTTATTTTCAACGGTAAAATAATTATTATTATAGCATAAATATTAATTAGTACCATGAAATTATCTGAAAATATAAATATATATATACATATATATATATTAATTATCAAACAAAAATATATTACATTAATTTTACGTAAAATAAAAATCTGTGAGCAGAGATGCTTCAGATGAGAGAAAAAGTGATCATTATTCTTGCGTAAATATTTATTAGTTCCATGAAATTCTCTAAAAATACAAATTAAAAGAGAAAATATATTATCAAACAAAAATATATTACATTTATTTTACAGAAAATGAAAAATTTTTTACATTTCAGGTGTTCAAATGTCGAGCTTTTAAAAGTGATTTAAATTTAAAACGACGTCAGGCTTTTTAAACTGATTCTCAAGAAACGTGAAGTTTGTCTTTTAATTTCTTTTTAATCTGGTTCTTCTTTTGTAAGAAATGAACTGCTTCTGCTTCAGAAACAGAGAAGAAGAAGAAGAGAAAAGTGTGAACAGAGATGATTTCTGCTGGATACACACCAAAAGATAATCGAGCAGATTTAGGGCTGATTTCCCTTCCATCAATCCCAGCTCTGTCCCGATTATCCTGAAGTTTCTCCAGATTATGTGATCAGATCTTCTCTCGGTGTGAGGAGTGTTAAAAGTGTCTGAACCTGATCAGAAGAACGTCAGAGCCGCCTCGATCACCAATCATTCAACATGTTTAATATTTACAATCAGAAATCCTCGTGAAACGAAACAATATCCGATCAGAAAGAGAGATGATGGAAGACTGAAGCAGTCATGACGCAGCACAAATGCGTCCGCGATGCTTATTCTGAAGTCTCGCGAGATTTTAGGAGATTTCCTGTGTTCACAGTCGAGAATCTGGATGAAGATCTGTTTGTGTGTGTTGTGCTGTCTTTATCACATCATGACACACACACACTACAGGAGCAAAACGCTTAAATCTGGGATGTTTTATCCTCATGTTTGTGGTCTATCACATTTTGAGAATCTTATAAGATGTAAAAAATCTTTTGGTGTGTACCCAGCATTAGATGAGAGCAGAATATTAGAATTTTTATTATTATAATTATCTTCGATGGGGAAAAATGTATGATTATTATTTCGTAAATATTAATAATTACCGTGAAATTCTCTAAAATTACAAAATTCAAAAGAAAAAAATATTATCAAACAAAAATATATTACATTGATTTTACTTCAAATAAAAATGTGTGATCAGAGATGCTTCAGATGAGATGAAAATATTAGGAAAAAAAATGTATTTTTTTCATTGGGAAAAAAGTGATCATTATTCTTGCATAAATATTAATCAGTACCAAGAAATTCTCTCAAAATACAAATTAAAAAAAGAAAAAAAATTATTGAACAAAAATGTATTACACTGATTTTACTGAAAATAAAAAATTAATTACACTTCAGGTGTTCAACTTCAAGCTTTTAAAAGTGATTCAAATTTAAAACAACTTCAAACTTCACTCTTTTTAAACTGATTCTCAAGAAACAAAGTTTGTCTTTTAATATCTTTTTAATCTGGTTCTTCTTTTGTGAGAAATGAACTGCTTCTGCTTCAGAAACAGAGAAGAAGAAGAGAAATGTGTTAACAGAGATGATTTAGATGAGATGAACATTGTAACACAGTTCACGTTCTCTTCGGGGTGAAGGAAGGAGACCAGGGTCGGTGTACTGAGGCTCGAGGAAGATTTATTATTTCTTAAACACAAAAACAAAATCCTAAAACAACGATCCTCGGGCAGCTTAAATAGCGTTTCCCCACGTTAATCATTAAAACGAGAAGCAGGTGTTACGTGTTTCTCACTTGAACCACTTACCACCGCTCGTCTCTTCTCTCTCCGTCGCAGACCTCCACCGCCACAAACATATTATCATCTTTTATTATTATTTAAAATGTTATATTATTCATTTTATATATGTTCTCTCTGCTGACCAGAAAACTGTGCTTTATATGTTTCCATCCACTGATTTTTATATGAATTTTTGGAATATCGCATAAAAAAACGCTGGATGGAAACACCAAGATTCAGATTCAAGATTCAGTTATAAAGAGCATCTATAACCAGCAGTGAAATGTGAGTCAGGTCCGCTCCATGGACAGTGCAATTATTAACAATACAACACAGCTGAAAATATACATAAATATAGCTATGAAAAAATGAAAAAAAAATTAAACAATAAAAATAAAAATATAAGAATAAAACACAAAAAAAGATGTATATTGTAGAATTAAATATAGAACGGAAATAATGTGCATGAAAGTAAAATGTAGTCTTAAATATTAAGATACCCAGGGATGTAGAAGAGCAAACAGGTGACACTGTAGTGAATGATGAAGATCTTACTGATGAAGTGAACATGAAGTGAAGACATGAAGATATTAAGAGACTGGTTTAGAGTTTAGGAGCCTGATGTCCTGAGGAAGAAACTCCTCCTGAGTCTCTGGGTTTTTATCATCAGGCTACAGAAGCACTAACCAGATAACAGCAAAGTGAAGAGATGGTTACTGGGGTGCATAGAAATTATAAAAGTGTGCATAATAAAAACATATGCGCTCAACTAAGTCAGAGAAATGTCTTATACGTATGAAAACATGAGCATAAACTACGATATAAACACTTTTACCAAAATAAACTCCTTAATGTGCTTAAAGTATTCTTTTCGGTTGGAAATAAATTGATCATAATTATTGTATAAATATTCATCGGTACCATGAAATCCTATTAAAACACAAAAAGAAAAAAGAAAAAATATTACCAAACAAAAATATTTTACATTGATTTGACTGAAAATAAAAAATTAATTACATTTCAAGTGTTTAATAAAACTTCAAGCTTTTAAAAGTGATTCAAATTTAAAACTACTTCAAACTTCACTCTTTTTAAACTGATTCTCAAGAAACATAAAGTTTGTCTTGATGATATTTTTAATCTCGTTCTTCTTTTGTGAGAAATTACCTGCTTCTGCTTCAGAAACAGAGAAGAAGAGAAATGTGTGAACAGAGATGATTCAGATGAGATCAGAATATTAGAATTTTTATTATAATAAATATTTTCAATGGGGAAAATGTATCATAATTATTGTGTAAATATTAATTATTACCGTCAAATTCTCTAAAAATGAAAAATTTTAAATAAAAAATATTATTGAACAAAAGCATATTACACTGATTTTACTGAAGATGAAAAATCAGTGTAAGTGTGAGTAGAGATGCTTCAGATGAGATTAAAATATTAGAAGAAAAAAAAGAATTTTTGATGTGAAAAAAGTGATCACAATTCTTGCGTGAAATATTCATTAGTACCATGAAATACTCTCAATATATGAAATTAAAAAAGAAAAAATATTATCAAACAAAAATGTATTATATTGATATTACTGAAAATAAAAAATAATTAAATTTCAGGTGTTTAAACTTCAAGCTTTTAAAACGATTCGCATTTAAAACAACTTCAAACTTCACACTTTATAAACTGATTCTCAAGAAACGTGAAGTGATGATGTTGTTCTCTTCTGCTCGCTGGATGCTTTATTCACAGATGTTTTATGAGATATTCTAGTTTTGTGCGTAATTTTAATTCGTAACACTTTATAGAAACATCTGGATCAGTTTAGACGTCAAATAAAAGACGAGTAGAGACAGGAATCATCAAGAGTTTAAGGATCCAGTTCATGAACCGATTCATTAATGATTCGTTAAGTACTTGAAGAATAATTGATCCTAAATATTACACATAATCAATACAACTACTGACAACATTTCTGAACTATGAGAAATATAATCCATTGTAATAGTAAATCCAACGTGTTCATTGTGTTATAAATAATCATAATCTTACTCTAAAATGTAATAAGTTGAGTTAACTTAAAAAAGTGAGGAAACCGATTGCCTTCAATTTATAAGTAAAGTAATGCACTACTTTTAAGTTGCTAAAACTAAATAGTATTTGTAAACTAAACTTAATTATAAAGTAGAATAAAGTACTGGTGACTGAAAAGCATTAGTTGAGGAAACGTATTATTAGTGTTCACTTGTAAATATAAGGAAAGAGATTGCCTCACATTTTTCAGTAAAGCTAAACTAACAAAAACCAGTAAAGCACAAAACTAACTATAATGTTTGTCAAAACTTTCAGTTTATTGTAACAGTGTACAAAAATAGTTTCTTCAAAGCATGTTTAAAACAAAAAAGGGTTGATGGTGAGTGATTAAAACAACCAATAATTGAACCCTACAATAACAGATGAGTGTTAAAACACACAGAGATAACTGATTACACAGACATTTGTGTTGTGGGTAAAGGAGTCTGTCACCCATCAACCTGGACACAACACACAAACTACAACAAGAGACACAAGACTAAATATTTCTGTTATTACCAGCAAACACATCTCGGGGAACGTCCTCCAGTCCATCCGTTGCTAAACCATCCTCCGAAATGATTGCTGTATCAGTGACCTCCAAAGGCAATTCCCATCGACACGTGAGGTTCAACTAGATCCCCGTCCTAAGAAAGAAAGTAAAGCCATATTAAAATACATTATTATATCGCAACGCAAACAAGTGCATGTTCCTTTAAAACATGTGAACTGCTTAAAGTGCGGCTCTTGAAGTAACATTTCAATGTTTAACAGGCTTCAGTGGGACGTGGCAGCGATCATCATGTCTTTAGTAAAACAGTTACATCCATCCCATGATTGGTTTGCTTTCAAACATTACGTAAAATATCTTCCTTCGTGTTCATCAGGACAATGACATTTATACAGGATTGTAACAAAACGAGAGAGTGAGGTGAAAGGGTGGAGAAGGGGTGTTGCTAAAACTGTCACGGGACAAAGGAGAGAAATGGCTAAATAGAGACCGTTTTGTGCCGAGAAGTTGGATTGGAAAAAATTCAAGACGCCATTCTTTGAGATTTTTATAGTTTGGAAACAGTTTCATCCACGTTTAAGATTTATTTGATCAGATGTGATGGAAAACAAAGTATATATTTTACTTGCATTGTATTTATCTGTGTACTTTATATAAGATCTCTTGAATAGACGTAATGCCGACACAAACATCGGGACTTCTTTCTTGTAGCACTTTTTACAGATATTAAATTAGAAGAATACTTACAAAGCATGTTTTGAAGAAGTGTGTAGTGTCTCGAAGCAATAATACATGAAACATCAGGATCAACAGTGAAGACACATCTCTTTAAACTTGACAAATGCACTTGCACTATTGGTAAAAAAATACAAACTTACTGCAGACTTGATTTGCTTTAGATTCTCCGAGAGCTTTGAATTCCAGCTTCGATTCGAAAACTTCCAGAAAACGAGAAGAATTCCTGCTTGAGGTTTCTGCTTGTGATCCGCTTGAACTGCGCAATAATCTGCGCAAAAAGGAGAACACGGTTTCTGAATTGCAGTCTGCACTGAACCGTTTCGTTGTTTTACGCATGTTGATGTGAAACAAGGATTCAGTGCAGGGCTCTTCGATGAAATAAAGCTGTTGGTTTGGATTAATTATTACTGTCAAATTCTCTAAAAACTAAACATTTTAATTAAAAAAATATTATTGAACAAAAGCTTATTACACTGATTTTACTGAAGATAAAGATGTGTGAGTGGAGATGCTTCAGATGAGATTAAAATATTAGAAGAAAGAAAGAATTTTCGATGTGAAAAAAGTGATCACAATTCTTGAGTAACATATTAATTAGTAGCATGAAATTCTCTCAAAATACAAAATTAAAAAAGAAAAAATATTATCAAACTAAAATGTATTGCATTTATATTACTGAATTTTTTTTAAATAAAATTTCAGGTGTTCAAACTTCACGCTTTTAAAAGTGATTTAAATTTAAAACGACTTCAGACTTCACTCTTTAAACTGATTCTCAAGAAACAAAAAGTTTGTCTTTTAGTATCTTTTTTAATCTATTTCTTCTTTAGTAATAAATGAACTGGTTCTGCTTCAGAAACAGAGAAGAAGAAGAGAAATGTGTGAACAGAGATGATTTAGAGATGAAAATATTAGAAATTTTATTATTATAATTATTTTCGATGTGGAAAAATCTATCATTATTATTGCGTAAATATTAATTATTACCGTCAAATTCTCTACAAATATAAAATTCAAAAGCCCAAATATTATCAAACAAAAATATATTACATTAATTTTACTTAAAATAAAAATGTGTGATTAGAGATGCTTCAGATGAGATGACAATGTTAGGATTTTTTATTTTTATTTATTTTTTTTCGATGGGGAAAAAGTGATCATTATTCTTGCATAAATATTAATCAGTACCAAGAAATACTCTCAAAATACAAATTAAAAAACAAAAAATATTATCAAACAAAAATGTATTACACTGATTTTACTGAAAATAAAAAATTAATTACATTTCAGGTGTTCAAACTTCAAGCTTTTAAAAGTGATTCAAATTTAAAACTACTTCAAACTTCACTCTTTTTAAACTGATTCTCAAGAAACATGAAGTTTGTCTTTTAATATCTTTTTAATCTCCTTCTTCTTTTTTAAGAAATGAACTGATTCTGAAGTGAAATTTGTGAACAGAGATGCTTTAGAGATGAAATTTTCAAACTTTTATTATAATTAATATTTTCCATGGGGAAAAACGCATAATAATTATTTTGAAAAATATTAATTATTACCGTCAAATTCTCTACAAATTTAAAATTTGAAATAAAAAATATTATTGAACAAAAGCATATTACATTGATTTTACTGAAGATAAAGATGTGTGAGTAGAGATGCTTCAGATGAGATTAAAATATTAGAAGAAAAAAAAGAATTTTCGAAGTGAAAAAAGTGATCACAATTCTTGCGTGAAATATTCATTAGTAGCATGAAATTCTCTCAAAATATGAAATTAAAAAAGAAAAAATATTATCAAACTAAAATGTATTGCATTTATATTATTGAAAATATATATATATTTTTATTTCAGGTGTTCAAACTTCAAGCTTTTAAAAGCGATTCAAATTTAAAACAACTTCAAACTTCACTCTTTATAAACTGATTCTCAAGAAACGTGAAGTGATGATGTTGTTCTCTTCTGCTCGCTGGATGCTTTATTCACAGATGTTTTATCTGATATTCTAGTTTTGTGCGTTAGTTTAATTCGTAACACTTTATAGAAACATCTGGATCAGTTTAGACGGTCAAATAAAAGACGAGTAGAGACAGGAATCATAAAGATTTTAAGGATCCAGTTCATGAACCGATTCATTAATGATTCGTTAAGTACTTGAAGAATAATTGATCCTAAATATTACACATAATCAATACAACTACTGACAACATTTCTGAACTATGAGAAATATAATCCATTGTAATAGTAAATCCAACGTGTTCATTGTGTTATAAATAATCATAATCTTACTCTAAAATGTAATAAGTTGAGTTAACTTAAAAAAGTGAGGAAACCGATTGCCTTCAATTTATAAGTAAAGTAATGCACTACTTTTAAGTTGCTAAAACTAAATAGTATTTGTAAACTAAACTTAATTATAAAGTAGAATAAAGTACTGGTGACTGAAAAGCATTAGTTGAGGAAACGTATTATTAGTGTTCACTTCACTTGTAAATATAAGGAAAGCGATTGCCTCACATTTTTCAGTAAAGCTAAACTAACAAAAACCAGTAAAGCACAAAACTAACTATAATGTTTGTCAAAACTTTCAGTTTATTGTAACAGTGTACAAAAATAGTTTCTTCAAAGCATGTTTAAAACAAAAAAGGGTTGATGGTGAGTGATTAAAACAACCAATAATTGAACCCTACAATAACAGATGAGTGTTAAAACACACAGAGATAACTGATTACACAGACATTTGTGTTGTGGGTAAAGGAGTCTGTCACCCATCAACCTGGACACAACACACAAACTACAACAAGAGACACAAGACTAAATATTTCTGTTATTACCAGCAAACACATCTCGGGGAACGTCCTCCAGTCCATCCGTTGCTAAAACATCCTCCGAAATGATTGCTGTATCAGTGACCTCCAAAGGCAATTCCCATCGACACGTGAGGTTCAACTAGATCCCCGTCCTAAGAAAGAAAGTAAAGCCATATTAAAATACATTATTATATCGCAACGCAAACAAGTGCATGTTCCTGTAAAACATGTGAACTGCTTAAAGTGCGGCTCTTGAAGTAACATTTCAATGTTTAACAGGCTTCAGTGGGACGTGGCAGCGATCATCATGTCTTTAGTAAAACAGTTACATCCATCCCATGATTGGTTTGCTTTCAAACATTACCTAAAATATCTTCCTTCGTGTTCATCAGGACAATGACATTTCTACAGGATTGTAACAAAACGAGAGAGTGAGGTGAAAGGGTGGAGAAGGGGTGTTGCTAAAACTGTCACGGGACAAAGGAGAGAAATGGCTAAATAGAGACCGTTTTGTGCCGAGAAGTTGGATTGGAAAAAATTCAAGACGCCATTCTTTGAGATTTTTATAGTTTGGAAACAGTTTCATCCACGTTTAAGATTTATTTGATCAGATGTGATGGAAAACAAAGTATATATTTTACTTGCATTGTATTTATCTGTGTACTTTATATAAGATCTCTTGAATAGACGTAATGCCGACACAAACATCGGGATTTCTTTCTTGTAGCACTTTTTACAGATATTAAATTAGAAGAATACTTACAAAGCATGTTTTGAAGAAGTGTGTAGTGTCTCGAAGCAATAATACATGAAACATCAGGATCAACAGTGAAGACACATCTCTTTAAACTTGACAAATGCACTTGCACTATTGGTAAAAAAATACAAACTTACTGCAGACTTGATTTGCTTTAGATTCTCCAAGAGCTTTGAATTCCAGCTTCGATTCGAAAACTTCCAGAAAACGAGAAGAATTCCTGCTTGAGGTTTCTGCTTGTGATCCGCTTGAACTGCGCAATAATCTGCGCAAAAAGGAGAACACGGTTTCTGAATTGCAGTCTGCACTGAACCGTTTCATTGTTTTACGGATGTTGATGTGAAACAAGGATTCAGTGCAGGGCTCTTCGATGAAATAAAGCTGTTGGTTTGGATTAATTATTACTGTCAAATTCTCTAAAAACTAAACATTTTAATTAAAAAAATATTATTGAACAAAAGCTTATTACACTGATTTTACTGAAGATAAAGATGTGTGAGTGGAGATGCTTCAGATGAGATTAAAATATTAGAAGAAAGAAAGAATTTTCGATGTGAAAAAAGTGATCACAATTCTTGAGTAACATATTAATTAGTAGCATGAAATTCTCTCAAAATACAAAATTAAAAAAGAAAAAATATTATCAAACTAAAATGTATTGCATTTATATTACTGAATTTTTTTTAAATAAAATTTCAGGTGTTCAAACTTCACGCTTTTAAAAGTGATTTAAATTTAAAACGACTTCAGACTTCACTCTTTAAACTGATTCTCAAGAAACAAAAAGTTTGTCTTTTAGTATCTTTTTTAATCTATTTCTTCTTTAGTAATAAATGAACTGGTTCTGCTTCAGAAACAGAGAAGAAGAAGAGAAATGTGTGAACAGAGATGATTTAGAGATGAAAATATTAGAAATTTTATTATTATAATTATTTTCGATGTGGAAAAATCTATCATTATTATTGCGTAAATATTAATTATTACCGTCAAATTCTCTACAAATATAAAATTCAAAAGCCCAAATATTATCAAACAAAAATATATTACATTAATTTTACTTAAAATAAAAATGTGTGATTAGAGATGCTTCAGATGAGATGACAATGTTAGGATTTTTTATTTTTATTTATTTTTTTTCGATGGGGAAAAAGTGATCATTATTCTTGCATAAATATTAATCAGTACCAAGAAATACTCTCAAAATACAAATTAAAAAACAAAAAATATTATCAAACAAAAATGTATTACACTGATTTTACTGAAAATAAAAAATTAATTACATTTCAGGTGTTCAAACTTCAAGCTTTTAAAAGTGATTCAAATTTAAAACTACTTCAAACTTCACTCTTTTTAAACTGATTCTCAAGAAACATGAAGTTTGTCTTTTAATATCTTTTTAATCTCCTTCTTCTTTTTTAAGAAATGAACTGATTCTGAAGTGAAATTTGTGAACAGAGATGCTTTAGAGATGAAATTTTCAAACTTTTATTATAATTAATATTTTCCATGGGGAAAAACGCATAATAATTATTTTGAAAAATATTAATTATTACCGTCAAATTCTCTACAAATTTAAAATTTGAAATAAAAAATATTATTGAACAAAAGCATATTACATTGATTTTACTGAAGATAAAGATGTGTGAGTAGAGATGCTTCAGATGAGATTAAAATATTAGAAGAAAAAAAAGAATTTTCGAAGTGAAAAAAGTGATCACAACTCTTGCGTGAAATATTCATTAGTAGCATGAAATTCTCTCAAAATATGAAATTAAAAAAGAAAAAATATTATCAAACTAAAATGTATTGCATTTATATTATTGAAAATATATATATATTTTTATTTCAGGTGTTCAAACTTCAAGCTTTTAAAAGCGATTCAAATTTAAAACAACTTCAAACTTCACTCTTTATAAACTGATTCTCAAGAAACGTGAAGTGATGATGTTGTTCTCTTCTGCTCGCTGGATGCTTTATTCGTGAATGTTTTATCTGATATTCTAGTTTTGTGCGTTAGTTTAATTCGTAACACTTTATAGAAACATCTGGATCAGTTTAGACGGTCAAATAAAAGACGAGTAGAGACAGGAATCATAAAGATTTTAAGGATCCAGTTCATGAACCGATTCATTAATGATTCGTTAAGTACTTGAAGAATAATTGATCCTAAATATTACACATAATCAATACAACTACTGACAACATTTCTGAACTATGAGAAATATAATCCATTGTAATAGTAAATCCAACGTGTTCATTGTGTTATAAATAATCATAATCTTACTCTAAAATGTAATAAGTTGAGTTAACTTAAAAAAGTGAGGAAACCGATTGCCTTCAATTTATAAGTAAAGTAATGCACTACTTTTAAGTTGCTAAAACTAAATAGTATTTGTAAACTAAACTTAATTATCAAGTAGAATAAAGTACTGGTGACTGAAAAGCATTAGTTGAGGAAACGTATTATTAGTGTTCACTTGTAAATATAAGGAAAGCGATTGCCTCACATTTTTCAGTAAAGCTAAACTAACAAAAACCAGTAAAGCACAAAACTAACTATAATGTTTGTCAAAACTTTCAGTTTATTGTAACAGTGTACAAAAATAGTTTCTTCAAAGCATGTTTAAAACAAAAAAGGGTTGATGGTGAGTGATTAAAACAACCAATAACTGAACCCTACAATAACAGATGAGTGTTAAACACACAGAGATAACTGATTACACAGACATTTGTGTTGTGGGTAAAGGAGTCTGTCACCCATCAACCTGGACACAACACACAAACTACAACAAGAGACACAAGACTAAATATTTCTGTTATTACCAGCAAACACATCTCGGGGAACGTCCTCCAGTCCATCCGTTGCTAAACCATCCTCCGAAATGATTGCTGTATCAGTGACCTCCAAAGGCAATTCCCATCGACACGTGAGGTTCAACTAGATCCCCGTCCTAAGAAAGAAAGTAAAGCCATATTAAAATACATTATTATATCGCAACGCAAACAAGTGCATGTTCCTTTAAAACATGTGAACTGCTTAAAGTGCGGCTCTTGAAGTAACATTTCAATGTTTAACAGGCTTCAGTGGGACGTGGCAGCGATCATCATGTCTTTAGTAAAACAGTTACATCCATCCCATGATTGGTTTGCTTTCAAACATTACGTAAAATATCTTCCTTCGTGTTCATCAGGACAATGACATTTATACAGGATTGTAACAAAACGAGAGAGTGAGGTGACAGGGTGGAGAAGGGGTGTTGCTAAAACTGTCACGGGACAAAGGAGAGAAAGGGCTAAATAGAGACCGTTTTGTGCCGAGAAGTTGGATTGGAAAAAATTCAAGACGCCATTCTTTGAGATTTTTATAGTTTGGAAACAGTTTCATCCACGTTTAAGATTTATTTGATCAGATGTGATGGAAAACAAAGTATATATTTTACTTGCATTGTATTTATCTGTGTACTTTATATAAGATCTCTTGAATAGACGTAATGCTGACACAAACATCGGGATTTCTTTCTTGTAGCACTTTTTACAGATATTAAATTAGAAGAATACTTACAAAGCATGTTTTGAAGAAGTCTGTAGTGTCTCGAAGCAATAATACATGAAACATCAGGATCAACAGTGAAGACACATCTCTTTAAACTTGACAAATGCACTTGCACTATTGGTAAAAAAATACAAACTTACTGCAGACTTGATTTGCTTTAGATTCTCCAAGAGCTTTGAATTCCAGCTTCGATTCGAAAACTTCCAGAAAACGAGAAGAATTCCTGCTTGAGGTTTCTGCTTGTGATCCGCTTGAACTGCGCAATAATCTGCGCAAAAAGGAGAACACGGTTTCTGAATTGCAGCCTGCACTGAACCGTTTCATTGTTTTACGGATGTTGATGTGAAACAAGGATTCAGTGCAGGGCTCTTCGATGAAATAAAGCTGTTGGTTTTGATCCACTTGTTTGTTTGGCGTTGTCACGGTGATTTGTTGTTTAGATGCACTTTTAGAACTCTGCAGGATTTAAAAGAACACAAAGCGTCCGTGTGAAGACAAGGAATCTGATTGGTTCTTGTGTAGCTTCCATGTTTAATAATGCTCCAATAGCAGAGCTCTGTTTCACAGAAACCCACTGCACTCTTCAAAGAACAAACTTCTGCAAAAACGTTAACATACAGTTTACAAAGAATATGGATTAATGCTAAAAGCAATTTGTAAAAACAGTGTTTTTAGCATCCACTTTAAAAACTTGCATCAAATATAGTTTTCTTTGCAGCACATCTCTTATTTAACATTATTTAGCATTTTAAGGCATTTAATAATGTTTTTTTGGTTCAGTTTGTTTGAATCGATTATTTGCTGATAACTGCAGAGAAAGACGTTCTCTCTCACTTTCTTTCTCTCTCTCTCTCTATATATATAAAACAAAATATATAACCTTACACCTGTATATGCTCAAATGTTTAATTGCGGGTATGAGTAACGTTATTAAAGAGCTTCTCTCGTCATTCACTAATCTGAAAACAGTTGTTTATAAACGTATAAAAACGACATGAACACTAATTATAAACTTGTTACTTTCCCATTGCATACCTTTTCCTTTTACTCAAGTAATTATTAAGACTAAAGCTTCAACTAATCATTCCTCTGTCCTCCTCTGTAACTTGTCTGTTGACCTAAAACATCTTTAAAGCTGACGATTACTAATTATTAGATTGCTACACAATCCAACGTCATATCCAACGATTTCATATCAATATATTAACAAAATACTACTGTTTATAAACTTTGATTGGTATATTGTTATTTTGTAATGAAAATGGAGCAGTTAAACTATAAAAAAATTTACTTTATATGTTTACATCTACCTAATTTTATATGTAATGTTTGAATATCGCTTTAAAAAACGCTTGATGGAAACACCAAGATGCGCATAATTATAAAAATGTGCTTAATAAAAACATATGTGCTCAACTTCACCCAAATACACTCCTCAATGTGCTTCGAAACGACGCTTAACTGGATCTGATCTCATCTCTCATCGTCTGAAACATTAGTTTTGTCGCGATGCTTATTCTGAAGTCTCGCGAGATTTTAGGAGATTTCCTGTGTTCACAGTCGAGACTCAGGATGAAGATCAGTTTGTGTGTGGTGTGCTGTTTTTATCACATCATGACACACACACACTACAGGAGCAAAACGGTTAAATCTGGGATGTTTTATCCTCATGTTTGTGGTCTATCGCATATCTTATAAGATGTAAAAAATCTTTTAGTGTGGACCCAACATTAGATGAGATCAGAATATTAGAATTTTTATTATTATAATTATTTTGGATGTGGAAAAATGTATGATTATTATTTCGTAAATATTAATTATTACAGTGAAATTCTCTAAAAATAGAAAATTCAAAAGAAAAAATATTATCAAACAAAAATATATTACATTGATTTTATTTAAAATAAAAATGTGTGATCAGAGATGCTTCAGATGAGATGACAATATTAGGGAAAAAAAAATTTCATTGGGAAAAAAGTGATCATTATTCTTGCGTGAATATTAATCAGTACCAAGAAATTCTCTCAAAATACAAATTAAAAAAGATAAAATATTATCAAACAAAAATGTATTACACTGATTTGAGTGAAAATAAAAAATTAATTACATTTCAGGTGTTCAAACGTCAAGCTTTTAAAAGTGATTCAAATTTAAAACAACTTCAAACGTCACTCTTTTTAAACTGATTCTCAAGAAACGTGAAGTTTGTCTTTTAATTTCTTTTTAATCTGGTTCTTCTTTTGTGAGAAATGAACTGCTTCTGCTTCAGAAACAGAGAAGAAGAAGAGAAATGTGTGAACAGAGATGATTCAGATGAGATGACAATATTAGAATTTTTATTATAATAAATATTTTCCATGGGGAAAAACGTATCATAATTATTGTGTAAATATTAATTATTACCGTCAAATTCTCTAAAAATGTACAATTTTAAATAAAAAATATTATTGAACAAAAGCATATTACATTGATTTTACTGAAGATAAAAATGTGTGAGTAGAGATGCTTCAGATGACGTTGAAATATTAGAAGAAAAAAAAAGAATTTTTGATGTGAAAAGTGATCACAATTCTTGCGTGAAATATTTATTAGAAGCATGAAATTCTCTAAAAATATTAAATTAAAATAGAAAAAATATTATCAAACTAAAATGTATTGCATTTATATTACTGAAAAGAAAATTTCTTAAAATTTCATGTGTTCAAACTTCAAGCTTTTAAAACTGATTCTCAAAAAACGTGAAGTTAATTCGCGAATGTTTTATGAGATATTCCAGATTTGTGCGTAAATTTAATTCGTAACTTTGTATAGAAACATCTGGATCAGTTTAGACGGTCAAATAAAAGACGAGTAGAGACAGGAATCATCAAGAGTTTAAGGATCCAGTTCATGAACTGATTCATTAATGATTCGTTAAGTGCTTGAAGAATAATTGATCCTAAATATTACACATAATCAATACTACTACTGACAACATTTCTTTTTAAATTAAATGAGCAGTTATCATGACAGAATGATGTTTTTAGCAACTATTCAGTAACTTTACACTGATTTGAGTCACACAAACCTGAAACACACACAACACAGAAACAGTAATTTACCGTGTTATTTAGGCACCATCAGGATAAAATATTATCAAACAAAAATATATTACATTGATTTTACGTAAAATAAAAATCTGTGAGCAGAGTTGCTTCAGATGAGATGACAATATTAGAAAAGAAAGTGATCATTATTCTTGCGTAAATATTTATCATTTCCATGAAATTCTCTCAAAATACAAATGAAAAAAAGACAATATATTATCGTAAAATAAATATAAGATCCTGCTGGAGCTGAATCACTCGTTAGTTTATAATCATGAACGTTATGATCAAGATTACAGCCTCGATTCAGACCACAATAAATGATCTGAATATTAAACACTCACTGCTTCAGCAGAAGAGAAACAAACTCAGTGACTTTAATACAGTCCTGATGGGACACACAAACACAAGTATTCTTTTCCATTGGAAATAAATTTATCATAATTCTTGTATAAATATTCATTGGTACCATGAAATTCTATTTAAACACAAAAAGAAAAAAGAAAAAATATTATCAAACAAAAATATATAAAATTGATTTTACTGAAAATAAACCAAAGTTACATTTCAGGTGTTCAAACTTCAAGCTTTTAAAAGCGATTCAAATTTAAAACTACTTCAAACTTCAGGCTTTTTAAACTGATTCTCAAGAAACATAAAGTTTGTCTTAATATCTTTTTAATCTCGTTCTTCTTTTGTGAGAAATGACCTGCTTCTGCTTCAGAAACAGAGAAGAAGAAGTGTAATGTGTGAACAGAGATGATTTAGAGATGAAAATATTAAAAACTTTATTATAATAAATATTTTCCATGGGGAAAAACGTATCATAATTATTGTGTAAATATTAATTATTACCGTCAAATTCTCAAAAAATTACAAATTTTAAATAAAAAATATTATTGAACAAAAACATATTACATTGATTTTACTGAAAATAGAAATGTGTGAGTAGAGATGCTTCAGATGAAATTAAAATATTAGAAGAAAAAAAAGAATTTTCAATGTAAAAAAGTGATCAAAATTCTTGTGTAAAATATTAATTAGTAGCATGAAATTCTCTCAAAATACAAAAAAAAGACAAAATATTATCAAACAAAAATGTATTGCTTTTATATTACTGAAAAAAAAATGAATTTCAGGTGTTTTAAATTTAAAATTACTTCACACTGATTCTCAAGAAACATAAAGTTTGTCTTTTAATATCTTTTTAATCTAGGTCTTCTTTTGCAGAGATAATGTTTTATTATTATTTTGGATGGGGAAATGGATCGTTTTTATTGCATAAATATTCATTAGTACCATGAATTTCTCTCAAAACACAACATAAAAAATATAATCAAACTAAAATATATTAGTGATTTTATTGAAGAAGAAAAAAATACTTTATCTTTTTAATCTCGTTCTTCTTTTATAATAAATGAGCTGGTTCTGCGGTTGTTCAGGAGGATTGTGATCTTCTGTTAGTAAAGCAGCTCTGCTCTTCACTGCTGACTGGAGTTATTTACAGATCAACAGAAATAATAATAATGAAACGAATAACACCATCATTGTCCTGGAATGTGCTGCTGTAAAGATATCAGACATCAGATGTTGATTTCTCAGTGTGAACACAGCACACATTCAGAGAAATCTTAGATCAGTGTAACGTCTGTAATGATGTTCTCTCATACATGTGTCTCGTGGTCATGTGTTTAATCAGCAGTAACACTGAACACTGTTTGTCAAGAGTTTATGTAAGAACAGCTCATGTTGAGTTTACTGAATAACCTTCAGCTGTCAGATATATTGATGCTGTGAACTCAGGATATATTCACACAGACACAGGTTTCATGTTTATATGTGTTCATATTCATCTATTCACTTCTCCTGAATGCTGGAATATTTTTGTACAAACAAGGTCCATGATATAATCATATTTGCTCTCATCCTTATGTGGATGTTTGTGTAGAAAAAGAAGATTGGAGTATATTCTGCTCAATCATCAAGTCTTAAGGTTATATTAGAAGAACTGAAGAATGGTGAGTGATATAATAATCTGTGTTGTTTCTCTTCTCTCAGGTGTTCACTCGTGGCAGCTGATGTACGGCTGTGAGCTGGATGATGATGGCACCAAACGAGGATACTTCCAGTATGGTTATGATGGAGAGGACTTCGTCAGTCTGGATAAGAGCACCCTCAGCTGGACCGCTGCTAGTCCTGAAGCTGTCTTTACCAAACACAAATGGGAGGCTGATAGAGCTTTTGCAGAATACTGGAAAGGATATCTGGAGAACACATGCATCGAGTGGGTGCAGAAGTATGTTGGTTATGGCAAAAGCACTCTGGAGAGAAAAGGTAGGAATATCAGTAGTTTTAATCATCACTTTTTGAGAGACCTTTTGTCATTCATAAAAATTAACATTACATTATGCTAAATCTATTGAGCTATTGATCATTAGGACTACATCAACAGACAATGTGAAAAAAAATTATTTACTAGGGGTGGCACGCTTCGCTGAATAAAATCAGAATGGTTCGGCACGAGCTGGGACCGCGGTTCAACTTAAATCTGACAAAGCATCTGTAATATGGTTTGCTATAAATAGCATGTAAAACAAACAGCTAATTCAGCTAATATATGTCTCTGTTGATGCATGCGCATTCTGGATTCCCAGACATAAAAAAACGTGGACAGACCATGCACTCTTGTTCAGTGTGAATGCCTTTTATGCTGGAATATGAGCAGTAATTTATTCCGTCATCATCCGGGTGCTGAAAGCGCGCGCGCACAGATGAGACCTGAACACCACACGTTAATATGTATTTAAACTAAACTCATTTAAGCTTTGTCAGTTTAAACATTTAAGAGGCAGAGGACGCGAGCTCGCGCGCGCAGTGAGAAGATTTGTGCATGCGCTCATCAGAAGCGCGCAAACCCGCGCCTCAGAACGCGCGCAAATATAAGATCTCTCTGAAGTATTGTGTTTAAATGGACAAATTCAGACAAAAATTATGTAAAAATGCCCGTCTTGGTAAGTATCCTACAGCAGACATAGCCGGCTGAACGCAGGCCACTGTATCAGTGTATTCTCTTAAAGTGACAGTCTTTATATTAATAGAAACAGCAACAACAAAGAAATCTCTCACTGCTCTTGATTAAAAAGCTTTTAGAACTTTAATAAAGAATTATCTTTAATTTATATATTCCAATATACAATGCTGTTTTACATTTGATTACTTTATTCAATTTCTGTACCTAAAAACTAATGCCATTATTTTATTTGTATCTTTACTCTATTGTATTTATTTGTGCTGTTGCTCATAGTTAAATACATTTTTTTAAGTATAGTTTTTCCATAAACATAGCACATACTGAACTGTACCGAAACCGTGACTCTAAAACCGTGAAACAATCCGAACCGTGAAAAAGTTGAACCGTGCCACCCCTAATATATACAAACAGACTGTACATGAAACATCATCCATAGTGGAACTAGGGGACAGTTAGTTACACGCTGATGAAAATATCCTTTGAATTGAGTAAATATTATATTAATTTTAGTTGTAAAACTACTATTATAAGTATAACTGCAAAAACAATGTAATCCTCAGAATGTTTTATTTTGTTCCTCTAAAGTGCTCGTTGTGTCAACCCAGTACCCTGAAAGCAACTTAATTTGACTAATACAAATGGTAACACTTTATTTTAAGGTGTCTTTGTTACACATTACATGTACTTACTATTATAATAACAATAAATTGTGGAAAATTACATGCAAGTAACCCTAAACCAAACCTTAATCCTAACCCTAACCATATAGTAAGTACATATAATGAATTAAAAGGAGACCTAAAAATAAAGTAGTTACATAAAATAGTAGTTACATATCTAAAAGTATAAGTTTTACTCTTTTTCAGTTTCTTGTTAAATTTTCTTAACAACACTCATTTGTAATCACAGATGTTCATTTAATTTGTGCTTTACAAAAGTATTAAAATGATCAATTATTTGAATTTGCTTTAATATTCATCAGAAAATAATCGTTCATGTTTGGAATTTGATCTTTCTGTCATCTTTCTGCAGATGCACCTGAGGTGTTCCTGCTGCAGAAGGACTCTTCCTCTCCAGTTTTGTGTCAAGCCACTGGTTTCTACCCCAGTAACATAATGATGACCTGGCAGAAAAAGGGTGAGGAGCATCATGAGGATGTGGAGGTTGGCACAACTTTGCCAAACGTAGATGGGACTTTCCAGAAGACCGTCACTCTCTCAGTGAAGCCAGAGGAGTGGAAGAACAACAGAGATGACTACAGATGTGTGGTTCAGCATGTGGGAGCAGCGAAGAACATTGTTGTCACTGTGGATGATATCCGCTCCAACCCAGGTGTGTGTGTTTTTGTCACATGAAATTTTTTTTGTTATCAGATATTCTAAGTGTGATATTTCATATGCCATTTTGGTTTTTCCAATAATGCACATCAAAAAGTTTCTAATGGTCTCTTTAATTTACTGACAATAGAGCTAGGACTGTGATCCAGTCATAACGGGCATTTCTATGTGTTTATTTCCAGGTTTGTTTGTTTCTAAGTCTAATTGTTATGCTATTTGTTTACAGGTTCTGACAATAAAATAGCAATCATTGTGGGCTGTCTTGTGGGCTTTGTTGTCCTAGCTGTCGTAGTTGGACTCATTTTTTGGAGGAAGTCCAATGGTAAGTGTTCATTTTTTAAATTTTATTTATATAGCAAAGTTTTACCAGGTATATGTCAATATTAATCACATTCTGTTTCTCTGCAGGCTATGGGAGGGCAAGCAGTAAGTATTACATGTCTTCTAACAGATTAACATAGAATAAAATCAATTTAATTTCACAAGGAAACTGTTCAAAAGGAAGACATGTCTTATAATGTTACTCCTTCTGTCTTGTAGCCAAAGATTCTGACTCTGAAAATTCAGATCAAGCTCTGGATAAAGTAAATGCCAAGTATGTGAGTTTCTGTAAATGCTTATAATGGAAAGTGTTATAATGTCTGTTTTTGTAGGTTTTTGTGTCTCATCACTTAATTTTCATTTGACAGAGAATAGCATGAAGGAGTTCAGAGGATGAGGATTAGGAGTGTGGCATCTCTTCAGCATAATATTTTTTTTTTTATCAATTCATTAGAAATTTTCTGGTTTTGGTTTATTTCTGATTATTTATAGAATCCTATAATCCTGTTAAAATCACAAAAGAACTTAATAGTTATTTAAAAAAAAATTGGAAGAGATATTATTTCACAATGGGCTTAATAAGGGAGTAGTTCACCATACCTTTTTTCTTAACCTCCTAAAGTACATGCTGTAGTACATCATTAAGTGGTTTAAATATATGACAAAGCTACATGTGATTGTAATATTGTTTAGTGGGTGAATCTGTCAGTGCTGCTTCTTAAATCTGAAGCTTTAGCTATGACAAAACACCAATTCACAGATCATTTAAATTCTGTCAGCTTTCCTTCCCTTTTTTTTTTCTTATTGTTATTCTTTTACATCCTGTGATAAGTTAATTGTAAGAGTTGGTGATTGGTTGTTAACAGTTTAATTATAACTGTTAATTATAACTATTTCTTATGTATTTGTTTGCTTTTACATTTAAGTCCATTTTGCTGTATCACATAAAAAGAAGTCTTTGCATCGCTGGCTGTACATGAATTTTACTTTTAATTCTGAGGGGTAAATATAAAAGATTGATGAGCAGTTGTATGTGACTAAACAATTTGTATGTGAAAATGTAAATTCCAAATTTAAATAAAAAAAGTTCCTCAATGTCTGTGTTTATGTTTCGATATATTGCTGGTTGATAGCCTGATTGTGAGGATCAGCATTAAAATTAATTTAAGTAAAAGCAAGTGATATATCCTTTAATCCCTTTGTACTGCACACTAAAAAAGGTGAAAAAAAGGTTCCTGTGAGCATTCTGAAGTTAGTTAAGCAAAGTACCATACATTAAGGTCGGCCTACTTCAGCTTACAAGTGTTAGTTTTTCCAGCCAGTTATTTAGTCTCACTTTCCAAGGCAGAAATCACTTTGAAATACTTAAAGTAGGGAACACAAAAGTGAATAGGGTTTTTCTCCACTTTACAGCCATTAAACAACCATGTGTGACTGCGCTCCAAAATAAACATGCAGCCAGTGTTGTATAAATTATCCAAAAGTAAGGATATGGAAATCAGTGTATCAAAGTACTATAAAAATTAAAGTTGCACATTAATACTTGATTAATATCTTGTTCCTTTACACATTGCTTGGTGTGCTTCTCGAAACTTAAATCGAGATTTATGATTTATGTAATGAATGAATAAAAGAAAAGCTGAAAAGATATAAAGACATGAGGTTTACATGTGTTACTTTTGCATAGTGGTTTTTATACATACAGTGTATATAATATCCCCTATCCCATAAATACAACCATTATAGAAATCATTCTGTGTTCTGATTTATAAGCTGTTTTCTGCACGAGGAAAAAGAACAAGGTAAACAAAATTTCTGTATGAGACTGATTTCTTAGTGTCCCTGCTAAACATATACTCTTTTGTTACTTCTTATTTTACTTTTTCTTCAGTAATTTATGAACAGTTCATATAAAAATGTAGAAATATGTGGTGATCTCATAACTTAAACTGGAATTTTTATAGTTCTTCATATTGACAGATAAAATAAGAAAGAATAATATGCAAGGTTGACTGATTAAGATTTGTGAGAATTCAATGGATTTATTTCTTTTGTAAACAAAAGGACTAAAGACGTTATAGTAATGCAACCACCTGGCTAGAACAGTGTAAGAAGATAATTTTTTTATGTATTTTGTTGTTCTAGATGTAATTGCAGATTATTAAATAAATCACAGGAATTCTGTTAATAATTCATGGAAAGCTATAAAGTTGTTTACTATTGCAACATTTAAATAAACCTTAATGGTCTAAAATTTATGTTTTGTGGAATTAGGTTACTAAATAAAATAAAAAATTATATAGACTTATTTTATAGACTTTACTTATTATATAGACTTGATATTTTATTTATTGTCTGGAATACTAAGGCTTTTCTTTTTTAAATTTTCCATCTTTATTGTTTCAGATTATTTATCTACAGTATATATATATATATATATATATATATATATATATATATATATATATATATATATATATATATATATATATATATAATAATAATGCTGTTATTAGACTTTTACATAAATATATCAATAAAAGCTACATATTTAGTTTTATTTGAGGTTAGTAAACCTAAAATAATTAGCATGTTTTTTGTGTATTGTTTGCCTTCAAAAAGTTATGATTCTTTAATAGAAAATAAATTTCAGAAATGTGGAATGTCTTTCATTCTATATTTATCCATTAGTTGTCCATCCATTAGTCCATTACTTGAAAATGGTAGAATGAGAATTAAAGGACTTTTTAACTACACCATTCCCTCTGAAAGTTGATATTATATGAGTCAGAAACAATTGATTCACAGATGCAGTGTAATTGGTAGAATCTTGCAGTGGAATAGCAGGTGTAATGAAGATGCTCACATAAACCATGAAAATGTAAATGTGTCTATTCAGCAAAAAATTACTTAGCAATTTCTATATGGGATCATGTAAACTGCACATCTATAAGAAAACTTTAAATTAATTTTAATAGGCACTCTTCACCCTAAAGAATTGATCAAATTTGATCTCTATTAAAAAAATATTTAACTTATCAACTTATTATCTTATAAAATCCCATACTGGAACCTATAAATAACAACAGTGACTGTGCAGGTTCACAAGAAAATAATAATTCTAGATCTAGTAATTTCCTGTTTTATAGAAAGGAATGGAGACAATAAAAGTGACAATATAAAAATTAAAATGTGAAAGTGTTACCTCCAAGAGCTTACATAAATTTGTTGAAAGGAAAGGGTGTGATGTGGTAACCCATACTCTGAATCTGTGCTCTTCATTTCACCCATTCAAGTGCACACACAAACAGCAGTGAGTGGTGAACACACACACGGAGCAGTGGCCAGTCATAGTGCTGCGGCACCCAGGGAGCAGTTGGGGGTTCAGTGCCTTGCTCATTAAGGACACGTCAGTCGTGGTATTTTGGGGGGGAAGAGAGTGCCAATCCCAAGACTTGAACCCATTTATGTTACAAGTCAGACTCTCTAACCCAGTGGTTCCCAAAATGGGGGTCGCGACCCCACGGTGGGTTGCGGGACCCCGGCGCAGGGGTCGCGAGATGATTTCGATATAGGCTTTATATATTTTTGTTTCAATTAATTTAACTCTTTCGCACGTACGATCACATCGGTGTGATCAGTCTAGGCTAGTCCCTGGAGTGTACGACCACACCGGTCAGTGCATGACGTGAAATTCAAATGTGCTCTCGCGAGTTGGCTGGCGCTGAGCCAGAGACAAGTGCGCTCAGAGCTGTCATCACAACTTTTCAGTGTTTTCAACCACATAATGTTTATTTTAGGTTTCAGACATATAAGTACTAGAAAAAACAATTATTTAGAGTTTGTAAAATACACACTGATGTCAAGGGAAGAGGCAATAATAATCTTTTTCATTATAATTAGACAGTCGCGGGGCAGCAGCGCATTTATCATGGGGGTCGCGGGCTAAAAAGTTTGGGATCCCCTGCTCTAACCATTAGGCCATGACTGTTCTATCTGATGTTAAAAAAGTATATTAATTGTATAGCAAACAATAACAATATAATTTTCTTTTTCAATATTAATCTTTTCTTTATTGGATTATGAAAAGTTGGATGACTGAAGATGTTTAATTAGAAAATTGTACTCTGCATTTCTGCACTCATGTATTCTTGTTCATAGTGAGTGTGAACGACTGCAGATCAGACTCTTAGGCTTTCAACTTCATACAGAAAACCTATGTCAGCATATCATTGGTAAATGACTGTGATATCATGATTTCACCCTCATTCACAAGTTCCATTGGTTGATATGATATAATATCGCCTGAATGTTTTTTTTAAATCGGAATGCTTCAGAATTTACATATCTTGCTACAGAATGTCTCTTTGTTCTTTTAGTAAGCCTTGTTGTAGATTACTTTATCAAAATTATGACTGACCAATGATAATTCAGATGTCACAATTTTTCCATGCATTTTAGTCATGTTCTCATCCCAAACACTCTGACAAAACCTATGCCTATGAGAAGATCACAACCAGGAAGAAACAAGCAATGGTAAAAGTGAGTAGTGGAACCCAATAGGTCAATACAGTAAATCACACAGCTATCTGATTTCAGCTATTGGAGTAGTTGCATAATGATGATTAAACAAAACTGCTAATCAAAACAGCTAACAGAGAGACAGGCAGCAGCTAGTAAGGCTGGATCAACTCACATCCAGGACTCTCACCATCAGCACTGATACATTACTGTGATATGTGATGTTCAGGTGGGATATGACCTGGGGGAAAAACTGTTCTTGTGTCTGTCTGTTTTGTTGCACAGTGCTCTGTAGAGCTGCCCAGATGGCAACAGTTCAAAGAGAGAGTGGGCTGGGTGTGAGGGGTCCAGAGTGATTTTCTTACCCTTTTTCTCACTCTGGAGATGTAAAGATCTTGGAGGCTCGGCAGAGGGACACCCCTAATCTCTCAGCAGTCCTGACTATCCGTTGTAGTCTCTTGATGTCTGATTTGGTAGCTGAACCAAACCAAATAGTTAGGGATAAACACAGAACCAACTCAATAATGGCAGAATAGAACTGTTTCAACAGCTCCTGTGGCACGTGTTGAACTTCCTCAGCAGTCAGAGGAAATACAGCTTCTGCTGGGCCTTTTTTTTACAATTGAGATGATGTGATTGTCCCACTTCAGTCCCTGAGAGACGGTGGTACCCAGGAATACAAATGACTCTACTGCCACAGTGCTGTTCATGATGGTGAGTGGGGGGAGTGCAGGGGGTTTCTCCTCTCCACAGTTTTGAGCGTGTAGAGCTCCAGGTTGTTAAAGCTGCACCAGACAGCCAGCTCTTAACCTCCTGTCTGTAGGAAGACTCATCACTGTCCTGAATTAGGCCGATGAATGTTGAGGCGTCCACAAAACAGGATCATGATCACCTTCTTTTTTCAACATTCGTCAACATTTTTCTTCTTAAAGGGGTCATATGATGCGAGTTCAATTTTTTTCTTTTTTGAATGAGGACTTCTGGTGGAGAGAACGCTGGCATGTTTGGCTGCCGCTTCTTCACTCTGTACTTTTACTTTTTTTTTTCTAGTCACCAAATACAGCAAATGTGATTTCATTCACAGCATATTACAATCAATTACCTAGCAACTAATAGCCTTGAGTAATATTGGACAAGTATGGCACATTTTCCATTTACTGAATTTCATCCTAGATTAATCATGTATACAGATTTATCTTTTTAATAATGCTTGATTTAAGGATTTAACTAAAAAATTAAAACAAAAAAGGAAATTTATAATGTTTGTGTTCTTCCAAGGTTACTGAGCTTCCATTATTGTAATGTTGTACAGTTTTATTGAGAGATGTATGTATGCGATATAATTAAATGATATCGCATCTTTGTATACCTGACATAATTTTTTTTCTGTAACAGCTTAAAATTAGGTTTAAGGCAGATGAAATTCTAAGTGAATAAGTAGCAACTGCAAGTTGCACAAAAATAATAATTCAGCCATTTACAGGGAACCGGTCTTTGTGTGTCCCATACTGATATAAGCAGCAGCACTGAACCTCATCACATTATCTGAGTTACCAATTGTAAGGCAAAATTGTTCTTTCTTTCAATAACATTCATTACCATTTAATTTAAGGGATTATTTAGATCAGACAATATATATTTAGCTATCATTATAATTAAAATATTCTTTCATGGTCTATAAAGTAAAAAGAAAAAAAGAATGCATTCCAATATTTGTTCACCACTATATTAGGGAGGGTGCACTGGTGGTCCTATAAGAAAAAATATTTCTTGAAGGTTTAGCAATAATCTGTTCAAATTAATTTATTTTTCTGAAGTTTTCTGGCACAAACTGCACAGAGGATGACCTAAATGGAACCACATACATATTGGGTAGACTATCAGCACAAAAATCACCACAAAAAATTTGCTACATTTGACTTATAAAAAAAGGTCATTAAGTTAATTTTTGTTTTCACTGAAACTGAAAATACAAATATATTACAAATAATGGCAGACCTGTTCATAAGAGTCATTCATTCTTGAGTCAAATTATGCTGATATTTGTTGTGTGCATACTGGGAGGACATCACGATTTGTTATGTTTGACAAGAAATTAAACTTGCTCTAAGAAAGAAAAAAGTTTTAAAAAGGTTTGAGCAGAGATGGTTTAGAATATTCAAAAATAAATACCTATATATTAATTATAGACACTATAAAACAGTAATTTCCTGTTTTTGAAGGAGAAATGACACCAAACTGCACCTAAGTGAAAATGTGCAGTTGTTATGTCAAATAATTGTTTCTTTATTTAAGTTAATTAATTGAGCTGTATTAGTGATTGGGGGACTGACCCAAATTGTTATATTCATTCTGGGATTGAAATATTGTTCTCAATCACCAAAGCAAATGTGATTTGACACACAACCTGCTTCGCTCAGTTCTCCCTAGTAACTGCTGGTACACAATCATGATTGGTCAAGCTTGCCTGCATACCACATTCACCTACAGAATGTTATCTTAGTTGAGAATCATAAGAATATGAATATCATGTCTATTCAGTGATTGAATTTAAGACTTTAGCTATAAAGTGTGTGGCATCTGTCATGAGTTATTAAATAACAAAGCAGATGAAACAGGAGTAGCAAATTGATCTTCTTTACTTTACAGAACTTAAACAGTTCTGACTTCCTCTTTCAAAGTACAGTCAACAATACAATGTTACTCAAGAACACAACAAAAAGGACCTTCAAAATATAATTATGTCTTGACCATTTTTTTGTCTAATTTTTATATGGGCCTGAATCAAGTTTCTTTTTTGACACTGTCCATGTCCATGTCATTGTCATATTAAGACTCTTTAAAAAAAAAAAAAAAAAAGAAAAGTGATGTGTGTATTTTGAACTGTCAAATATTAAGATAAGATTTTTTTTATATATTTATAATGCTTACCCTTACACGTTTATTGTGTGCACACTATTTACAGAAGAGGACATTACACTTCAGAACAAAATCTAAACTTATATAAATAATGTCTGCATAACAGTAGAAAATTACCCGTTAAAGTTTCCAGTCAGATCAGACTTTTTTTTCTCTATATATTCTCAAATTAGAATAAACCTGCTACTGTAAATTCTGCCTAGCAACAGTCAGCTCAATGTAATATTACTGGTAAATGACTGTCATGATTTTATCCTCCTTCATAAGCTTCTTTGGTTGACATGATAATATCACCTGAATGTTTTGTTATTATTAATTTTGAACTTTAATGCATCAGAGTTTAAAAACTGTATTCAGTTTTGTCTTGTGTAACATTACTCGATCAGTGCTGTGTTAATGTTGACTGACCATGAAATTATTCAGATAGTCTAACATAATTATTATGTTTTAATCATCTTCTCACCCCAAAGACCCTCACACAACATATGTTTATGAGAAGAACACAACTCGAGAGAACCAAGTAATGATAAAAAAGTTATGACACATAATGAGGACTAAATAGGTCAATAGATATGACACTGCAAATAGTTTTCAGCCTCCCATGCTGTGGGAGTTTTAGGCGATTAAGCAAAATCATTAAATAAAATTAATAAAATGTAGCAAGTTCATTCAGTTTATTTATTTATTTATTTATTTTTATTAGAGCAAAATGTCAATCTGAAATGTTACTTATTTTTAATTTATTTTGGTCTTGTCTTAACATTTGTAAGTTAAAAAATGTATGGTGTGTGGGGTTTTCTACATTAAAGGAGACATATTATGTCTCTTTTTACAATATGTAATATGTCTCTCTGCTTGCAGCGCGTCAGTCACGCTCATCAGGAAAGTGAGTGAAACGCACACACAAACACACATTTTCATCAAATAATTTGTCATTAAAAGCGGTTCACTTCCGCGATTTGGTACGATTGCATTCACATAAGCAGCGAACCGTACCAGAGTTCACATGAAGTGTACCCCAGACCACCGTTTTTAAGCGAACTCAGGTACGGTTCGCGGGTGCGCATCCGAGTACGGAAGACAGCGTTCACATCATCCAAACGAACCGAATTCTGACGTCAATCGAACCTGGGTGCGCACCAAAAGTGCTAGTGTGAAAGCACCCTAGGTCTCAGGTGTCCACAGAATGTGTAAGCAAATTGTAAGCAAAGTGGAAGCAAAAACACGCTGTATTAAAGCATGTCTCTTTAAATGCAAATGAGCTGCTGCACCCCGCCCCCTTTTCCAGAATAGAGCCATTATGGATCGTGCCTTCTAAAAAAAACAGATGTTTTGGTTATGATTATCGTGTTTATCGCGCTGGAATTATGTGTTGTAAACCATACTAGTTTAAACTTCTTATATACGGTTTTCTGAGTGCACACAGACAGAAAGTGCCTGTCACAGCATGTGAGTACTAAATTAAGTTCTCACACACAAGTTTAAGTTGAAAACACACAAGAGTTACAAAAACAACAGTCAGTTATGTCTATGAAGGTAAACACCTGGGAAAGAAATCATGTTTATATTAGAACTGTGTGGCAGCAGCTTTATACAGTAAATAAATCCACTGCTCTCTTTTCTACTGAGGCTGGTTCTCTTAATAGTGTTCTGTGCTCGTCAGTGCAGCCAAAGACAGAATAGTTAGTAGCCTATGTTTTGCTCAAACTTTCACCATGGCATTAGAATTGGTAGGCTACACTGTTGTCTCTTGAGAAATCAAAATGAGGCACCATGGGCTGAAATTTACTATTTATTAATATTATAATGAGATCCCTTTGCCACGTTAGGGGAGAGAAATCAGACATGCTCACGCTCAGGCTTGCAGAAAAGGCTTACCAGACAAAGTTACTGGGTTAATCTTAAATTTCCTTGGTAGCTACTCAGGGGACCTGATTATAGCACTTAAAACCTGGAAAAGTCAGATTTTCATGATATGTCACCTTTAAAATGGGGGTGTCACCAAAAAATAAAAGAAAAAGAAAAGAAAGAAAAAAGAAATGGAGAACCACTGGTCTAGGCTGCGCAGTACTAACTAATATTCATGAGCCATATTGACCCCATGCTGTCTTGGCTATGGGGCCAGTTTTACATTTGTTGTGACATTTTTTTTTGTTATGAGTTCGAAAGACTATAGATATTATAGCTGCATAGCCTATTAGCCTACTATTCTGCTTGACCTCCGGCCTAAGGTTTGAAAAATATTCATCTATGAGTAAGTTTGTCTACTCCTGAAGGAAATCCCCACGGTCTATATGAAACCGAAACTATATCATATCATCGAGAGGAAAATGCGAATGTGAACGAGCCTAACATGGGCTATACGTTGTCGTCTCAAGAAAAAACACGTTTTCCTCCTTTATTCTTTACCTTTGTTTAGAAATAAACGTCGCGTGATGGAGCTCAAACTGCAGCATGCTAAAGCGCTGCTCGTGGATTTGGTGATGAGCTGTGTGCTACATTACAGCTCAAACGCGTTTATAAAGAACAGCAGCAGTGTATTTCTCTTGACTCAGCTGTGGCTCGTGGCTGCTGTGAAGTGGATATGTCTCCGGTGTTTTCTGCTCGGCAGCTGGAGTGAGGTGACCGTGCGGCGCTGTGTGGCCGTGTCGTGCTTGATGTGTCCGGTGTATGAAAGCGGCCTGACGCTCCTCGTGAACACAGCCGGAAAACTGGAACGGGTCTCTGTCTTGCCCTGGAAAAACTATTGCTTCTACAGCTGCAGCACTTATAGCGTGTTTGTTCTGGGAAGTAAGCTTTCCAAGCACTAAAAGCAGCACGACTGCTGAAGGTTCAGAAAGCGCGGAGAAGAAGCAGAGAAACCGGGCTCTCTTCATGCGAGTGGTGAGTTACTCCAAACCAGATGCACCTCTTCTGAGTGGAGCCTTTGTGTTTCTCTCTCTGGCTGTCATATGTGAGTATGAATTCAACGGTGGACGTTTGTAAACGGACCTTTCAACAGTAAGTTCAATAGGCTAATACAAATGTTTTTAATCTTTTTTCCTGTTATTTAAAGGTGACATGTTCATTCCATTCTACACGGGAAATGTCATAGACAGGGCAGGACTTAGGGTCGTGGAGGCCCCTGGGCTTGAGTCACTTTCGGGCCCTACCTTCTATAGTCTACATTACTTTAAATAGAACAAAATGATACATACACAAGCTATGTATTAGAGCTACACAATTTTGGATAAACTGAGAATTAAAATAGAGATCACGATTCTGAACAAACAACTAAACAAAATAACATAATTTATGTTAATTGCTGAAGTCTATAAAAATGTTTAATTAATCTGAATCATTTATTTAAAAAAAAACTTGGGTTTGAATGAATGATTCAATTCCTCAATCAAATACACTTGTTTCATAGATGAATCAGCATTTTTGAACGAATCTCCTGAATGAACGATTCAATGACTGATGTTTTTTTAAGTCATTTGTCGATATCTTGTGGCTTAACAATATAATCGATCCAATCGTTATTTGAACTGCAAAGCTACTTTCAAAAGGTGACTAGTACAGTATACAGTGTTACGTAAAAAAAAAAAAAAACGTAATAATTTATTTATATGACCACTGATTGAAGCTTGAAAAAGTTTTTCTTATAAATAAATAATGATTAAAAAAGTGATCATGTGTTTATTGCAATGCACAAATGTCTTGGTCAGAATGAGAATAAAACACTTACTTACCTGGAAAACATATTGAAAAACAAACAAATACCTTGTAAAGTTGCAATCATAACAAATCATTTGTATTACATATAAATAGCTAAATCTATGAGTGTATAAATCTTTTTTTTTTAAACTGTTCTTGGTAAGTGCTGACATATTGTATAGATTATATACATCTCCAGTATACATAGGCAGTGTTAGGCTGACTTTGACCTACAGTACTATGTCTACTAAGTTACATCACATAAATTACAATCTTAGAGAATAATATATAACATAATTAAATAAGCATTTTCTCATTACCATGGCATTTTAAAGATCGTTAGATGTAATTTAGTAGCAAAAATACATAAATAGAACTTCATAGAACATGCCTAACTTTGTTCAAATTTAGTGGCGTTGGAGAACATAATTCCACATGTGCAAAGAAAAGCAGGATCAAACCTGTTAATTTTTTTATGCAGAGACCAAGCATCAATTTGTGTTGTCGGGTTTTGTTTGCTGTCTTCTGCAATGTTCATCAGTGACTCTTGAATATTGGCATAATTTCTGCACAGTGCCTTGGTGGCCTTTGCATGCGCAGCCCACCTGGTGTCAGAGAGAGATTTTAGTGTCTCAATGCGGTGGTTTTCATTAGGCTGCAAACCTGCAGTTAGGCTACCACCTTCCATCTAGTTGTGTTTTTCGAGCAGAAGTTGACCAAAGCCTGAATGAGGTTAAAAAAATCGGCGGTCTCTGTGCAGCAGTTTGCGCTATTAACTTAACTAGATTAAGCGTGTGTGCGGCACACGGCACCCACTCACTAGTGGATTAATGTCTTTGATGTAATCCTTTTTATTTTACTGATGACTTCCTTTTTGCGTTGCTGTCCTTTATTCTTTAATTTTCTTTTAAGCGCGCCACTCTGATACCGTTTGTCCGCCATTACATCACTGTCTAATGCCTTTTATTTTTTTTATGCAGACAGGTTTTTTCAACGGCAGTAGACGAGGCACTGCGTAACTGCCAATAACCAATCAGCAAACCTCAAGATGACTGACATTTAATTTAGCTAATTAAATTACATTTTTCATTGCAGGGCAGGGCCAAGTAACAATGCTAGACTAATCAACAAACTTTAAATGAAAAATTGAATGACTGACATGACATATTATTGAAAAAATCTAACGTAAACGGGTGGGGCCCCCTATTGGGCGGGGCCCATGGGCTTGAGCCCAGTCAAGCCCAATGGTAAGTCTGGCCTTGGTCATAGACATCCTGGGAGAAGAAGAGTACCAACCAGACAGCTTCATATCAGCAATCTTTCTCATGGGTCTCCTCTCACTGGGCAGGTAGTTTAATGCATGTGTCAAAAAAAAGAAAAAGTCTAAATGTGCTACCAAACATAGTGTAGAAAAAATAAATAAATAAATATGCATGAATATTTTCTTTAGCTCTTTGTCCTCTGGGTTGCGTCTCTTCATGTGCACTCTTTCAAGCCTGAACAAGAGAGTTCGCCTTATGCTCTTTAATGCTTTGGTCAAACAAGAGATAGGATTTTTTGAGGATAAGAAGACAGGTAATTAGTTCAGTAAGTAAAGCTTTTATGCTTATGCTGATTACAAGTGTGAACATTTTCTATAACATCTGTCCAAAAAGACCAACATTGTGCTGCATATTTTAACTGTAGTTTTTCTGTTTTTCCTATATTACTTCTTATGTAATTTTCTCTTGTCAGGGGACTTAACATCACGTCTGTCTACTGAAAACCAAGCTCATGAGTCGTTCAGTGGCGATGAATGTGAACATCCTCCTGCGCAGCTTAATCAAGAGCGTCGGTGTCCTGTATCTGATGCTCAGCCTGTCCTGGAAACTCACCCTGCTCACGTTCATCAAAGCCCCACTGATTGCCATCACTCAAAAGATTTACAACACACATTATGAGGTCAGATCAACTAATCAAAGCAGACTTAAACATAGAAGCATAATGCCGGTGTGAAATGTCAGGAATTAAGTCATATTTTGGATCTGCCACAGTGAACATTAAAATGTAAAATTAATATTCTGGCATTTCATTTTGAAAATTATCCTGTTTCTTAAAGGGATAGTTCACACAAAAAAATAACAATTTATTCACGCTTCACTTGTTTCAAACCTGTGTTAGTTTCTTTCTTCTGCTGAACATGAAAGAAGATACTCTGAAGAATGCTGGTAACAGTTGACAGTAGCCATTAGCCATGTTTCCACTGTCGGGCTTAAACCGGGCGTGCTAGTGCGTGCCAGGGCCAGTCGCGTTTCCACTGTCACTTCCGGGGCTTGATCGTGCCTCGCCGGGGCTTCCTCTGGGCCAACGGCCAGGGTTTTTTGGCCCGACGAAAACCTTGGGCCAAAGCGGGCCAGCTGGGGCTAGAGGAGGGGTTATGAACAAAGACGGAGTTTCTCCGCGTCTGGAGAGCTCAGCGCGGATCATTTCAGAAAGATAACAGCTTTAACACCAGCATTAAATACTTTTTAAAATATGTTGAGCTCAAAACTCACTTTCATTCATCAGCGAATGTTTGAAATAACTTGATTCGATGTGGATTATAATCACTAAACAAGGCAGAAATATTTATAAGCGATGTAAAAGACTATGCACGCTAAACATTAACGTTAGCACAGTAAACATGGTAAATATGACCGCTTGGATAAATCAGACGTCAGCTTCGATTCACAATTGTGTATTTATTTAGTAACATATTTTATCTGTCATAAGTCTTGTCTAGCGAGTTTAGCTCCATGTAGCATATGTCATCAAAATATAATAATGATTTTTGTTCGGGAGCTTTTATAAAAATATAGAGTCTGCGCTGCGGATCATAGTTGAGCTCAAAATTCACTTTCAGTCAGCAGCGAGTATTTGAAATAACGCGATCCGATCCGATGTGAATTATAATCACCATTCAAGGCAGAAATATTTATAAGCGATACAAAAGACTGTGCATGCTAGGCATTAACGTTACCATAGTAAACATGGTAAATATGACCGCTTGAAGAAATCAGACATGAGCTTCTTATTCTCTATCACAATTGTGTATTTATTTAGTAACTTATATTATCTGTCTGAGTCTCGTCTCGAGAGTTTAGCTCCACCTTGCCTATCATAGAAATATAATAATGTTTTTTTTGTTCGGGAGCTTTTATAAAAATAGAGACATTATCATTCATTCTAAATGTGACGGCTACTGTGGCTACAAATAAATAGAAACAGACTCGACTGAATAAGCAGACTATTTTCATAAGCGTTAAAAATAAATAAATAAAATAGAAATAAATTTATTTCTGTGTGATTAATTTTGAGTCCTGTTAATATGATTAATGTATCTCTTATTCTATAGTAAAACATCAATGCTTTTGAATTTGAATATTTAACAAAGCATGCAAACAAACGGCTGCTTTTATCATGTTCGTTTTGTGATCGCGCTAGTTCCAGTGATTTATTTCTTAGTTTTCTGATAACTTCTCTTTGTTGCTGAAATAATGGGGTTGCGTGACGTTGTTCTGAGAGGCGTGTAAAGGGTGTGTTTTAGTGATGCACAGTGGAGCGTCAGGCTCGACTGTGGAAACCCTGCGCTATTCTGGCCTCGATGCTACTGGCCCGAGGTTATTAGCCCCGCCCGGCTCGTTTTAAGCCCTGGCTTGCACTGGCCCGACAGTGGAAATGTGGCTATTGACTTCCATAGTATGTTTTTCTATAATATGGAAGTACATGGCTACCGTCAGCTGTTTGCAACATTCTTCAGAATATCATGTTTTGTGTTCAGAAGCTGAAAGAATTTCATACTGGTTTGAACCAACTTGAGGCTGAGTAAATAACAGATTTGATTTTTTTTTTTTGTGAGAACTATCCCTTTTAACCTTGCTTCATTATTCCTAATATTACACCAGTATTCAGAGTATTCCACATTCTAGCAGCCCAAACACCAAGGTCATGGTGTCATTTAATTCCTAGGCAATTTAAGTTGCTTTGGATACAGTCATCTACCAAATTTGATATTGGAAACATATAATCAAATTTATCAGTTTTTTTTTCTGTGTCACAACATGCCTCTTTTAATATCTGTATGAATTCTCTTTTATACATTTACTGTAAACCCAAACTATCTTTTTGTGCAGCAATTATCAAAAGAAGTTCAGGACTCGGTGGCCAGAACCAATGAGACAGCAGGAGAAGCGGTTGCCGGGGTGAGGACTGTACACAGTTTCTGCATGGAACACGGTGAAGCCTGTCGTTATGACAACCGACTGACTGACACTCATAACCTGAAGACTCGCAGAGATACAGTGAGAGCGGTCTACCTGTTAGTGTGACGGGTGGGTCTGTTTTGTGGTTGTTTAGATGACATCATTAATTTGAATACATACTCTAATCAGACTATGGCATATGTCATTTGTGTTTATTTGACTGTAGTATATTTATTCCAACAGATGATGTCATTAGGAATGCAGTTTCTGATGTTGTACTACGGTCGTCAGCTCATCAGATCAGGTCACATGAGTACCGGCAATCTTTTGTCCTTCATCCTCTATCAGGGGGACCTGGGGACATACATCAGGGTTTGCACTCATTCTCTTTCAGTATAGCCCTCTTAAAGGGTTTCATGCACCTAGTATTTTGACCCCGATTCCTAACAATAGCCCAGTGCATGGAGACTGGGTTCAATAACTGTAATATACATTTTTATAGTGAACCGACCAAAAAGGAACTGAACTAACTACAAGTGATCGCCATGCACTTTCATGTATGGAAAACATCAGAACTGTTTGTTTTTCATGGAAAAAAACTACCTTTAAAAACATAAAACAACCATTATTATTTATAAAAACTTATTTCACTGTACTGCAGTGTCTTCCGATCCAATTCTGTGCTTTTAAATTATGATTTGAAGCAGAAACATACTATTAATGCCTTTGCTTGAGCCAGTTTTCCAGTATTCTGTAGCCTACAGAAACAAATGAATTCTAAACAAAAGCACGCCTCTTGCCATCTTCACTTTCTTGGTGTATTCATTTAAATTTTAACATGAGACACATCAGATAAAACATGCTTCCATCAAACCTATAGCCCCCCTATTTTAGCACAATTTTTAAATATTTTGTATAAAACTGCTCAGTCAGTAAAATCTTAATTTTTTCTCTAGACACTTGTCTACATGTATTCAGACATGATGAACTCTGTGGGTGCGGCTGCTAAAGTTTTTGAGTACCTGGACAGAAAGCCACTAGTGAGCATTGATGGAAGTCTTCACCCTGAAACCCTGGCTGGACAAGTCCACTTCAACAACCTCACCTTCTTCTACCCAACTCGACCTGATCAACCTGCCCTCAAGGTACGATAGATGCAGAATGTGCAGTATTATACCACATACTGTATATTATAATCAATAGATATAAGATATTTCAGTATAGCTTATAGTATACAGTATAGCTACATATATATATATGTAGTGTGGAATGGATACGATTTCAGTACAACAGGAAAAAAAACACAAATCTACTATGCTCGGTTTCTTTTCATTTATTTTAAACAGACATTATTACAAAAAAAAAAAAAAAACTTCCATCTAGATGTGAAAATACAAAATATAATTTTTACATACATATACATACAAGGAATAAATTATTGAAATATATTTGATTTAGTTTACAGATAAACAAGGGGAAAACATAGCCTATATGCTGAGTTTCAGTTTTTTGATGATAGTTTGCGCTTAATTTGTTCACAGAAAGGAAACTCAAATTGCAGAAGAATTTGTGCTCTGCATTTAACCCATCCAAAGTGCACACACACAGAGCAGTGGGCAGCCATTTATGCTGCAGCACCCAGGGAGCAGTTTGGGTTTTGGTGCCTTGCTCAAGGGCACCTAAGTCGTGGTATTGCCGGCCCGAGACTCAAACCCACAACCCTAGGATTAGGAGTCAAACTCTCTAACCACTAGGCCACGACTTCCCAAAGAGAACAGCTGCTGCATTGGCCGGGAATCGGACCCGGATATCCAGCCCGGCGCTGGCAGGTGAGAATTCTACCACTGAACCAACAATGCTCCAAAATGGAATGTACATCAGGACAACAGTTCAACATTAATCACCCTGTATTCGAACCCATGACCTCATAAGTTCAGAACCAGTGCCTTAGCAGATTAAGCCACACTAGTTGACACACAACTAATAAAGTAAGTAAGTAAGCCTATTGGTGAGACTTCCATTTCATTAGCCGCTATAGGTAAATAACAAGGAGAATAACAACGTGCAGTAAACGTTAAAACTGTTTGCAGTACAAACCAGTGTGTTCTTAATTAAGATAACAGATTAAAATAATATGATAGGACACATCAATTGTCAATATCAAGCAGCAAAACGAACTGTTTTGTACAGCTAAAAATAGCTGGACGCAAATGAGACTGGAAGCTTTACCTATACAAATTACAAAGGGCGGCGCCCATTTTTACATTAGGAAAAAGGTGGATACAGGAAGACAAAAAGTGTTTAAAATTGATTCTGCTGTTATAAGGAAACATTTGAAGTGATCGTGCCGGTATGCACGCACACACACACAAAACACATAAGTTCCAGCATTGCTAACTTGACAGCACAGTTAGTACTTTATCAAAATAAAATACAGTGAACCAAACATCAGCGCGCCCAGCTCTGTGTCACTGTTGGACGTGAATGAAGTACAAAGCCTATAATTTACATAATAAATAATAGTTAAGCATTCAGATACATCACAAATATGCAAATATTATAAAGTTGAACAGTCGAGTGAGCAAGCCTTTAAAGCAGTGGTCTCAAACTCAATTCCTGGAGGGCCACAGCTCTGCAGAGTTTAGCTCCAACCAGCTCCAAATCACACCTGCTTGGAAGTTTCTAGTAATCCTGAAGACCTTGATTAGCTGGATCAGGTGTGTTTGATTAGGGTTGGAGCAAAACTGTGCAGAGCTGTGGCCCTCCAGGAATTGAGTTTGAGACCAATGTTTTAAAGTATACTTTTTTTGTTAGTAAGAGACGCATTAATAATTAGCACATGGTCACTGTCTAGTGGGCTTTAATTCCAAGTGCAACTCACAGCATTCACTGTTATTCTGCTGATGGCCGGTTATCAAACAGCAGTGAATTACTGTGGGCACCCCCTTCTGGATGGGGGTGAATTACCTGTATTCACTGTAAGTCCTCATGCACCGAACCGAAATGTCCGTACCGTGACACTTCGGTACGAATACATGTTTCGTTACACCCCTAATATATACATTGTATATATATATATATATATGTATACATATAGGGGTGCGCGATAAATATCGTGCGATAATTAATGCGCATCTCGTCAGTAAAGCCGGTTCTCTAATGAGCAGTAAATTCCCTCAGGTGCGTGATTTCACATAGAACAGCTATTACTACACAGAGTCGTTGTTAACTGACAAGCTGCGCAAATAAACGCTGATAATGAACGTGGATTTGCGCAGCTAGTCAGTTAACAACGGCTCTGTGTGAAATCTCGCACCTGAGGGAATTTACCGCTAAATAGAGAACGTCTCGGTTACGTACGTAACCCTCGTTCCCTGATGGAGGGAACGGAGACGTTATGTCGACCGACAAATGGGGTCTCACTTGGGAGGCCAATCATCTCTGATTTTAAGAGAAAACGCCAATGAAATTGGCAAGTGGATTAACACACCTGAGCCACTCCCCGTGCCAGCGGGTATAAATAGGGCGACAGGTGCATCCACTCATTAGGTTTTACGCTGAGGAGCCGAGAACGTGTCCCGGCAACAGCGAATGGTTCAAGGTTGTGGCATGGGGACATAACGTCTCCGTTCCCTCCATCAGGGAACGAGGGTTACGTACGTAACCGAGACGTTCCCTATCTGTCGGTCACTACGAGTTATGTCGACCGACAAATGGGGTCCTATGGAAAACGCCATAACCTGAACCCCGTCACAACCCTGAGGCGCTGCAATTGTTGACAAGCCTTGGCGTGCCACAACAGCTACGCTTAAGGTCGTAACCTTCCCAAAGCCCCAGCGCAAATTCACTGACCTTGGTACCGAAGGGGCCAAAGGGTGAGTACATCGCTGCTGGAGAAGGCCATGCTGCTGTTCCGCCCACATAAAGTAAATGGAAGGGATTTCAACCTTCGGTGAAAGACAGCTTCAAATCTTCCCTATTTGTTCTTTCAGCTGGCAAGACAATGGGGAAGCGAGCCTTTAGGAAAGGCCGCTACGGAGACCACATCCTACCTGTAGGGAGGTGACATGTGGATATACCGATATGGACTGACCCAGGGGGCAGTACTACATATGGAAGGGGTCTCTGAGGCAGGTCCTACCTTGGAGTAGGGATGGAACGGCTGCCAGAAGAGACTGACAGAACGGTCTGTCAAGGGAAGACACGGGTTTGCCAAGAGGGAAAACTTACCGTGGAAGAATACACATATGGGATTACCCGTAGGGAACCCAGCCATATGGACACCTAGCCCAGTACAGGGGCTGACCGAACTCCGGGCATGCTAACGCCAGTACTGGGCCTGGCGACAGACTGCTCCGCCAAGTCTGACGCCGAGGGTGCTGGAGGATGCTCGACCAGGGTACGCCAACCGGGGAACTCTACTGGGAGAAGAAGGCGCTCACATCCCCGTGTTAGGGGGAATGGCGCAGCAAGCGAGACACCCAGCCAGCCCTTCCCGCCAATTACCTGTTACCCAACACACGGGAAGAAACTGGCTCTACACGGAGGTTGTAAAACCTCGCAAAAGTGTTAGGTGTCGCCCAGCCCGCAGCTCGACAGATGTCTGCCAGAGAGGCGCCGTGCGCCAATGCATAGGAGGAGGCCACACTCCGTGTGGAGTGGGCCCTCACCCCCAGGGGGCACGGCTCGCCTTGGGAATGGTAAGCCAAGGCGATGGCGTCCACTATCCAGTGGGCCAACCTCTGCTTAGAGACAGCCTTCCCCTTCTGCTGACCTCCAAAGCAGACCAGGAGCTGCTCAGAGCTTCTGAAGCTCTGGGTGCGGTCCACGTATATGCGAAGCGCTCTTACGGGACACAGCAACGACAAGGCTGGATCTGCCTCCTCCAGGGGCAGCGCTTGCAGGTTCACCACCTGGTCTCGGAAGGGAGTGGTGGGAACCTTGGGCACGTATCCAGGCCGGGGTCTCAGGACAACGTGAGAGTAGGCCGGCCCGAACACAAGGCACTCTTCACTTACCGAAAATGCTTGGAGGTCCCCGACCCTCTTGATGGAAGTGAGCGCGATCAGGAGCGCTGTCTTGAGAGACAGGAACTTCAGCTCAACCGAATCCAGCGGCTCAAAGGGACCCCTCTGAAGTCCCGCCAGGACAATAGAGAGGTCCCAGGAGGGAATCAGGGGTGTCCTAGGAGGATGTAACCTTCTGGCACCCCTCAGGAACCTAACGATCAGGTCATGCCTCCCCAGGGACCGGCCGTCCACTGCATCGTGATGTGCTGCAATGGCAGCCACATACACCTTCAGGGTGGAGGGTGACAGCCCACGCTCCAGCCTACCTTGCAGGAAAGAAAGCACGACTCTGACCGGGCATCTCCGGGGGTCTTCTCGGTGAGAAGAACACCAATTCGTGAACAGACTCCACTTCAGAGCATAGGCCTGCCTCGTAGAAGGGGCTCTAGCCTGAGTGATAGTGTCTACCACCGCTGGGGGCAGATCACTTAGGTCTGCCGCGTCCCGTCTAGAAGCCACACGTGGAGGTTCCAGAGATCTGGACGCGGGTGCCAAATGGTGCCAAGCCCCTGAGAGAGAAGGTCTCTCCTCAGGGGGATGCGCCAGGGAGGGGCTGTCACGAGGAGCATGAGTTCCGAAAACCAGGTCCGGGTGGGCCAGTAAGGCGCAACCAACAGGACCTGTTCCTCGTCCTCCCTGACCTTGCACAGTGTCTGTGCGAGCAGGCTCACTGGGGGAAACGCATACTTGCGTAAAGCCCGAGGCCAGCTGTGTGCCAGTGCATCTGTGCCCAGGGGGGCCTGGGACAGGGAATAGTACAGCTGGCAGTGGGAGGACTCGTGGGAAGCAAACAGGTCTACCTGGGCTTCCCCGAATCGACTCCAGATCAGCTGGACCGTCTGGGGATGGAGTCGCCATTCCCCGGGGAAAGTGAGCTGTCGTGAGAGCGCGTCGGCTGCACGATTGAGCTCCCCCGGGATGTGGACAGCGCGCAGCGACTTGAGCCACGTCTGACTCCAGAGGAGGAGATGACGGGCGAGTTGAGACATGCGACGTGATCGTAACCCGCCTTGTCGGTTGATGTACGAAACAGCCGCAGTGTTGTCCGTGCGGACCAACACGTGCTTGTCCAGCACTAGCGGACGAAACCGTCGCAAAGCTAGATGCACTGCCAGCAACTCCAGGCAGTTGATGTGCCAAAGCAGTCGAGGTCCTGTCCAGGACCCTGAGGCTGCCTGCCCGTTGCATGTCGCGCCCCAGCCCGAGTTGGAGGCATCTGCTGTGACAACAACGTGCCGGGACACTTGTTCTAAGGGCACGCCGGCCCGTAGAAAGGCAAGGTCCGACCAAGGGCTGAATAGGCGGCGACACATCAGTGTGATGGTGACACGATGTGTACCGCGGCGCCATGCCCATCTCGGGACTCGGGAGTGTAACCAGTGCTGAAGTGGTCTCATATGAAGCAATCCGAGCGGCGTGACTGCGGCTGCGGATGCCATATGCCCCAGGAGCCTCTGAAAGTGTTTCAGCGGTACCACTGTCCGGCCTCTGAAGGAACTCAGGCAGTTCAGCACTGAGTGGGCACGCTCGCTGGTGAGACGTGCCGTCATACTCACCGAGTCTAACTCCATACCGAGATAAGAGATTCTCTGCACAGGGGAGAGCTTGCTCTTCTCTCGGTTGACCTGAAGCCCCAACTGACTGAGGTGCCGAAGCACGAAGTCCCTGTGATCGCACAACTCTTCTCGGGACCGGGCCATAATGAGCCAGTCGTCGAGATAGTTGAGGATCCTGATGCCCACTTCCCAAAGTGGGGCAAGGGCGCCCTCCGCGACCTTCGTGAAGACACGGGGGGACAGGGAGAGCCCGAAGGGGAGGACCTTGTACTGCCATGCCTGACCCTCGAAAGCAAAGCGCAGGAACGGTCTGTGACGAGGGAGGATAGAGACATGAAAGTACGCGTCTTTCAGGTCGATCGCTGCAAACCAGTCCTGGGGCTGGACGCATTTGATAATGCGTTTCTGCGTCAACATCCTGAACGGGAGCTTGTGTAGGGCCCGATTCAAGACTCGCAGATCCAGGATAGGTCGAAGGCCACCGCTCTTCTTGGGCACGATGAAGTAAGGGCTGTAAAACCCCGTCCTCATCTCGGCTGGAGGGACCGGCTCGATTGCATCCTTCGCCAGGAGGACAGCAATCTCCTCGCGCAAGACAGGGGCGTCCTGGACTGCCACCGAAGTCTCGAGCACGCCATTGAACTTGGGGGGTCGCCGGGCGAATTGAATCGCATAGCCGAGTCGAACCGTCCGGATGAGCCAGCGTGACGGGTTGGGCAGCGCAAGCCACGCTCCCAGATACCGTACAAGTGGCACCAAAGGGACAGTCGACATACCCGCAGTGGTGCAGCGATGGGGAGTCGTGCCGGAAGGCCCAGAAGGCACTGCGTCCTGGGTCATCGCAACCACACTCCTCGTGTTCCCGGAGGAACTGGCCAGAGACGCGTGGAGAGGCGTTGCGTCTCCGAACCGCGACCTCTTGGCCGCTGGCGAAAGGGGGCGTCGTGGGTGAGAGTGAGGAAGCTGTGCGTCGCTCATTGTCAAGCCACGAGCCTTGCAACTCGGAGGAAGGAGAATTTGCTCTTTTATTGAAAATGTGGGTACCACTGGCCGTCCGGCCAGTGGCGGAACAGAACAAAACAGAAACTGAAGATTCTCCGCCCGGCCCTCCTCCGGGGGAAGGAGTGGCGCTGTCTTCGCCATCTCCTGAAGAGCAGTTCTCCGCATCTCCGAGTTGCCCGTGTCAGGGCCGCTTGGTCGACTTCCTCGAGGACTTCGCGGCTGGGAGTGACACGGGGGGCGCCGCTCTCCTGCGCGGGGCTCGACGCGCTGGCCTCGAAGAACTCTCGGCACGGGGCGGAGCTGGTGTGGAGGACGCAGGGGGGCGCCCACGGCGACGAGCAGGCTGAGGCGCTACCCGCGACGGAACGGTGGCAACCGGAGAGACACGTCGGGGCAAGATGTGCTGGATGGCCTCAGTCTGCTTCTGTACCGCCGAGAACTGCTGGGCAAAGTCCTCGACAGTGTCGCCGAACAGGCCTGCCTGGGAGATGGGAGCATCGAGAAAGCGAGCCTTGTCCATGTCTCTCATCTCAGCCAGGTTCAGCCAGAGATGCCGCTCCTGGACCACCAGCGTGGACATCGCCTTCCCGAGGGACCGCGCCGTGACCTTCGTCGCCCGTAAGGCGAAGTCAGTCGCCGTGCGCAGCTCCTGCATCAACCCCGGGTCGGTACCACCCTCGTGCATAGCTTTGAGTGCCTTGGCTTGGTGTACCTGCAGGATAGCCATGGCATGCAGGGCAGAGGCAGCTTGGCCCGCAGCACTGTAAGCCTTGGCAGCGAGCGCGGCCGACAGCTTACAGGCCTTGGACGGGAGACGCGGACGATTCCTCCAAGTGGCGGCGTTTTGCGGGCACAAGTGCACCGCAACCGCCCTCTCCACCTGGGGAACCTCCACGTACCCCCTGGCTGCCCCGCCGTCGAGGGTGGTGAGGATGGAAGAGGGAGACGAGCGGCTTCTGGCCGTGAAAGGGGCCGTCCACGACTTCGTCACCTCTTCATGCACCTCCGGGAAGAAAGGCACCGGAGCAGAACGAGGTTGTGAGCCGCGTCCCGCGCCGAGAAACCAATCATCCAGCCGCGAGGGCTCGGGACTGGGCGGTGTGGTCACCTCCAGCCCGATACTCACGGCTGCCCGGGCAAGCATGGCCGACAGCTCCAAGTCAGATTCGGCAGTGGCGACAACACCCGAGGGGGGCAGCCCCGCCGAACCCTCATCCTCAGAGGTCGATAACCCATCCCCCGATGCCGCGATCGACATCTGATCTTCGGGCGGCGCACCGAAAGACACGCTGGGACCGCCGTGAGACGGCCCAGCAGAATCAATCGGCAGCTGCACGGGACAGGCGCTGCGGGAGGAGTGAGAGGTCCGTGGGGCGTGGCCCGGCGGAGAAGCTCTCACTGTAATCCTCAGATCTCCCAGAGCGCCAGCCGGCGGCCCTCTGCTCGAGCCAGAGAGACCGGGACGGGTGGCGACAGAGGGGTCTGCTGCACTCCCCTTGAGGAGTGAGAGACGCGATCGCAGCGCTGCCATGTTCATACGCCCACAATAGACGCATGAATCATCCACGAGCGCAGCCTCAGCGTGTTGGACGCCCAGACACTGCAGACAACGCTCGTGACCGTCAACCGAAGACAGGAAACGACCGCATCCAGAAGGACACGGACGAAACGGCATCTTGAAAAAGACGCGAATCGTCCGTGATTTGCTCTTTTAGAGAACTGTCTCTTTTAGCCGAAGCGCCCAGGGGAATCGCCGCTCGCAGGGACACCACTGTAACGCGCCGTCACACCGACCAGGAACAGCTCTACCGAAAACAAAGATGAATGGCTTTGTAGTGATCTTCTTCATCGACTACTCGGCTCCGAAGCAAAAATCTAATGAGTGGATGCACCTGTCGCCCTATTTATACCCGCTGGCACGGGGAGTGGCTCAGGTGTGTTAATCCACTTGCCAATTTCATTGGCGTTTTCTCTTAAAATCAGAGATGATTGGCCTCCCAAGTGAGACCCCATTTGTCGGTCGACATAACTCGTAGTGACCGACAGATAGGGAACCGGCTTTACTGACGAGATGCGCATTAATTATCGCACGATATTTATCGCGCACCCCTATATATATATATATGTATACAGTACAGACCAAAAGTTTGGACACACCTTCTCATTCAAAGAGTTTTCTTTATTTTCATGACTATGAAAATTGTAGATTCACACTGAAGGCATCAAAACTATGAATTAACACATGTGGAATTATATACATAACAAAAAAGTGTTAAACAACTAAAAAAAAATATGTCATATTGTAGGTTGTTCAAAGTAGCCACCTTTTGTTTTGATTACTGCTTTGCACACTCTTGGCATTCTCTTGATGAGCTTCAAGAGGTAGTCACCTGAAATGGACTTCCAACAGTCTTGAAGCAGTTCCCCGAGAGATGCTTAGCACTTGTTGGCCCTTTTGCCTTCACTCTGCTGTCCAGCTCACCCCTAAACCATCTCCATTGGGTTCAGGTTCGGTGACTGTGGAGGCCAGGTCATCTGGCGCAGCACCCCATCACTCTCCTTCTTGGTCAAATAGCCCTTGATGCCTTCAGTGTGACTCTACAATCTTCATAGTCATGAAAATAAAGAAAACTCTTTGAATGAGAAGGTGTGTCCAAACTTTTGGTCTGTACTGTATATATATATATATATATACACACACACACACACACACACACACACACACACACACACACATATATATATATATATATATATATATATATATATATATATATATATTTCAAACATTGCATTCAAACATTCTGTTTTATTTACATGTAATATTTGGATGAATGTGTTCAGAACTTCTCTCTGGAGTTGAAGACGGGTCAGATGATGGCTCTGGTGGGAATGTCAGGAGGGGGGAAGAGTACCTGTGTGAGTCTAAGCAGGGACACATTCTGTTAGATGGACAACCACTACAGAACTACCAACACAAATATTTGCACCAGAAGGTAATAGTCTTGATTTACTGTACACCATGACAACATGCTCAAATAACGTTGGTTCCCTGCCCGCATAGATCAATATGTAATTTATGATCAATGTAATTTCATAGATCAAGTAGTAGCCTTTATTGGAGTCTTAGTAAATAAGAACCATAGCGTAAAAAGAGCAAACAAACTTAGTATTTATTACTATGCATTCAAATAAAGTATTAATCCTGTTGTGATAAAAGCTGTGAATGTTAATTAAATGATATTGGTGTTTAAAACTGTGATGTGTTGCTTTTGATCATAATTAAAATATTTAAATTCTATTTAAGTATAAAGTTAGTTTTATTAAACCATGGCATGTGTACATTGTGGAATCATCTGAAATGTACCGAATGTTGTATTGTACATACAAATACATAAATAAGAAATCAAAAGAAGAAGAAAGAAACAGAGCATTACAGACTAATAAAATATACACATGCATATAAAAAAACCCTAAACAATTCAAACAACATAAAAAGCAATGGGGGAAAAAAGTATTTAAGCTGGATTTAAAAATGGCAGGAAAAGGCTAGAATATACACCATGTCTTTTGAAATCTGAACAAAATCTGAAACTGGACATTATGCACTAAACAAATTTTTAGGTGACTGGCTGAAAAATATGTTCTTTAAATAATGCAATGTAGCAAATTCACACCTTTTAGAGGTGCAAGTTAGAGTAAAAAACTTTGTGAAGACACTTTCTAAATCATTTTATTATTACTGACATTTTAGCAACAAGTCTTGTGTAGTTACGAAAAATACGAAAAATATGTTGTAAAATATATCTAAAATCTTGCAATTTTAAACGAGAACACGGAATGGAGAGAAGTAACAGGTTGGTTATTAATCAAAAATGTATTGCTCGTCTGTTCCATAGGTGGCTATGGTAGGTCAGGACCCTGTGCTTTTTCCTGGCTCCATCCGGGACAACATAGCTTATGGTTTGACAGACTGTGATCAGAAAAAGGTAGAGGACGCAGCCAGAGAAGCCAATGCCCATGACTTCATCAGTTGATTAGAAAAAAGATATGACACAGGTAAACCTGAAGAATCATCCTTAGCTCACTGAATTATATACATTACTATTTTGGTATAGTAAATACAACCTTTTTGTGGCATGATTTATTTGCATGTGTTTGCTGTGCATTAGATGTTGGAGAGCGTGGTTGTCTTCTCTCTGGGGGTCAGAAGCAGCGCATTGCTATCGCCAGAGCTCTGATCAGACAGCCTCAGGTCCTCATAATGGACGTGGTCACCAGCAGCCTGGACACTGAGAGTGAACGCATGGTACATCTTTTTGACACTTGTTCTCTATTTAATATTGCTACATAAGAAGCTCATTGATGTTGAAAGCACTTCATGCACAATGTTCCGATTCTATGATGCAACATATGTTCACTTTCATCTTAGCAACTTTTGTTCATGCCTGCATTGCTTTATTCCAATAATAGGTTCAGGATGCTCTGGCCCGACGCCCCAACCAGACCTTGCTGGTGATTGCACATAGGCTGAAAACTATCGAAAAGGCAGACCAGATTGTTGTGATTGACAAAGAGGAGGTTGTGGAGCAGGGGACGCATCAGGAACTTATGGAGAAGAAAAGAAGTTACTATAAACTGAGAGAGAGGCTCTTTACTGAAGAGAAAGAAGCTGAGGAGGCCAAACAATAATCTGTTTCATATTTCTTATAAGCATTTTCTAAGAATACAGTACTATGTCTAATAACAGGCAGCATATTCACAATGAAATGGAATTTGTTTCCTTTTACACCAACACATGTGTACATGTACACTTTTTGGTCAAGCATTGTTTTTTTAACCTTTGTGAACTGAATTTTTTTTCTGAATGCACAAAAAAGCAAAAGCAGTGAAGTATAAAATAGCAATAAGCGCCAGAGTTGATTCATGTGTACTTATGTCAATATGAGCAATATACTTCTCATATGAATGTTCACCTGTATTTATTTTTCATGACCCAGTTTTTCCATTCTGATATGGCAATATGTTCTTTGATTTTCCTTAAAAAAAAGAATCATTGCAAGGATCTGCTTGTTATCGCAACGTTCTAAAATATTAAAGATGAGCATTGCACAAGAAGAATGGAGAGAATATTTTTATCAATAAACCATACAAAGAATCATTATACATCTGTGTCATAGAATGTGGGAAGCTGGTTTCCCAGAATGCATTTCTCTTCCGCAACTTCCCTGTCAATGGTAACGAGGTAGGCCACACCTCCACTGGATCTTGGCTCATTGAAGAATGAATTAGAATAGATTCACAATTCAGGAACCTAAAAGACAAATATTACTTTCATTTTAAACCACATACTGACATTTGCTTTAAGTATTTATATTTGAAGTAAAATAATGAGTTGAAAAATTATTGAGAACACAGAGCATGAAAAAAAACGATATTACAATAATTAACAAAAGTGTTTTAGCATCCAAGACAACTGGAAAAGATGCATCTTAATTCAACAACAGAAAGAAAAAAATATTGAATATGCTGTAATGCATTGTTGATCACAAACTCTTGGCACTCCTATCTGGTCATGTCTGATCTGTATTCAGCATCCACAAAGCCATAGATATAGAAACTTCCAGAGCCCCCTATTTGTCTGAACATTGCATTTTATCTACTTGTGTCTTCATGAGACATTTATACAGTAAGTTACTTTACACAGACACACACTTTAGTTGCAGATACCTGTCCACCAGCCCTCCTGTCCCATCCAACAACAATGAGATGAGCTGATAGTTCTTCTTTATACTTGTAAGAAATGTCCTTGACCAGAGTAGCTGCTGAGCACACCAATGGATCCTCATCCACCTCAATATTAACCATAAAGAGAGATGGTGAAAACATTAATGCCACCCACTTCTAGTTCATTATATATGTTGATTATTCACTAGATGTTGTAAAATGCATTTCAGTATAAGGTACTATGCAACTGATAGCACTGATACACTTTATTGGTTGTGTTACTCCGCTTTTTTTGTCCACAGTACTTGGTGACACTCAAAGTCAAGTCAAGTCAAGTCACGTCGTCACATTTATTTATATAGTGCTTTAAACAAAAACAATTGTGTCAAAGCAACTGAACAACATTAGGGAAAACTAATGCAAAATGATAGTTAAAGGCAGTTCATCATTGAATTCAGTGATGTTATCTCAGTTCAGTTTAAATAGTGTCTGTGCAATCATTTGCAATCAAGTCAATGATATCACTGTAGATGAAGTGACCCCAACTAAGCAAGCCAGAGGCGACGGCGGCAAGGAACCGAAACTCCATCGGTGACAGAATGGAGAAAAAAACCTTGGGAGAAACCAGGCTCAGTTGGGGGACAAAACCATCAGTTCAATTGCCATTCTTCTAATGATGTAGCAACTACATCAGGTGTTATGGGAAGTGTTCCTGGTTCTGGTTTACCTAATTAATGCACCCTAAAAATCCTTTAACGGATTTGGATATTAAAAGCATATTAGTATGTTATGTGTATGCCAGGTTAAAGAGATGGGTCTTTAATCTAGATTTAAACTGCAAGAGTGTGTCTGCCTCCCGAACAATGTTAGGTAGGTTATTCCAGAGTTTAGGCGCCAAATAGGAAAAGGATCTGCCGCCCGCAGTTGATTTTGATATTCTAGGTATTGTCAAATTGCCTGAGTTTTGAGAATGTAGCGGACGTGGAGGATTATAATGTAAAAGGAGCTCATTCAAGTACTGAGGTGCTAAACCATTCAGGGCTTTATAAGTAATAAGCAATATTTTAAAATCTATACAATATTTGATAGGGAGCCAGTGCAGTGTGGACAGGACCGGGCTAATATGGTCATACTTCCTGGTTCTAGTAAGAACTCTTGCTGCTGCATTTTGGACTAGCTGTAGTTTGTTTACCAAGCGTGCAGAACAACCACCCAATAAAGCATTACAATAATCTAATAAATGCATGGATTAACATTTCTGCATTTGACATTGAGAGCATAGGCCGTAATTTAGATATATTTTTGAGATGGAAAAATGCAGTTTTACAAATTCTAGAAACGTGGATTTCTAAGGAAAGATTGCGATCAAATAGCACACCTAGGTTCCTAACTGATGACGAAGAATTGACAGAGCAACCATCAAGTCTTAGACAGTGTTTTAGGTTACTACAAGCAGAGTTTTTTGGTCCTATAATTAACACCTGTGTTTTATCGACTATGCATTCTGTTAGTTTTTCAAATTTGTATGTTTCGCCAGGCCACGATATAGAGCTGAGTATCATCAGCATAACAGTGAAAGCTAACACCATGTTTCCTTATGATATCATCCAAGGGTAACATATAAAGCGTGAAGAGTAGCGGCCCTAGTACTGAGCCTTGAGCCATACTGCACTTGTGATCGATATGATACATCTTCATTCACTGCTACGAATTGATTGCGGTCGTATAAGTACAATTTAAACAATGGTAATGCACCTCCATTAATGCCAACAAAGTTTTCTATTCTACGCAAAATAATGTTGTGGTCAACAGTGTCTAACGCAGCACTAAGATTCAACAGCACAAAAAGAGAGATACAACCACAATCAGATGATAAGAGAAGGTCCTTTGTAACTTAAAGGTTAATGCTATGGCTTCTTTCTGAACTATGAACTGTAAAATATTAACTAACAGGCCAAAGTCTGTCTATAATGTTTGTTACCCAATATTAACCTCTTGATGCAGTCATACACTGTAATATTGATTAACTAAATTAAAATACCTTTGAACATCAAATTGGTAGTTGACTATCTCGACAATGGTTTGAGCATCAGCAGCTGATCCAGACAGAGCACAGTAGATTTTGTCATAGAGAGGAGAGAGTTTATTCACCACCGAGGCCTGGAATACAAAATACAGAACGTTTGGTTTTGTATATAGTTTTCAACGAAAGCATTTAGAACAAAAACAGTGTTGATTAGGCAAACAGAATTATTTATTTATTCATTAAGGTACACCATTCATCCTAAACTGGTGAACTGAGACATAATTCTCTACATCATATCCAAGAAAACGATTGTGTGAAAAATCTCTGTAACTGTTCTTTTTTTTAATCAAAAGCCTGATGCTTTTCTCTACTTCTACATTGTTCATAAATTAAAATTCTAAAATTCTAAATTCACTTCAAATTTTAGGACTTGACACTTGCTTGACAAATATTCATAAAAGACTTGACTTGACTTTGATTTGATATTCATGACTTGAGACTTGACTTGGACTTGAGTTAAAAAACTTTAAAAATAACTACAAGTCATTTAATGTATTTATTGTCTTATCGTCTTTCTTCAGGGGGAAGTTTTGGCTTAGTGGTTAGAGTTTGACTCCTAACCCCAGGGTTGTGGGTATGAGTCTTGGGCCAGCAATACCATGACTGAGGTGCCCTTGAGCAATGCACCAAACCCCCAACTGCTCCCCGGCGCCGCAGCATAAATGGCTGCCCACTGCTCCGGGTGTGTGTGTGTGTGTGTGTGTGTGTGTGTTCACTGCTGTGTGTGTGCACTTTGGATGGGTTAAATCAGTAGTGTAGCCAGAAAAGAGACTCTGAGTGTGCCACTTTTATTGTCAGATTACTGTGCAAAATTATTACCCTAACCATAACCATGCCCCACATAACCATAAAACTATGTAAAATAATATAGCTACAAGCAGCAATACAGGGCCAAGCCCTGCAAGGCACAGCAAGCAGACCAAGTATGGCACACAGCAAAAATATATTTTCTAAGTTAACAACAATAGCCCAAGTTTAGTAAACATTTTTTATTGAGACTATAATAAATTATTCTGCATCTATTTTTAGGTGTGCCAGCTGCGGGTGGTACCGGCACACCCTGGCACACCCGTGGCTATGCCAATGGGTTAAATGCAGAGCACGAATTCTGAGTATGGGTAATCATACTTGGATGTATGGCACGTCACTTTCACTTCAATAATTATCGGTTTGTTTTTGAACGCACTGCAACCTAACCAAGAGATGCAGCAGGCAAGCAGAGCGTGCGCTGTGTTGCCAAGCGACTTTGTAGACAGATTTAGCAACTTCTTTTCCAAAAAAAGCTTGTAGCGACAAATGTAGCGTCTGCTTGGACAAACCTTATTTAGTTTCTGAGTTTTTTAATAAATTGCACCTTGACATTTTAATAGTGTATTTGTGTGTGCATATATAGGGAGAAAGAAGTAATATACGATATTTAAAAAATGTTTGTGTAAAAACAGTATATTTAATGGTAACACTGAATAATTCCAAACAACTACACAATGTATCCAAAATCACTACACCATTCTAAATTTAATATAAAATGCCATGGAATGTAGACTCATGTGTTCCTCATGGTCATCATCTGTAAAACACAACACTGAAGTCAGTCAGATGCTCAGGAGAAACTGATAAATTCTCCACCCCCATTTACAAAAAGTATTTTGTAAAAGGCACTATGGTGTTCCAGTCCCAGTACAGTGGTACTTTATTAAATACAATCACAGTACCTGGCTTTAAGTGATAGTTCACCCAAAAATGTACATTTTCTTAATTTACTCAACATCGACTTGTTCTAAACCTGTATACATTTATTTGTTCTACTGAACACAAAGGAGTATATTTGGAATAATGTAAATATACAAAATATTCTTGGATCCTATTCACTTCCATAGTATTGTTTCTTACTACTTGAATGCGACCCAAGATTTGCTTGGTTACAAACATTCTTCGAAATATCGTCCTTTGTGTCAACAGCAAAAAGAAATGAACACAGGTTTTGGAACAACTCGATAGTAAGTAAGTGACAGAATTTTAATTGTAGCTATCCCTCTATGCACTTTTTTGTAACAGTTTTCTACTGTTATCAACAACTTCAGCTTAGCACTAAATATTATTCATGCCCAATAGGAGTGTCATCAATAAAGAAATAGTTTAAATGTCTTATGTTAGAGCATGTAACTTAACAAGAAGCTGTGACGTACTTGTTTTTGGATAAATCCTGACGAGATGTTGCCTCAAGAGTCTTCACTGGAGCATCGTTTCTCAGGCAATGGATGATTTTCCGTATGTCACCAACAAAGTGGAAAGAGCAAACGTACGGAAATTTCAGTGGTTTCTTTAAGTTTAAGGCTTTTAGTTTTAACCAAAGCTGACGAGCTTCTCCCTTTGGAGATCATAGGGTGCCCCATCCACATTCAGCACTGGTGCATGGATTATGGTCAAAATATATGTCTTGCATGTATTTTTTGCTCTTGAACCAGCTATTATGACACCCCTTAATTACGCAAAGTATGTCAGTCTTTCTGTGGTCCATATTAAAAGAAAACTAGCCTGTAAAATCTACACAGTGACTGCGAAACTACTGAATCGCAATACAACTATTGGTGGAAGTACTTTACCGGAAATCTGACACATTATGGTTCTAGCATGGCGGCGCCCACGCTTACATGAAAAATAAGGTGGATATGTTTGTAGTGTTTGGGAATCTGTTGTTTAAATCACCATCACATCACTACGCACAAACAACGGAGATGCCTGAGTTGAACTTGCCTCAAATTTCAAAGTTAAAATGCATAGTCAACAAAAGTTTTTGCCAAATGCATGACAGAACTGTCTGCACTGAACTATGTTCTTAGGGTTTCCGCTGGTCCTTAAAAACACTTAGGCCTAAGTTAAATCATTTCAATTTAAGGAATGCAGTATAGATATTTCTGTGATGTGTAGCTGAATTTTCAGCATTATTACTCCAGTTTTCAGTGTCACATCCTTCAGAAATCATTCTAATATGCTGATTTGAAGATTATCAATATTTAAAGCAGTTTAAAAAATTGTTTTCAGTATTCTTTGATGAATAGAAGGATCCAAAGATCAGCATTTATGTGAGATAAAAGCTTTCGCAACATACAGTATTCCATTCAAAAGCTTGGAGTCAGTATAATTTTTATTTTTTGGAAAATAAATTATTTAAATGAATACTTTTATTTAGCAAGGATTCTTTACATTAATCAAAAGTGATGATAAAGACATCATTTTACAAAATATTTCTATTTCAGATAAATGCTGTTCTTCTGAACTTTCTATTCATCAAAGAAACCTGAAAAAATTATACTCGACTGTTTTCAACATTATCATAATATGTGTTTTTCTGTTGTTGTTTTTGTTTTTTGAGCAGCAAATCAGTATATCAGAATTTGTGTGACTGAGGTAATGATGCAAAAAAATTCGGCTTTGAAATCTCAATAAATTACATTTTGAAATATATTCAAATAGAAAACTGTTATTTTAAATAGGCTAGTAAAAATATTTCAAAATTTTACTGTTTTGCTATACTTTATGATCAAATAAATTCAGGCTTGATGAACAGAAGAGACTTCTTTAAACAACATCAACAATCTTACTGTTTAAAAACTGCTAACCGGTAGTGGATACTATAGGCAACTTACATTTTTCTCTCATTTCTAGCTTTTAATTGGCTTAGAAATCTATAACTGCTGGACAATAACAAATAATAATGATTTTTTTATATATACTACAAACATTTTTTATCACATAATAAGGCAGAATAGTTTCTATACTGTAATAACATTGTTCATTTATCACCTGCTGGAGATGACATGAAAAACCATATATTGTCGCAGTCATATGTTTAATGTCTTCGTGTTTCCAAAAGTTTCTGTTATTCTGTGTAAACAACTGTTTTCATACAGTGATAGCTGGACGCTGTTGTCCATGAGGAGTTTCCTGATATGACTTTCCGCGCGAGAGCGCCTCTAGCTTCGAGGATAAATGAAACACACACGTCATGAGTGTTTAGCTCTCCGTGATGTTCATCTCACCTTCCGGGTCCGAATAAAAAGCTCTGTTTGAGATTTTTGAGTTATTATTAGTTTTGTCAGGACCACTTATGCAAGTTACTTGAGTTTATTGAACACAATTTATCTTTGGAGGTATGGTTCCTTATGAGGGTTCTTGCTCCCAGAATAATTTAACATACAAGAGCTTAAACATTAACCATCAGCTTGGAAATACATGACAATTAAGACTCTTAATAATGTCTTTAAAAGCGTGAAATTTTAAATGTGGCAGTGGGACGTTTATCCTGTAGCCTGGTTTTGAGGATGAGTGTCTCTCAGCAGTGAGGTCCATGCCAAGCGGGACTTGAAAGCCTTAAGCCCCTTTCACACTGCCATTCCGGCAAATACATGGGTAAAGTGTTCCGGCAATTGTTCCCGGATCGCTAGATTTTGCACTTTCACACTGCCAGTGATTACCCATGCTGATAATGGGGAGGGAGGGTTGCGAGCCGTTTGAGCTTACTTACCGAGCAGTGGTGCCACCTATATATGTCCCGAGTCTAATAGGAGAGTGGTAGTGATTGGAGCTATTTGACAGTTGACCGCATCAGCTAGTCACAACCTACACCTCCGTGGCCTGACTCAACTAACGCTGCGCTCGGTTATTATCGAGAGTTTAGAAAAAAAGGTTACATAGAAAGGACATCAGCTCCACCTGCAGAGTGACTGATCTTTCCAGCAGCTGTTCCAGCACACTTCAACCTCTACCTGACATTATACAGTGAACTGAATGAAGACCAGCCTACACAGACAGTGTGCTGTGGGTTTATAGAGGTCTTGATTAGAAATAGGTGAATTTAAGATCCCTTGATTTCAAGCTCTCTCTCTCTCTTCAGTCTCTCCTCAGGTGTCTCTGCTGCAGAGGTCTTCCAGGTCTCCAGTCTTGTGTCATGCTACAGGATTTTACCCCAAAGAAGTAACAATCTCCTGGATGAAGAATGACCAAGAGCATCATGATGATGTGGAGGTTGGTGAACTTCTTCCTAATGAAGACGGGACCTTTCAGAGGTCGAGCGAACTCAGAGTTACTCCTGAAGAGCTGAAGAAGAACGAGTTCATCTGTGTGGTGGAGCATCGGGGTGAAACCAAGAGAGCAAATGAGATCAAGACTAACCCGGGTAAGAATGTGAGGTTAGGTCTTGACTCACCCAAAATAAACCCTAAAGAACAGTGATTTATTAACAAGGAAGTTTATGGAAAATTTAAATAGAATGGAAACAATCACAGAACAGACAATAGAGTACAAACGCAGTATGTTTAGGCCTGTATTGTTTTTATATGGTTGCACATTGAAAACATGCTGTCACTATCAAAGTACTGTATATATCACAATCATAGACACATTTTCATCAGTAAAGGGACTTTTACCATGATTGTGGCTGAACAAAACCAATCCAATCCAGCTTTGTTGATACCATGATGCTGATCGTCCACTTTCTCTGTCAACTCAAGCTTTATCCTGAGTTTATGGAGCATGTGCTCATGAAACTGTGACATCAGTAATGAACAGCCAATCACACGCCTTAAAACTGTGATTCACATCCCGTGAGAAAGTGAGTGCAATTCACTGCCAGAGATTAAAAGATTGAAAAATATGAAGAATTTAAATACATTTAAACACAAAAGAATATACATACATTTTAAACAGAAAAGTACCAAGATGATTGACCAAGTAAATTAATCAAAATTGAACTTAACATTAACTCTAATGAACATTAGGTTTTGCTGTCGGAGGTGAAAGCTAGAAAAAATTTGCTATTTACAAGTGTATCCACTGGTGTAATGGACACAGGTACAAAAAAAAGAGGCATGCGGTAACACAAGCCATTAATGTGGTTTCACCAGAAATTCAGATGGTTGCCAAAGTTAAAATAAAGTGGTTTGACACGAAATTCATGTCAATTCATTTAATCTCTGGCACTCTCTCACGAGAAGTGAATCACAGTTTCAAGGCATGTGATTGGCTGTTCCTTACTGATGTCACAGTTTCATGTGCACATGCTCCATAAACTCAGGATAAAGCCTGGGTTGACAGAGAAAGTGGACGATCAGCATCATGGTCCGTCCGCCTTCGATGAAAGAATGGCTGCAATTATAGGACAGTGAAGCTTGAGCGGCATTATAGAAAGCACTGAGGGTGAGAGTGATCTAATACAGGAGCAATCACAACATGATAATTTGCTTAAACCAAAATCTTTATTTTAAAGGTGCCATCTGTCATGTCTGGCAAAAAAATCAAGTCATACTCCACATTCCATACCAGATGGGGGCAGTATGCCTCAATAAAGTGAATTGGTCTACTCTAGAGTAACAAACGAGAAACGGCATAGTCTCTATGCTCCGCCCCTACCTTCAGAACAACCCTAGAGCCATAGCCGAAGCCTAAGAGGACGTGAAGTGATTTTGAAACATGACATCTTCAAGCTACTCCCCTTCACCTTTACCAGTGAATATGTTCATATTACATTTTGAGTAGTATATACACATTATTTGAATTAAATTAATTTGACAGACAGCATTCTGTCAACATCAGACAGCTGATGTTGACCAAGCTAGCGCCAACCAACGTAACCAGAGCTGCCAACTCTCAAGCATTCACCGTGAGACACACGCAATTGACTCTTTTCACACGCTTTCACGCCACACATCAATTTTCTCATGCACAGAAAAACCACGAAGCAAAGAGGACACGGAGACCAACAGACTAGACAGAGCAGGTTAGTTATGATATAAAAAATGGGTAAGTTATAGCTAGCTAATTATCAAACGCAGCTACGGTTAGCCATCGCTAACATTAGCACGTTTATCAAACAGCCTTCGATACATTTCTATGTTATAACTTCCCGAAAAAAATACACAAACATATAAAACAAACTTCTAGCAAAATACTAACAGCATCTAACTTACCAATCCAAAAGAAATTTTGCAAGTTCGGAGTCGAGCCTAATTTCTTTCAGGTCCATCAGTTGTCTCCAGCGATGGAAAGCAGTGCCGATGTTTACTCTGGCTCGGCTCCTTTTCTTATCGGATTTGATTTGTGATTCCGAGCGCGGTCCGTGTAACGCTTTGCAGTGCTTTGTTCAATTTGCACCATCAAAATTAACAAAATGAGAAATTGGCTTCAAACTTTCATTTTTCCATTTCTTTGGAATAATTCACAAACGGATAATTGTTTCTCAGTTTAATTTTCAATTCTACAATCTTGGGGTGTTGCGTCAGAGTCTGATTTTTGAACAAACATAAAAAATTACTCATTGCTCTGATTTTCCATTTCTCTGTTTTGCTCGCGGTTGGACTGTACCAGTTCCACCGGGGGGTGTGGGTCAGGGTATATTCTGGCAAACCGTTTACCAATCACGTTTCTCAATCGGCAAATCAATCTGTGGTACACGCCTCTACCAACACACGATGGGTAACTCGCGAAGCACAATGTTCCTCCGTGTTTTAGCACTATATCATAGAAAATACGAGGTTTGAGAAGCAGAAGGCGGGGCAACAGTTAAAATATTTCAAAGTTAAAGTTCATGCAAACAGATATTAATAGACTTTCAGTCAAATATTTATGGTTTAGGCCTATAACAAAACCCAGCGTTAAAGCAGAGCGCAAACATATATCTGGAACATTAGAATACTGTAGTCTATCCAGTATGCGGTCACTTCCGCATATTCATTACGGGGCTAAAGAACACAATTTTTTCTCGGGATCACCTGCATTTTGTCCAATAACAATATAACACGATATAAGAAAAATCAGAGATGGTTGAAATGTCCTTTGAAGTAACGCACTTGTTTTGGTATGTGGGACATTTTAAGTAGATCATTAATTATTAAATACTATATATATATATGAGGGGTTGCACGACTGATTTCTGCTATTCGATTTCTTATTTAAAAAAATACTTGAGTTACTCGACTACTTGTTGTTCATGCTACTGTAAATGAAAAGACATGAAATGGCTCTTATCAATAAACGCTTATTAATTTATATCCTAATTACATATAGATAATAAAAAAAACTCATAATTATGATATTATATGTTAAACTTTCATACAGGCTAACAGCCAGTAATTGTATCTGTATTTGCAACTGTAACAATTACAAAATGATTCGTATCTGTATTCGGATAGTCGTACATCTTTTTTTTTTTCATAGTTATCACCGTTAAACTAAAATAATTATTAATTTCTAAAAATATATTTATCATGCAAAGAGAGATACCATGACAAACGTTTAGTGATCATTTGAACCTTACTTAATCAATTCAATGTGCACATTGTCATAACGCAGAACTAGCGAGTCTTTTTGTGAACTTCACTAAACAAATGTGCGTGTGCCAGGCAAATCAGCAAAAGATAAAGATGCAAAGATGTAGTCCAAATAAAAAAAAAATTATCCGTATCTAAGTTGATTATTAGCCTAATATATAATAAATAAATCATAGAAATAAATGACAATATCGCATTTTGGTTTTATGTTTTAGGACAACTTTGATTAAAGGATTTGATCTGCTTCAAATGTTGACTACTGTACACACGCACACACACACACACACAAAGAAAACAAGTAGTTATAATAAATATATAGAATATAGAAAGAACGTGGTTTTTTTAATGAAAAACAAGTAACCTAGATAGAAAACGAACAGACAGCAAGTAGAGTGTCAAGTGTTTTCTTTATTTAAATGCAAACATGTAAACAAGAATGTACAGAATTATGTGGAGTTACATATTTACATTATTTAAACAGTTACATTGTGAGTAAGTAGTTCTCAGAAAATAATGGGTGTGGGGGGGGGGTATTTTTTTAGACGTCATCAAAACCAAAGTCACAGTAAACCATCGAGTATCATTCCTGACTCCTGATGTGTATCTGTCTTTGAAAGACCCATGATCATAGATAATTCAGTGACAAAATATTAAAGACAGACACTTGAATTTATTCCTGAATGAATCAGAATCTTGAACAATTAGATTGAATAAAAGGCTTCTTCATTAACACAGTGGCTTACCGACACTTAGTGGAGATATTACTTTCATAAGTATCATAAAGTAGGCCTTTCATTTCATTTTGTCATTACATATTTCTGTGTAAAAACCGTTGTATTAAACATTAATCTCATTTCATTATACAGTTGTGATTGCTATGTAAATGCATGTACAGACCTCTGAGCAGCATTAAACTGTAAACAGGCATACTACATCTAAAAGCACCTTCAGACACAGCTTCTATCTCTGAAGGCTTGATTAATACTGATTTAAATTGATAAGCGTTTATTGATCAGAGCTATTTCATGTCTTTTCATTTACAGTAGCATGAACAACAAGTAGTCGAGTAACTCAAGTATTTTTTTAAATAAGAAATCGAATAGCAGAAATCAGTCGTGCAACCCCTCATATATATATATAGTATTTAATAATTAATGATCTACTTAAAATGTCCCACATACCAAAACAAGTGCGTTATTTCAAAGGACATTTCAACCATCTCTGATTTTTCTTATATCGTGTTATATTGTTATTGGACAAAATGCAGGTGATCCCGAGAAAAAATTTTGTTCTTTAGCCCCGTAATGAATATGCGGAAGTGACCGCATACTGGATAGACTACAGTATTCTAATGTTCCAGATATATGTTTGCGCTCTGCTTTAACGCTGGGTTTTGTTATAGGCCTAAACCATAAATATTTGACTGAAAGTCTATTAATATCTGTTTGCATGAACCTTAACTTTGAAATATTTTAACTGTTGCCCCGCCTTCTACTTCTCAAACCTCGTATTTTCTATGATATAGTGCTAAAACACGGAGGAACATTGTGCTTCGCGAGTTACACATCGTGTGTTGGTAGAGGCGTGTACCACAGATTGATTTTCCGATTGAGAAACGTGATTGGTAAACGGTTTGCCTGACCCTCCACGGTCAGGGTATATTCTGGCAAACCGTTTACCAATCACGTTTCTCAATCGGCAATGTGATTTACAGTAGGCCTACTAAGCGTATAGTTACTTCAACCCTGATACTACATCAATAATTTGATAACTGAAGAACGGCACACAGCAGTAGATAAGCTGATGCTAGGTTTAGACATAACACAAGGAATAAATTAATTTGTTTTATTTGTACTGATTGCAGTGTAACTGTAAAATAATGTAAATATGTAACTTCGTAGTTCTGTGCATACAGTATTCGTTTACATGTGCACTAGAACTGTTTGTAAGTGTGTATTGCTACTAGATCTTAAATTTCAAAGTACATCTGTGCAATAAAGGTGTTCTATTCTATAAATTCAGTATAATGAAAGGGTGTAATATATTTAAGTGATACAGTAATTGTCAGGTAAAATACTATTACAAACATTATTACAGTATGTCAACCATTGCCTTTTTAATTACATATTTGCCATTAAAATTGTTATATTGCAAAGCTAAATATATATTACATGCAGTACATGAATCTTCAAGAAACATCTAAAAACACATTCTCTTTCATCTTTGACCCTCGAACTCTAGCACTGTCTTTTCTAATTATATTTGATCTATTTTTTTTATTTATTCTAAATATTCTGCTAGTTTTTCATCCAACACTAGCTTTCTGTATTCTTTTTCAATTCTTTCTATTTGTTTCTGTTGTATTTATGGATGTGTGTTGTATATATATATATATATATATATAGATAGATAGATAGATAGATAGATAGATAGATAGATAGATAGATAGATAGATAGATAGATAGATAGATAGATATAGATAGATAGATATAGTATTTAATAATTAATGATCTACTTAAAAGCGTAATTTCAAAGGACATTTAAACCATCTCTGAGTTTTATTACATCGTGTTGTATTGTTATTGGACATACTGTAACTATGCGTGTGACGGTAAAAAAAAACGCGTTCTTTATCCCCGCGATGAATACGCGGAAGTGAGCGTATATTGGATAGTCTACAGTATATAATGTTCCAGATATAATTGTTTGCGCTCTGCTTTAACCCATAAGAACCCGTGGTGACAGGGGGTGTCACAAACACTGGTGAGGAAAGACCTCTGGAAAGGTCTTTTTAAAGCATTATCCCTTACTTTCAACCCAGGAAGTCCCTAAGTGACATTTAAGGAACATCCAGGTTCAGTCATGTGAAAATCTGTGCATTTTTGTTGCCATGGTAACATTCCCAAAATGGTGGCCTGCCTGGTGTGCACATGTTGCAGTGTCAGCAAGTTTTAAAAACACTTGTTTTTGTTACTAAAGGTATGTTTCAACCCATGCAACAATTCTAATGTTTTAATAACATATCCTAGATTACACTTGACCTGATTTTAAAACATGTCTTGTACAAATTGATATAAAACAAGTTATGAAAATGTTGTGGTGACATATGTGTCACATCGGGCTGTTAACCTTAAAACAGTAGGTGGAATTTTGATGTGACGTATGTGTCACATTAAGAAAAATGGTAATGAGCTGCTCAAATAATTTAGCTGATTCAATCATTTTAGTGTTATATATATTCTGCTGCTCAATTAAAAGCATATTTCAACATATGTAAACAAAATAAATGTAAAATTAATAACATTGTTTATGAAATGTATTTTAGAATTTTTTTTGCATATCTGTAACTAAAACAGGTATGCAGCATATGGTATAAAACAGGTATAACATATGTTGATATCATATGTTGGTACTATTTTAAGGTTATTTATATTATAAGGTGAGAAAAGTGCTAACAATGGTTTGATCAGAGTGAACAAGTTTTTTTTTTTTTTTCACTGAGCATTGTATTAGATTAGATTTAGATTAGATTCAACTTTATTGTCATTATGCAGAGTACAAGTACAGAGCTAATGAAATGCAGTTAGCATCTAACCAGAAGTGCAAGAATATAGTGTTTTATATACATAAAAGTGCAGAGTAAGAGAAGCTATGATATACAGAATGTACAGTGGAGTTGCTATATACAATATTGATCAGAGTATATACAGAATATAAATATGAATGCAATGTAGGGATTGTATGTACATTATGAACAGAGCAATGAAGGATTATATATACACATTATGAATAGCAGGAACGTGAGAACAGTGGTAATAAATATAGTTGGATGAGTGTGCAAAAGTATTGTTGAACAATGTATTATATGCAAAATAACAGTAGTGCAATTATATTTTTTGTAGAAATACTGTTGTTAAAAATGTTGTTTGTTTGTTTACAGTTTTATTGCACAATATACACATTTTTGCAATGTTATTGCACTACATGCATGTTCAACATGTTTACCTCCAGTGTGAGGTAGTTATTTATTTTTATTCAGTTTGCACATTTTCGAGTTGTGAAAAAATAATCTAAAAATGTATTTCTGGTTAAACCGTATACCTGAAAAGGTAAAATTTTGATAAGTTACAAAAAAGTTGTTGTAAAATTGAATGGTCACAGTTATGTGGTTTTGAAATATGTGGCAAAGCAAATAAAATGCAAAAACTGTATTACTTCTGAAAAAGTTTTTTTTAATTTATCTTCCCAGAAAAGTTATAATTTTGAAAATGTTGTGGAAAAGAAAATAAATAGAAAAAAATGTTATTTAGCAAGAAAACTGACAAAATTTTATTTTTTTCAAATGAGAAATAAAAGCCCAATGTGACAAATATGTAACATTAAAAATTTATCATAAACGCCCAATGTCACATATATGTAACATTACAGATCTTTGACAAGGAGTGGTTGTATTTAAAAAACAACTGCAGAAACATGTTTTAAGTGGTCCATTTAGTCTGTTTTATATGCCCCATAATTTTCCTATAAGGGGAAATTGGTCCGGGTTCTTATGGGTTAACACTGGGTATTGTTATACGCAATAAACCATAAATATTTGACTGAAACTTGTCTATTAAAATCTGTTTGCATGAACTTTAACTTTGAAATATTTTAACTGTTGCCCCGCCTTCTGCTTCTCAAACCTCATATTTTCTATGATATAGTGCTAAAACACGGAAGAACATTGTGCTACGCGAGTTACACATCGTGTGTTGGTAGAGGTGTGTACCACAGATTGCTTTGCCGATTGAGAAACGTGATTGGTAAACGGTTTCCCAGAATATACCCTGACCCACACCCCCCGGTGGAACTGGTACGGTCCAACCGCGAGCAAAACAGAGAAATGGAAAATCAGAGCAATGAGTAATTTTTATGTTTGTTCAAAAATCAGACTCGGACGCAACACCCCAAGATTGTAGAATTGAAAATTAAACTGAGAAACAATTATCCATTTGTGAATTATTCCAAAGAAATGGAAAAATGAAAGTTTGAAGCCAATTTTTCATTTTGTTAATTTTGATGGTGCAAATTGAACAAAGCACTGCAAAGCGTTACACGGACCCGAGCGCGGTTGTTTCCCTGTAGCGGGTGGTGGTCTCTTGCCAAGGGCTTCAGCCATCCTTCCGCTCTCTTCCCTGAACTGAAATGAAGTACTGGGCTGTACTTTCCACACAATTGACATCAGGTTCAGGTACGCCCACAAGCCGTGCGAGTTATTCGTGTATTGCAGGTTGGCTGGTGGTTATGTTGCCCGCATACCGCCTCCCATGGCCGAAACTGGTATTACGACACCTGTCGGGCCGGGGCTAGTAATGCTAATGCTAATTAAGGTTGATATCTCTGCAGCACTATAACTTGACATTTTTTTAATGACATCATCGCCCTTATTTCTTCTCATTCTTTTGATGCGTGTAGGTCATTTTTTGGATATTATTACCTCAATTTTTACACATGGCACCTTTAAGGAATGTATTCAAGTAATCATCATAACTCAAAACTTCTGGCTTTTGCAGAACATCCACAGACAGCAGATGGAAATGAAGAAGCTGAAGTCTCTAGTCAAGATGCCCTCACTCTCGCCGTTAAGGACGTGGCAGCTGGCCTACGGGAAATAAATCAGTCACTGAATAAACTGATAGCATTGCTTGGCAGTAACAGAAGTGCATAAATGTGAAATAAATATTCCTTAAAACTTTTTTGCAATCGTTAAAAACACTATTACAAATGCCATTTACTCAATTATATAGGGAGTTCTAGTCTCGGGCCGGACGGAATTTTGGGTGGGGTTAGTGCATGAACAGCTCTCTCTCCACCTTCAATACCACGACTTAGGTGCCCTTGAGCAATGCATCGAACCCTCAACTGCTCCCCGGGCGCCGCAGCATAAATGGCTGCCCACTGCTCCGGGGGTGTGTGTGTGTGTGTGTGTGTGTGTGTGTGTGTGTGTGTTCACTGCTCTGTGTGTGTGCATTTCGGATGGGTTAAATGCAGAGCACAAATTCTGAGTATGGGTCACCATACTTGGCTGAATGTCACTTCAATGTCACTTCACTTCACTTCACTTCACTATAATGTGCATTACAGCAAACTAAAAAAGCTATAAAAAAATCTATAAAATGAGATTATATGCCATTATAAACATTGTATCAACTGAAGGCGTGCTTGAAGCACTGTTTTTTCTGGCGCGTGCATGTCATCAGTGTGCCACAACTTTTAGTATGTTACAGCTTGCATCACAGAATTATTATTATTATTTTTATTTTTCTCTTTATCTGAAACCTCAAATGCTGAATGTTGGTTAAGTGTTTACTTTAAGTAAAAACCTTTGAGCATCATCAGAAATTGTCAAATTTCACATGCGTGTTCTTATTGCTTTTAGTGAGAGTTTACTACATGAGTATTGAACACGGGTGGTCAATGACTGTTTTGTGCAAATCATTCAAAGTTCAAAAAGTTACACATACTTGTTTATATAGAGTACATTTACAATCCTTTAAGTGATTGATGAGCTGTGATTCTGTATCATTACACACGGCCTGCCACTTCTCATTTTTCCCCAGTTCATGCCTTTTTCTTTCCCCCTCAGTTAGGTTTTCTGTACCTCTTTTATATCACTCATCTACCTTTCTTCTAGTTCTGTATAATATTAGAGAAACTTCGATGTTTTGATGAAATGGATGTTTAAGCACTTGTGTTCTTAAATTGCTTTTAAAAACCTGTTTTCCTAACATGAATTTGTATTCTCAAACCAGTGTTAAAGTTGTACAACATTGCTTGAATATATTCAAATAAAATTTTTACATTTTTGAGCAGACCAGTTACAAGACTATTTATTATGATCTGATTTGAGTTTTCTTGAGCTGATAATGTAACATAGTAAGTTGTTTTAACTCAGAGCATCAAGGTGAAACAACAAATGACCATTAGTTTAATAAATTGTAAAACGCAACTTCTTGAGTTGAAACGGAGTATCTTTAAGTTGAGTTATCTCACATTTTTAAAGCAGCAGGTGAACTTTCGTTTTTAAATTTAACAAACTTAAAATGTTTTACAGTGTAGAATTGCCATGCAGCTACAATGTAATTCAAAATTGCACTCTCTTTACTTTACTTTTACTCTTTACTTCGATATCTTTGCAACATTTGAAAAGTAAACATTTATGTGCAAAGAATTTAAGAGAAATATGTTTGGATAAACGAAAAAGATAATTCAATTCTCACTAGAATCTTTTATGAAAGTGAAGTTAAGCAAAACAGTGCAATGAAATTAAAAATTAGAGAATCTCAAAGGAAACCCTAATCTGGCAAAAAAAAAAAAAAAAATTTGTCTCAGTCCTAGAAAACTACTGCTGCCAATGCAGAAGTCCCAGCGACTGTGAATAAAAGAGGAGAGATTAGAAATTCACAATCTAAAACTGTAATGTTCATAATAATCATTTTGATGCTACTGTGAGGCTTGTAACCAAACCTGAGGGTTAAACCCATTCAGAGGACATCCACAACTTCTCATGAGGGAGAATTAGTCAAACAGTCAAATCAATCAAATTAAATGTACTAAAAATCAATCACTCAATGGTAGTAAAGTCTCTGATCTCACAGTATTTGGCTCAATAACACTGCTCAAAATTCAGTCTTTATATATAGCTTCTAGCTTGATTTTATTTTAGATTTTACAAAAATTACTACACACTTGTATGATTCTCAGTCTTTGTCTTTAAGAAGACAAACAAACATGAAGAGGCCATAAATCTAAAACAACATGGGTACTTCGCATGTGCATTTGCTCTGGGTTTGCCCAACCCGCAAACTTTCTCACACTCAAATATATTCTCAAAAGAATGCACTTAGTGACATCTCAGCTCAGATACAAAAGATCATCGTGTCCAATTCCACATTGTAGTCACAAAAATCTTCAGCCTGAGCAATGATTTGACCCATGCTTTCAGTATGTGCTTGCAGTTCTTTGAATGTTTACAGCAGCAAAACCTGTAACTGGATTCTAGTTTGGGCTGCTGTTGTGCACACAATGCATATCAGGACTGCTGTAGTAACAGTAACCAATCAGATAAAAGTAAATGGAGATAGGCTCATGTGATTGGCTACAATAAGGTGGACCCCCCCCCCCCCCTTGTGTTTGCAAAGCTCATTTAGTGAGAGAATCGTGCCAATATTCTAAGCGCAGAGAAAAGAAAGACAGAGCTGTACATATCAGTTTATTTTTTGAACTTTTTGCCCCACATGAACAAGTCATTCAGACATTTGCAACAGTTTTTTTTACACATGCAGTAAAACCCTTTTGCAGTTCTTTAAACTGTTATTTTCGCTTGTAAATCACCATTCACAGGCTTGCAGTGCTTCTGACCATTTTTTGGCGAATAAAACAAACGTGCCAAACGTGTAAGTGTGGAAAAATGGAAGTTGCAGATCATATTTATTTTGCTTTAGCATGAAGCTACATTTTCACAATACATGAATTACATTAACAAGTAACAGTAAAATGCTTTTTTTCTTACGCTTGAAACACTTTAGGTTTACAGTCTTATGTACACTTCCACAAATATTACCCTGCTATGAGCTGAGCTGAATGAGAGAGAGAGAGCTCCTAGAGTTTCTTGCTTCTAGTATGAGGTAAACCAAAGTGAAAGTGACGTGACATTCAGCCAAGTATGGTGACCCATACTCAGAATTTGTGCTCTGCCATTTAACCCATCCGAAGTGCGCACACACGCACACACACGCGCGCACACACGCGCGCACACACACGCGCACACACACACGCACGCGCACACACACGCACGCGCACACACACACACACCCGGAGCAGAGGGCAGCCAGGCGCCCGGGGAGCATGCCTTGCTCAAGGGCACCTAAGTCATGGTATTGAAGGTGGAGAGAGAACTGTACATGCACTCCCCCCACCCACAATTCCTGCCGGCCCGGGACTCGAACTCACAACCTTTCGATTGGGAGTCCGACTCTCTAACCATTAGGCCACGACTTCCCGATTAAAACACAAAATTAACAAAAATGTGATAATGAACACAAGTTCACTGTAAAAATGTAAAAAACAAACAAACAAAAAAACAAAGAAATTAGGAGAAAATCAACGTTTGTGGAACTTAAGGACACTTGAGTGGACCCTACTGGGGAAAAAACACTTACAAACTTCACAGATTTAACAAAAAGGATAATTCCATCTTAAAAAGGATTTAACTAAAATAACTTTTTTTGAAATAACCTTTCTTTCTACAAACAACAAGGACCAAAAAAATTGCAGAAGGACAGACCAAACCAGTAGGCCCCAAACTTCCCAGTTGATGGAGGTAAGACTACAAGACTCTAACTCAACCAGAATAAAAGGGAAACTTTTTATAAACTCTTTGATAAACTTAGCGAACAAACTTGACCAAAAGTTCCTGCTACTGTATAGCAATTTAAAATAACAAAAGATGGTGGTTGTCATTCACACCTTCTGATTGGCTTAAATGAGCCATCATTATCAATACCAAAGACCTGTAAACGGCATCACCAGCAAAGAGCTCACACCTTTTCCTACCCCCCAGACATCAAGTCTGAGAAGAGCAGACAACAACACAAGCTCAAAACACAGAAGGAAAACCCAGAGACACTGTTTAAAGATACTTTAAATATCTAAAAGATACTCAGTTTAAATATACTTTAAACAGTATAGTAGTAAAAACCATCACCACAAACCTGCTCTTCTACACAGGACACACAGCCTCCTGCACGCTGTTCCAGTATCACACCAAACATGCAATCTGTAAAGGCAGACAACTGTGCATTTATGAAGACTCAGAAAAAGACCCAGAGAACAGACACCTGACAATAAACTTCTATCAGAATGGCAGGACAATGGTACAGGGAAACAATGCTGCCCTCACAAACTTTGAGCAGAACTTCTCTTGAGCAGAAAAATGTTGCCTGGTCTGATGAGTCTCGATTTCTGTTGAGACATTCAGATGGTAGAGTCAGAATTTGGCGTAAACAGAATGAAAACATGGATCCATCATGCCTTGTTACCACTGTGCAGGCTGCTGGTGGTGGTGTAATGGTGTGGGGGATGTTTTCTTGTCACACTTTAGGCCCCTTAGTGCCAATTGGGCATCGTTTAAATGCCACGGCCTACCTGAGCATTGTTTCTGACCATGTCCATCCCTTTATGACCACCATGTACCCATCCTCTGATGGCTACTTCCAGCAGAATAATGCACCATGTCACAAAGCTCCAATCATTTCAAACTGGTTTCTTGAACATGACAATGAGTTCACTGTAATAAAATGGCCCCCACAGTCACCAGATCTCAACCCAGTAGGGCATCTTTGGGATGTGGTGGAACGGGAGCTTCGTGCCCTGGATGTGCATCCCACAAATCTCCATCAACTGCAAGATGCTATCCTATCAATATGGGCTAACATTTCTAAAGAATGGAATGGCCGCTCCCTCCAGCCAGTGACGCCACTCCCCCAAAGCCAGTCGAACTGCCAACAACTCGCGATCACCGATGTCGTAGTTTCGTTCTGCGGGAGACAAACGGTGTGAAAAAAAAAGCACAAGGATGTAATTTGTTATCTACGGAGGATACCTGGGAGAGCACGGCACCGACACCGACCTCAGCTTGAAAGACAGCTGGAGCGTTGGATAAGCTGAAGGGGAGAACCCGATATTCAAAGTGCCCACGAGGTGTGTTAAACACGGTCTTCCATTCGTCCCCCTCCCTGATCCGCACTAGATGGTAAGCATTGCGAAGATCCAATTTCGTGAAGAACTCGGCCCCCTGCAAGAGATCGAAGGCCGAAGACATCAGCGGCAGAAGGTACCGGTTCTTTACTGTGATGTCATTCAACCCTCGATAGTCTATACAGGGGCGCAGAGAGCCATCCTTCTTCTTCACGAAAAAGAACCCCGCACCGGCCGGAGAAGAAGAGGGACGAATAATATCGGCTGCCAGAGAATCACTTAAATACTTCTCCATCGCTTCGCGCCCGGGCGCGGAGAGATAATACAGCCGTCTGCGAGGCGGAGAAGCACCAGGGAGGAGATCGATGGCACAGTCGTACGGTCGGTGAGGAGGAAGAGATACAGCCCGGGACCTGCTGAAGACCGCCCGCAGATCATGGTAGCAAGCAGGAACTCGAGAAAGATCCGTCTCCTCCTCCTGTAGGGAAACACAAACAGAGACCGGGGAGAAGGCAGACAGAAGGCAATGTGTATGACAATATTGACAAAACTACATTGTCTGCCCAGTTAATGTTCGGCCCGTGGCGAACGAGCCAAAGATGACCCAATACCAAAGGGACAGATGGAGATTTACATACTAGGAATCTGAGGTCCTCCCGGTGGTTCCCGGAGGCCAAGTAGCACCGAATCAGTGATCCGAGAGATCTGCATAAGTGGCCTGCCATCGAGTCCGTGAGCGACTATTGGTGACTGCAGGGATTGGATGGGTATATCCCGAACGCGTGCCCAGTCTTCATCTATGAAGTTGCCCTCTGCTCCTGAATCAACGAGTGCTGAAGCCTTAAACAAAGTGTGTTTAGTAAACAGAGACACAGATAGAAGAGTGCGTGACCTGTGTGCGGGGGAAATGGCAGTACCACTCAAATTAACCCTCTGTGGCGAACGAGCAGCCTTAGCTGGACAGGAGTGAGCTCGGTGTCCTTGAGCCGCGCAATACAGGCAGAGACCCTCCAACAGGCGGCGCTGTTTCTCCTTGGGTGTGAGGCGCAAGCGATCCACCTGCATAGGCGCACACTCCTCGGTAGTCTGGGATGGAGGGACGAATGTGACAGGCTCGGAGTCTGCTCGAACTCGACGGCGTAGCTCTCTCCTGGCGTCTATGCAGAGGGACAGACTGATCACATCATCCAACCGTTCTGGAACCTCGCGGGAGAACAGTTCATCTTTGACTGAGTCATTGAGACCCTCTAAAAAGCGAGCGATAAGGGCCTCGGTGTTCCATCCACAGGTAGCGGCCAGGGTACGGAACTGCACAGAGTAATCTGCCACTGAACGCCTGCCCTGTTGAAGACGCGCTAACAGTCGGGACGCCTCTTTGCCAAAAACAGACTGATCAAAGGTCTTAACCATCTCCTCCTTAAAGGAACTGAAGTCCGAGCAGCACGCTGCCTGTGATTCCCATACCGCAGTCCCCCAATCACGTGCTCTACCAGAGAGCAGGGAGATGACATACGCCACCTTGGAGACATCTGATGCGTAGGTTCGAGCTTGAAGGGAAAACACCACCTCGCACTGAATAAGGAAAGCTTTGCAACTAGTAGGCTCACCGGAATACACGGGGGGGGTTGTTCACTCTCGGCTCAGAGGAGGAAGCGGACGGGAGAGGCCCGGGAGGCAGTGAAGGGAATTCTTGTCGAGTGAGACGATCGAGTCGACCCACTAAATCCGCGATCTGAGCCGACAAGGCATCCACAGAGTGACGGGTGGAAGACAGTTCCATCTCGTGACGGCCCAGCATTGCTCCTTGATGCTCCAAAGCCGCCTGCCAAGTTGAGCTCTCCGCTGGGTCCATTCTTGGTCAGTGTGTGGTGTCAGGACAGATGAGGACCCAAGAGCGGAATGAGGCTGAAAAATAGTATTTTATTAAAGAGGACGTCAGTCAAAAAAAAAAAAACCCACTGGGGGAAAAATCAGTCTTGACTTCACACTGCTCAGTGGACAGGTCGTGGCACTCAGCCTCCGAGAACGCCAGGAGAGAGGGAGCAACAAATCCAAAGCGACAGGCAGGAGAATAGTCGGGCAGACAAGGGGTCAAGCGAGGTGCAGACAGGGCTGAGAACGGCGGGCAGTACCAGAGTCAAAAACAGTCCAGGTCGAAAACCAGAAGAGCGGTCCGAAATCCTCTGAGGGCAAAGCACAGGTTACACCAACTGGGCAGACAAACCAACAAGCGAACTGACCAGAACAGGACAGAACCGAAGCCAAACGCCAAAAGGTCACAGAACACACTGACAAGGATGGGTGAAAATCAAGCAGGATAAATAGGGTGAGTAATGAGATAGAGGGAACAGGTGCGTCAGACAAGCCGCAGCCTAGATTGCCGAGCGAGATCAGCTGGCGCTAGAGCGAAGGGAAGAAAAACCAGAAAAATATATTAAAAATCAGAGAGAGAGAGAGAAAAGGAAACAAAACGAAAACAAGTGTAGAAAAATGAGTAGAAATGAAAAAAATATATAAAAATAAACAAAGTAAAAAAAAAAGGAAGAAAAGAGGACAGATCATACCCGAGTCCTGACGCCCTCGTCTAATGGCATGACCCAAAAATGGCACACGCCAGACTAGAGAGAGAGAAAGAAACAGCACCAAAATTCTAGAAAAAAAAAAAAATTTGACAGTCAGGAAGGATTAGCGTGGTTGCATAACATTTAACGATACCCCCATGGAAGGCAAGAAGAAAAAGGACAAATTAGGGGCCGAAAAGGCCAGAATGAAGAAGAAGCGGATGCTGGAGGAGAATGCATCAAAGTGCTCAAAAATTACGGATTTATTCCGAAATCAGGCGTCAACAGGTGAATTGACAGAAAAAACAGTGGCGCCGCTCAAGCATTAACGTACGTTATTACTAGCCGCCCGTGAACTAGCACAAGCTAGTAAATGTTGGTAGCCTAATAATAATGACTAATTTAATTAGTGGTAGGTAGACAATGGTGTGTGTATTATATATATTCATACTATAATGACGTCGCCAACGCCAATTAATAATCAGTAACACTTTATAATAAAAGTTCAGTTGTAAGTAATTTATAAGTGGTTAGTTTATGATAAACTATATAATTTACAAAAACATTCATAAATGATTAGCAAAGGATATGCTCACATTTTATGTATGTTTTGAAAATTCCGTTACAAGTAATTTACAAGTGATTAGTAATGATTAACTAAATCATTCACAAAACATGACTTTGGGTTTTTTATGGGACTATGGGTAAATGTTTAAATATTAAAATAAATTGTTACATTATTTTGTATGTTTTGCCCACACAAGGTGCACAATGAGTGGTTAAAGACTCCATGTGTTTCAGAGAAGACAGCTGTCTATACCCTCACCAGTCAGCACTTACACTGCAGTACACACTACAGTGTTAAACACCTGTAAACTATTCATCACTTGTAAATGTATGTGTTAGTAGATTACCACATCAAGAATCAATAAGGCATAAGATCTACAAATCTTATCTATGAATGTGTAACACATTTACAAGTGATAGTTTACACTTTAGATTAGGGGATGCAGAAAGTGTTGTAAATGATTTATTCATGCGTTCACAGTGTTGAACACTGTTACAAATGATCTGTACGTGTATTCAAGGCATTTACAACACTTAGTTTATGCACCCTCTAATTGCTACATACAAACATTTATTTTATTTAAACATACTTTTAACATTAACATTTATGAAATGCATACTCATGTTTTGTAAATGATTAGATAATCATTAACTAATCAATTGTAAATGACTTACTGAATCTACAAAACATACATAAAATATCACTTATCATATATGAACGCATAAGCATGTTTCGTAAATAATTAGTTAATCATTTACTAATCACTTCTAGATGATTTGTAACAGAATTAACAAAAAATACATAAAATGTTAGTATAACACTTGCTAATCATTGACAAATTGCGAATTTTTAGAATCTAACGAGTTGTATTTTTTGGAAAATATTATAATACATTAAGAATGTATTGGAACACATTCATTTTCTTCACACAGATAGTGCATCTAAAAATGTTAGAGTTAACATTGAAATTCATGTGCAGCATAGCTTACCTTTCAAATAAAGTTGTTTTTTTTTGGAAGTGGGTGAATTACATATGCCCTGTTTAGCGCGCCTGTTAAACTGACAGGACTTAAAACACATGCAAATGATACCCTTTCACTCTATGATGGTTAAACTGTGCAATTAATCCGATAATGATAGGAAACCCAACCCAGCAATGGTGATGATCAGCTTCTCCTCCATTTTCTCGGAACTAATGTTTTGGTAGGAACGAAAGTTCACATCGTATGTTTCTGCGGAATCAGCCAGCGCGAAGGACGTCTATATTCCGATTGGTTGCTGGCGTTTTGCCGCTGAACTGCATCATAGCTCATTATTACCATAAAGTTGAACCACTTTCAACTCTCGGATTGACACTCTGGTTACTCAAAACGCAACGTCAAGGAATTTGATGCTCCTTGCAGCTGAGAGAAGCCAGCTTCCATTGAAAATGAATGACTTCCGGTAACTTTGGAAGCTCAAGTCAGCAGCGGTACGCCTCATGACGTGCTGGAGCGTGATCTATCGACAAATGCACAGAAAGCGATTCACAAATGAATGCAGGCTGAATTGTGCTTGTGACATAAAAACATATTTGTGAATATGTTTTTTACTAGCAAATCTATTTTTTATATATTTGTAAATTTAATTATTTTTTGTTAAACTCCTAACATATATTTGTGGATATCATTCTATTCATTTGTGGATACGATTATTTTTTGTGAATATTTCCCGAACAATTCTAACCCCATAGCGTCACACCGTCGCTTCCATTATGAGCGCGCATACCGCGCGACTACATTGGAAATAACAAGCTTGAGCGCGCAAAAGACGCAATATGTGAACGGCTCCTTAATATGCACTGTTGTAACTACAAAATTAATAGCACATTTGTGCTCGCGCACATGTGCTGCTTAATGTTCAATAAATATAAAAACGTAAAACATTTTTTTTTCATGGCTTAAATTATAAGGACATTCTAACTGTATTTATTAATTCTTACAGGCTTCATTGCGCAGTGAATGCTTTTGGACTCTTAGGACGTGTTTTTGTTGGGTGTTTGCAAAGTTGGTGACTCAAAATGTCAGCTCTATATATGTTTTAAACATTATATATTTATTAGCCTACTTATTTATGTTCTGTGCGCTTTTGTCATTGGCGGAGCAGTCGGTCAATCCGACCTTTCCAGTAAATAAGACTTGTGATTGGACTGTACGTCAGCAGACATCAAAGCATTGGCCAAGAGCAGAAGGCCCTCCCTCCAAGCTTTTTTTTAGTTGCGAGCTTGCGAAGCTTCATTTCCCTTTCATAGGTCACTTCGATGCTACGGTGACGTCACCGTATGGGAACACCTTCGGTGTGACGAATGTCTGAAGCCCTATACCATCTCGCCAATCCTATTGGCCAAATAGCGCTTGGCACCGCCCTACGCATGCGTACGCATCGTATACCCAGGTGCCGCGCGCTATTTCGCTCAGATTTCATTTCCTTCAGGAAAGAGAATCATCTGTGCCCTGGAATCATCTCGCGTTCATAGTGGTTTTCTCGAGCAGTGTTAACTCCTCTTCGCGGACGCGATGAGCTTTCGGAAGTGCAAGGAACCGTGTACCAGGTTCATCACTAAGGGAGACACTCACGAAAGGTGCGTAGTCTGTTTGGGATTACATCACGCGCAGTCTGCGCTTAGTGGCCTTTCCTCTTGTCCCCACTGTGATGGCCTGCGACTTAAAGTACTGCGCTCGAGGGTAGAAGTGTTTTCCAAGGTCGCCCCTGCGTCCAACCCCCGCCGTGTTGCTTCTGCGGCTGCCGAGGCACCGCATGAGGCGATGGCTTGGGGAGACATGTGCGACCTCTCTTACGGCGACAGCGCGGCGCTGGAGTATTCTCCACGTCGCTCGCTCTCCCCTACCCAAGTGCAGGCTGCCACCTTCGTCGAACCCGTTGTGTTCTCGGACGGGGGTTTACAGCCCACCCCGGAGGCATACGATGCTATCTCCTTCGGTTGTGGGCAGTTTGACGACGACGTATTATCCACCGCGGCCTCGGAGTCTGAGGACTTCATGGCCGATATGGACAGCCCTCTCCCTCCTTGCGGACAGGAGAAGCGCGTTTCCCCCTCCTACAGTGAGCTGTTGGATGTGGTCTCTCGTGCCTTGGGTAAGCTGGGACTGGATTGGGAGGTTGAGAAGGCCGAGGCCCAACCTTCATCTAAGCTGGACGACCGTTTTTTAACCAGTCGTGCTCCTGCGCAGCCCCGTAGGCCCCTGCCTTTTTTCCCGGACCCCCACCAGGAGGTTTCGAGGTCCTGGAAGCAGCCCTACTCGGCGCGCATCACTAACGCTGCGGCCGCGGATTTCGCCACCATTTTAGATATGGAGAACCGTGGCTATACAGCGATGCCTCCGGTTGAGGAGACTCTCGCCGAACATCTGGCGCCTAATTCGGCCACGGCATGGAAGTCTCGCCCCCTCCTTCCTTCGAAGGCGTGTCGAGTCACGTCTAGCCTCGTCGGGAAATCTTACATGGCTGCTGGCCAGGCGGCCGCATCGCTCCACTCTATGGCAGTCCTCCAGGCCTACCAAGCGGAGCTTTTAAAGGATCTCGACGAGGGGGAGGGCATCAAACCCGAGGCTGTGAAAGAGCTACGTCGAGCAACGGATTTGGCGCTACGCGCTACCAAACATACTGCTCGGGCAGTGGGCCGTTCCATGGCTGGTTTGATTATGGTCGAGCACCACCTTTGGCTGAATCTCACCGATATCAAAGAAAAGGATAAATCTTTTCTCATGGACGCGCCCGTTTCTAAGGACGGTTTGTTTGGAGAGGCAGTTACGTCGGTGGTGGATAAATTTAGGGCAGCGAAACAGCAATCAGCCGCTTTCCACCAGCTGATTCCACGCAGACCCAGGGAGACTGAACAGCGGCAGGGAAGAGCCTTCGCCTATGGCGCCCCCTCGTAAGGACTGGGGTCCTAAGGTTTTTCCACCAGCTCACCAGCGACAGCGGAAAAGATTAGACCTGAGTTCGGCGGCTAATGCCTCTCGCTCTCGGGCTCCTAATAACAGCTCCTGATATTCTTGCTGCTTGCCAGGGACTGTGCCCTCCGCTGGAGAGCGATATTGGACCGTTTTCGCGCATCCAACCCTCTCACTGCAGTCCCCATGCTCAAACATTGACTGTCTCACCGCAAAAGGCGCTTTGAGCAGCAATGGATCGAGCAACCATGTCAGGCGTTTCCTCAGACACTCTGCGCGATTCAGCCTTCAGAATCCGAGGAACGGATCAAGGGTCTGGCAAAGACAACCCGTTTATGACGGCTCACACAGCCGCTTTTTCGCTAGCGGCAGAGCCCGATGTTCATCTTGTTGGATTAATTCCTGCTGTGGACACGCTTCAGGATTATACACAACGAGATGCAACGGATTTGACGCACGCGCTTCCCCGGCTTACGGACGGCGCGAGCTTTCCGTATTCGGGCATGTTAACGCGTATGAAAACCTTGAAACCACTGACGCTATTTCGGGCCGCGTGGGAACGCTTGCCCGGCATTTCGCAATGGGTGTTACGCACGATTCGTCTCGGATCCACCATTCAGTTTCGAAAAGGCCCGCCTCCTTTCCGCGGAATTCTTCCCACGGTTGTGAAACCAGAGGAAGTCGTGGTGCTGCGGCAAGAAATGACAGCTCTGCTGAAGAAAGGGGCTATAGAAGAAGTACACCCCTCTCAGATGGAGTAAGGTTTTTACAGCCGCTATTTTGTTGTACCAAAAAAAGGGGGCGGTTCGCGACCCATATTGGATCTACGCCGTTTGAATCTTGCACTCAGGACGAGCAAATTCAAGATGTTAACGGTAAAGTCCATTTTGTCTCAGATTCAACCAAACACTTGGTTTGTCACGATCGATCTGAAGGATGCATATTTTCATATTCAGATCATCAAGAGACACAGGAAGTTCCTCAGATTCGCTTTAGAGGGCAAAGCGTATCAATACCGTGTTCTTCCTTTTGGATTAGCCCTGGCTCCCCGAACTTTTTCAAAATGCATGGACACAGCTCTGGCCCCGTTGCGGCTCCAGGGCGTTCGTGTGTTGGATTTGGTTGAATTTCCAGAAGAGTGTTTTAATCCCCTCTCAACGGATAACCTTTCTGGGAATAGATTTGGACTCTCACGCGATGACAGCCAGACTATCTCTCCCGCGCGTTCAGTCTCTCACGTCATGCGTGTGTCACTTCAAAGTAGGTCGCACAGTGACGGTGAGTTTGTGTCTCAGGCTGATGGTGTGTCTCTCAGTGGTGGACGAAAAGTCAGAACATTTCACCCCGTTGTTTTCCGCATCGTACGATTTCGGTTACACGGAGGTGTGTTATGTCAATAAAACAGTGGATGTCAACCGAGTTCCTTCTAGCCGGAGTTCGGCTGGGGATTTGTGCTTCCCGAGAGACTGTCACGACGGACGCGTCTTTGACCGGTTGGGGAGCTGTTTGTCAGGGGCGCCCGGCTCACGGAGTATGGACGGCGACACAACACGGTTGGCACGTAAACAGGTTGGAACTACTGGCAGTTTTTCTAGCTCTCCAGTATTTCTCAAATCTGCTGACCGGCCATCATGTACTACTCAGGTCAGACAACATGGCGGTTGTGTCATACCTGAATCATCAAGGAGGGTTACGCTCTCGCCCCCTGTGCAGGCTGGCGAGGAGTATTCTTCTTTGGTCTCAGACCAGATTTCTATCGATCCGAGCAGTTCATGTCCCCAGATGTTTGAACGTCGGAGCGGATCTGCTATCCAGACAGTCTCTGGAGCAGGGGGAATGGAGATTACACCCACAGACAGTGAGCCTTTTATGGCGGATATTCGGAGAGGCGAGAGTGGACTTATTCGCGTCGAGCACGACTACGCATTGCCCGCTGTGGTTCTCCCTATGCCCTCCATTGCCCCTAGGCTTGGATGCGTTAGCTCACGATTGGCCCAGGACCAGCTTGTATGCTTTTCCTCCAATTCGTCTAATTCCAGCGGTGTTGTCCAGGATACGGCTGGACAGAGTGGATCAGTTGCTGCTGGTGGCTCCGTGGTGGCTCCGTGGTGGTTTGCGGAACTGGTCAGTCTGATAGCGGGCTCTCCATGGGAGATTCCCCTCAGACAGGACTTACTATCGCAAGCACGAGGGATGATTTGGCACCCGAGGCCAGATCTGTGGAAACTGTGGGCGTGGCCTCTGAGTGGAGTGAATTAATATGTCCCGGTCTTTCTGCGGAAACCTCCGAGGCTATTATGAATTCCAGAGCAGCATCTACGAGACGCTTATATGCTTTCAAATGGAAGCTGTTTACGACCTGGTGTGGTTTTCGTAATATGGACCCAGTTTACTGCCCAGTGGCTTCAGTACTGGAGTTCCTTCAAGACCGTTTCTCTGATGGAGTAACGCCAGCAACTTTGAAAGTTTATGTGGCAGCCATTTCAGCTAACCATGTATATATAGATGGTGCTTCAGTGGGCCGTCATCCGCTGGTCTCTCGTTTTTTACAAGGTGCGCGACGGCTGAGGCCTTTCCGCCCTGTGCGAGTTCCCTCATGGGATTTATCTATTGTACTGCAAGGCCTATCAGGACATCCGTTTGAGCCCTTGGAAACCATAACGGATAAAATCCTGACCTTGAAGACAGTTCTTCTTATGGCTTTATCCTCCCTCAAGAGAGTTGGGGATTTACAGGCTCTTTCTGTTTCGCCGTCGTGCATGGATTTTGCACCGGGCTTGGTGAAGGTATTGCTGCGACCGAGGCCTAATTATGTCCCTAAAGTCGCTTCGAACCCCTTTCATTTTCAGCAGACGGTCCTGGAGGCTTTACCCCCTGCTGGGACAGGATCAGGAGATCTAAGTCTTTGCCCTGTCAGAGCACTCAAGACTTATGTCGATCGATCAGCCTCATGGCGTAAGTCCGACCAGCTGTTTGTCTGTTTTGGACACAAGAATAGAGGCCATGCTGTCACAAAGCAGCGCATGTCCCATTGGTTGGTGGAGGCAATATCTTTAGCCTATGAGGCGCGCTGTCTCGCTTCGCCTCTAGGAGTCAAAGCTCATTCCACTAGAGCAGTTTCTTCCTCTCAGGCGGCCCTCAGTGGATCTTCTATGGCTGATATCTGTGCTGCGGCAGGATGGTCCTCACCAAGCACTTTTATCAAGTTTTACAGTTTGGATGTAAGGATGGCTCCTGGCTCCCGGGTTCTCTCCGCTTGAGCAGATGCTTCCTTGGATCCCAGCTATCAGGTACGTCAGGCGTTATGGTATAGGGTTCCCATACGGTGACGTCACTGCAGCATCGAAGTGACCTATGAAAGGGAACATCTCGGTTACGTATGTAACCACGGTTCCCTGATAAACTGTCCTCTCTCAACAGAAATGGATGCATTGTTGATTTTTATTGAGAATCTGTTCCCAAACCCTATAACTTCAAAGCTATCCATAGAGGGTTTGACCAGCCTCGGTGTGGAGACCATATGACCTACAGTTTTTGAAAGATTGGCGAAAGGCCAAGTTGCTCTGAGAGAAGACAGTTGGTCCGCATTGTTGCTTCTGAGATCCTGGAAGTCAGCAAATGTCCAGCAAAAAAACATGTATCAGAAATAGCCCGAAAAATGGTGATTGCATACCCAAAGTCTTTCAGAGATGAGATTAATTCCCAGGTTGTAGGAAGTGGATATGATTCTCTCCTCAAACAACTGGTGTGTAGAATAGACAATTTTAAAAGAGCAAAAGCTATTAGTACACCACAGAAGTATCAACAAAGAAACGAAAATTGTTATATGGTTGTATAAATTCTGATCCACAACTGCTAATTGGAGAAACATCCGAATTGCAACAGGAAAAGAAAGAGAAGTTGCTAGTAATGTTTCAAAATAATGAAAGTGATGTAAAGACAATCTCTGACTTAATGACTTCTACTTACACCCCTTAAAGAAACAGCATCCAATCTGGAAAGGAAACCAAAGATTTACTTGATGAGTGACCATATCTTTTTCAGCCAGCAGGAATCAAAGCACACTTTAAAAAGCTCACTGGCATTGACATAACAGCTTTGAAGAATCTGCTTCCAGTAAGTTCAGAAGAATATTGGACTACTTTCAATTTCAGTGCACAGAAAGAGCAAGCAGAGCAGGGAGAATCCTCACAAAGTATAGAGCTGGAGGGGATCATGTTTGTGGGGCAGTAATGTTGCTGCTAACCCATTTCAAAAATGACCAAGACCACTTTCTTGTGATGGTAGAAGACACCTCTGTTCCAAGTGATATATGCTCAGAACAGCTTCCAGCAACACCATGTATAGTAGTGTGTGGTGGGTATTATTTACTATGATCTTGCAACACAATAATTCCTGGTTTCGGGTGACCAGAACTCCCATTCTGTTAAATATTATGTCTTACTGATTTTGTGTTTGTTCAAAGGAGAGAACCCACTGACAGCCAGTGTGTACATGGTAGCAGTAGACCAGATGATTGTAAATGACCATCTCTTGAGTTTTACAGAAACCCTGTATCTGATGTTCTCTCTTTACTATATATTGAACATCAGTTACCCTGTAGAACTGGAAAAAGATGCACAATCTCTTATTTACATCATGTTTGCACTGTTAGTTATGATGAAAGCATTTGTGAAAGTGCCAAACTTTCCAATGACAAGATCACTGCACTCATACGCTCGACAGTTTGTCAGCGGCTACCATGCTCATCACTGCAACCTTTCATGTGACAAGAGTAGATCTAAATATAATGCCATTATCAACACATGATTGGTTAATCTCAATAGCTGTAATTTTTTTAAGAGAGCTCCACATGAAAAACTAATTTCATTTGCAAAAATGTAAAAATATTAATAATAATAATAATAATAATAATCTTAGTAAAAAATGTTTTTTTATTTCTAAATGATGATAATATTTGATGTAAAAATCTTAGTAACATTATAAGTCCACTTCGGGAAACATCATCAAATATTAAAAAATGCAATTTATGACCCCTTGAAGCAACTTTTTGAGAGTAGAAAATACCTTTTTTTCTGTTGCATTTATTTCACCCTGAACACAGTAATACTGACATCAGGAAACAAACAATAATGAGGTTCAACAAAAAAACAGCTTACATCCATGTTCCCTTTGAATCTGTCCTCTATCCCCATAGCAAGCAGTTTACCAGACCCTTAAAACGCAGAAGCATAGCTGTGATTATTCACTTGAGAATCGATTACAAAAATCTATTGTGAATTTCCTTTGTGAAAGCAAAACAAGACACATTCAAGACTATAGCTTTTTGAAAATCAGTTAAATGTGCAGTATATTTTCAAAACAGAAATGCATATTGATCTAAATTAGCACATTCATAACTAATAAGTTTATCAATGATCAATTGAATGTCACATACCTATTCCAAGATATGGCACATTGTTCATGCTCCCACAAGGGCCAACCGTGTACAGGTGACAGACAGCGCAGACAACACCCCCTAAAATTAGATGAGCGCCAATCATGCCTCGATACCTGAGAAACAGTAGCACAGGTTAAACATTAAACATTGGAGAGTGATAACACAGACATATACTATACTGGCACAAACAAACATGATACATGATAAAGCAATGTTTGTGTGATAACAGGTGAAGCTGATAATACACAGTCTGCACACACCTGAAGAGCACGTCTTGTAGTATGTTAACTGCCATGATGACTCTTGGGTTCCTGACGCTGTTCATGGAGAAGGGTTGTCTTCTCTGTGTCCACAGCTGTTCCTGCTCCACAACAACTAGAATAAAAAAATAGAATGATTTTTAATCTGTTATTTGTTTTATATGATCTGAAATTCAATTAAAAAAACATGCATAGACATTAAACGCTTTTTTATAACATGGTGCAGTCTGTGATTGTTAATCCTTGTTACTTACTATATGTTGGGTGCAATGTAGTGAATCTTGGCACACATTTTATCTGCCACTACTTCATCATCTTGTGTTTGCTCCAAGAACTACACAATACACAAAGACAAACAGCCAATGATAGTCATAGTCACATTCATTCAGTAAATATTTTAATTAGATTACTACAACCAAGAACTGCTGTTTGGAAATAGTTCTCAGGGAGTCATTGGTGAATCGTGTGATGTACAAGCTCTTCCCTCTCCATGATAAGATCTGCTCTGTCTGGATCAGCAGCGGATTTTCAAACCATTGCTGAGATAGTCAAACTGGATGTGCACAGGTATTCATCACCAATGTCCTGTAGACTTCTGTGTTGAATAATATACTTGAATAATGTGTCTTGACAGTACTGTGGTGGAAGATGACCCACTCTGCTGAAATGTCAAAAACATTTCATACAAATATAAAAAGGAACTATCAGCACATCTCATTGTTGCAGGGTGGGACAGAAAAACAGAGGAGAGGTTCACTCATTTTTGGTTTTATTAGGTCTAGATTGATGAATGCTATATAGGTAAGGTCATTGAAAATTAAATGGTACATGTTAAACATTCTAATAATATTAATATTGTATATGTGGTAATTTCTGCCTCGTTCCAAAAAGGTCTTTGTGACACTGAATGGTTTGCTGACCAGGCAACCTTTTGCTCTGGTGGCTCTGGGAGTTTTTACATTAATGGGTTTGTTGATGCAGAATACCGAAAAAAACATGTCAAAGAGAGAAAGCCAAGAGTTTGTAATTAACGGTAAGATTCCTAGTGCAATGTACAAACACATATTTGAGAAATATTTTGCATATCATTTGACCTCGATCAATTTGACTGGGACAAAATTACATTAATCCCAGATATTGAAAGTGCTTGGAAATATTTTTATGACAGTTTAATTCTGATTATTAACAAGTATGCACCTTTTAAGAAATATAGAGTTAAATGTCGGGATAATCCATGGTTCTCAAATGCATTGTCTGACCTTATTCGTGAGCGGGATGCTGCATGGGCTAAGGTCAGACAAACCAACTTAAATCCTGATGTTTGTATTTTAAACAGCTTTGTAACAAATGTACAGTTATGATTAGAAAGGCAAAAGCAGAGTATTTTCTTGATAAAACAAAAAAATCTGCAAATGCTAGTAAGTTCTGGAAAAACATTACATTTCTGACTGGTAATCTTTTTCAGGTCTTCCCCATTGCTTGACAAAAAATTGTATTAAAACAGTGGATAAATCACAAATGCTCAATTGTTTTAATAGACACTGCATCTGGGTCATTGTTTCAGACTAATAATTATACCACCATATGTTCTGAATTTCTTAATGCAGAGCAGCATCTTTGGACAACAGAGTTTGTTTTTAGTCGCATTACTACTTTTGATGTCTGCTCTGCATTACAAGACCTAGATGTGAATAAATCATCAGGTCCTGATTTTAGTGAACCATTGTTTCTAAAATAAGCGGCTAATATTATTGCACCACCATATCTGTTCAATCTTTCCTTATCAACCAAGGATATCCCACAGATCTGGAAGTCTGCTTTTGTTATTCCTTTGTTGAAAGGAATAATAGAGGTGGGGGTGTAGCAATCTATATCAAAAATCAGTATCATGTAAATGTATTGCGGTCAATATCATTAGTTAAACAGTTTGAATTTTTAGCATTGGAGCTTGAAATCTCTAAATCACTTCGTATAACGGTCATTGGTTGTCACAGGACTCCTTCAGCTGTTAACGGTGCTCTGCCCTCCTTAATGCAACTCCTTTCGGATTTTAACTCTAAGGAATTAGTAGCCTTCGGAGACCTTAATTGGAATTGGTTACAACCAATATCTGATGACTTCAGAGCTAATTGTGATTCACTAAATCTCTTCCAGATTGTTGACAGTCCCACACGGCCAAATTTTAAAAACCCGGAAAAATCATCTCTATTAGATGTAATATTAACTAATGTTCCTCATAAGTATTCAACTGCTTCCATATTTGCAAACGACATCAGTGACCACTGTGTCATAGCTACAGTTAGAAATACTAAAATATCAAAAACCAAACCATGTATTATAGTCAAGCGTAATATGAAGCACTTCTCAGAACAAGACTTTCTTCATGATTTATCTAATTTTGACTGGGAAAAAATTTATAACAGTGCAGATGTTGATAGTGCCTGGAATCTCTTTCATGAAGGCTTCGTAAATATAATTAATAAGCACGCTCCTTTAAAGAAATACAGAGTTAAAGGCCGAAACAATGCTTGGTTTTCTCTGGATTTAGCAAAGATCCTCCATGACCGCAATGTGGCATAGGCAAAATCCAGAAAATCTAATGAGAACTCTGACTGGCTGGTTTTTAGGCAGCTGCGGAATGCATGTACTCTCAAAATTAGAAAAGCCAAGGCCGATTATTTTCTTTCTCAAACTACTCATAACCTGAATAACCCATCAAAATTTTGGAAAACTATCAAATCACTATCAGAAAATAGTAAAGGTCAGGAGCTTCCTTCAAGAGTTGTAATAGACACTAAAACAATTACTGACAAAACCAAAATTCTTGATTGTTTCAATGAACATTTTATAGCCTCCGGATTTTTATTTGAGTCACTAAATACTCAACATAAGTGTTCCCCTATAGTGGAGACTGTTGGTTCCGAACCTTCTACTCAGTGCTTTAGTTTTAGTCCTATTGCAGTTTCAGACGTAGATAAAGCCCTCAAACACTTGGACACAACAAAATCTGCAGGCCCTGACAAATTGGATCCTTACTTTTTAAAGTTAGCAGCTAACTTTATTTCAGTGCCTTTAAGAGGATATTAACTGACTTGGAAACAGCCACATCTGGCTGTAGTTGTTCTGCATGATATGCTAAGGATTTGTGGTTGTTGTATCTGCTATTTTAGTTGTCTTATGTTATTGTGTATTCTGTGTTGTATGTATGGTTGTACTGCTGCCTATCTTGGCCAGGACACTCTTGAAAAAGAGATTTTTAATCTCAACGAGTACTTTCCTGGTTAAATGAAGGTGAGAAAGGGGGTGACCCTACTTTATTAGATAACTACAGACCTATTTCGAAGCTATGTATCTTGTCAAAACTTTTGGAAAGTTTTATCAGTGAACAATTGACACAGTATTTACACACTCATAAACTTTTGTCAATCAACCAATCAGGATTTCGTAAAAAACACAGCACCATTACGGCTGTTTTAAAAGTCTTAAATTACCTTGTAGGGTCCCTAGATGAAAAACACCACTGTGTGTGTCTTTTTATTGATTTAACCAAAGCATTTGATACAGTTGACCATGAGATTCTGTTAGATAGGCTAAGAAGTGTTGGTCTATCAGACAAGTAGTCTCGTGGTTTAATGCTTATTTAAAGGGAAGAATTCAATGTGTGCAAGTGGAAGGTATCAAATCAGACTTAATGGAAGTGGGTACGGGAGTCCCCCAAGGATCTGTATTGGGGCCATTATTATTTACTATATATATATAAATAGTTTAGAAGTAAATATTGAAAAAGCAAGGTTCCACTTTTATGCAGACGACACTGTCATCTGTTGTTTTGCTCCTACACAACAACAAGCTCTGGATGATTTACACTCATCATTTGATATTATTCAAGCAAGGTTTTTTACTTTAAAGTTGGTCTTAAATGTTGAGAAAACAACATTTATGTGGTTATCAAATTCCAGAAATTCTTTAGATAGTTCTGTCGTTCTCTGAACTCTGCAAGGGAAACAGATTGATTTAGTCTCAGAGTATAAGTACCTGGGCATCATAATTGATGACAAACTTTGTTTTAATTCACATATTAATTACCTGATACAAAAGTTAAAGAAAAGGTTAGGATTTTATTTTAGAAATAAGTCTTGCTTTTCATTTAATGCAAGAAAGAAGCTTGTGTCTGGAACTTTTTTACTGATTCTTGACTACGGGGATATAGTATACCAGCATGCCTCTTTTTATCTTTTTGCCTCCTTGGAAGCTGTGTATCACGGTGCCTTAAGATTTATAACGTATAGTAAATTTTCTACACATCATTGTACATTATATACTAGAGTTTCCTGGTCTTCACTTGCTTTTCGAAGGAAAATGCATTGGTACTTATTGATTTACAAAGAAATTATGGGTTTCTCGCCATCCTATCTCTGTTGTTTGCTTAAACAAAAAGTAGTTGGTAACTACTCATTGCGTTCCCAGTCTTATTATAATCTTCATCTACCCACAGCTCGAACTAATCTAGGTAAAACTGCTTTTGAATATGCTGCACCATCAGACTGGAACGCTCTTCAAATGAAATTGCGGCTAAATCAGTTGCCTTTTAGTAAATTTAAAACACTTTTGCGTGCAGTGGAAAATGATTTAATGATTTGCAAATGCTTCTGGTGCTGTATTTTACTGATATCTTACTGTTGTGATGTATTGTTGTTTGTCATATGTGTTTTAATATAACTGGGCCGCCTATTTTGGCCAGGACACTCCTGTAAAAGAGATTCTTAATCTCAGTGAGGTTCTCTCCTGGTTAAATAAAGGCAATAAATATGTTGTTACCATTGATATAGATGGAGCATAAGAGAAGTGCATCTTAGGAAATGAACTGGCCAAATTTTTTGATGACTGAATTAAAGGACTTTACTTTGATATTAAGAAGATTTCCATGTAACCTATGTTTCCATTTGTAACCTATGGCAGGACAAAATACTTTTAAATTGCAAACATTTTTGTATTGTTTTGTTGATTTTATGAACATAAAAAAACACCCTTATGTTTACAGCTGTGCTGACTCAAAGTTTGATAATAAACCATATTAGAAATTAGTATACTTTCAAGATGTTTAATCCTGACACACACACACACACATATACATTTATTTTTGTCTAAAATGTGTTGATTAGGTTTTAAGCAGTAATGAGATTGTAGGCTACTTATAAAACTGTCTACACAGACCAAAATATGCTCTCAGGTATCTGTTATGACTCATCAGTTGCTAGGCAGAAATGAAGGAGGCGGGTTATAAACCAAGTTTTCTGTTAGGGATCCTTGTAAAAGATATTTGTTGCTCCCGATCAATAACAAATAGACATGTGAATAGGCTAATAAAATCTTATTTCAAAAGATTGATTAATTTGTCGTGAATTCAAATACAACCTATAGCCTAAATTATTTTTGATAACATTATTAGGGTAGAGTAACTCCTTCCTAAAATTTTGTGTAGCCTATTAACTGACTTGATTTGTGATTTTAAAATGTATCAACTGAGTGGAGGATTTAATGAACGCTAACAAAATGCGCAGGGTTTTTTAATTAATTAATTTTTTTTTTTATGGAAGGAAAATCCCTTGTCCTAAAACTGAAAGTAAAAGCAAAATCCTGTCCTTAAATGCTCCGGAGCCGTGTGAAGAGAAGATAACCTCGTACTCCGTATGAAAGTAGCAAAACAAGAAAATACTAGCCGAGAATAGGTTCGCTTAGTTTTTTTTGGAAATCGCTACGCTACCACTGCAACATGCGAAAAGTTTTGGTGTTCGCGTGTGTATTATGTGTAGACATAATAATAGTTTATACTCTGGACCTCGGAGGAACCTTGCTGAAGTCTCGTACAGGAAACCTCGACTATAATCTGTTTCTCCAGTGGGCTGAATCTGCATTGAGATGCGCGCTGCTGTCCGCAGGATCAGTTTTATATAAAGATGCGTCTGATCCACTGATACGGAGATGGATTACGGTCCACTGTTTTATTGGTTCGGTATACGAAACCGGGCGCTTAGCGCTGTTTGACAACTCTCGCCTTGACAAGTTTAATTCGTGGCTTGTCGGTACCGTGGCTGCTACTTTAGCTTGTCTGTTTTGGGAGATAACGCTGCCTGACACGAATGGAGAGAGTAACGGTAAAGAGCGCAAACAGAAGGCTCGAGTCCTCTTCATCCGGGTCATCCGTTTGTCCAAACCAGACTACTTATTATTGTGTGGAGCTTTTGTCTTTCTGTCCTTGGCTGTGCTATGTGAGTATTTCGTTGTATTTACTTTGCATAAAAGTAAAAGTTTAATATAAACTGTTTTGTAAAGTTATTTTCACGTGTTTCAGGTGAGATGTTCATCCCACTGTACACTGGAAAGGTGATTGACATCTTGGGTTCACATTATCAGTGGGATAACTTCAGATCAGCTATCATTCTCATGGGATTATTCTCTCTGGGAAGGTTGGTATCACAAAATAAAATAGGTGTTTTTTATTACAAAAATGAATAGTGTTAATGATGAACCCTGGTGTTTGTTATCCTCAGTTCTTTCAGTGCTGGATGTCGTGGAGGTCTGTTCATGTGTGCAATCAATAGCGTCACCTGCAGAGTCAAGGTGCAACTGTTTGGGTCCCTTGTCAGGCAGGACATTGGCTTCTTTGAGACCACCAAGACAGGTAGATCAAATGCAATTGTTGGTGCATTTCCTCAAGTTATCTAGACTTAAGTCTTCATCAGTTGTCCTTTTAACTGAAATTCTTTCGAATGAATCTGTCTTTCAGGTGATATCACATCTAGGCTGTCCACAGACACTACTCTAATGGGTCGGGCTGTAGCCCTGAATGTCAATGTCCTTCTGCGAACCATGATTAAGACCCTGGGCATGTTGTATCTGATGCTGAGCCTCTCGTGGAAGCTTACACTTCTGATGCTGATGGAGACGCCGCTAACAGGCTTACTGCAAAACATACATGACACACATTATCAGGTATGTGGTTGACGAAAATGAATGTCATTATGATGATAATTTTTGTGCCTTTGAGAATCATATCTTATATTAAGTTTTCATGCATGTTTTAGAGGCTCTCAAAAGAAGTCCAGGACTCCATTGCACAAGCCAATGACGCGGCTGGAGAGGCAGTGTCAGGAATCAGGACAGTAAAGAGTTTCAGGACAGAACTTGGCGAAACCCATCGATATAATGTCCGCTTGATGGAAACCCATAATCTGAAGACTCGACGGGACACAGTCAGGGCGATTTACCTGTTGGTTAGGCGGGTTAGTATGAGTTTAGTCTTCAAGTGCATCAGTGTTTATTTTCTTTGAAAGAAACTTGTTGATGTGGAACTTCATAGATGATGGTGTCCTGACCGTTTATGTGGTTTTCAGATGACAGAAGTGGGAATGAAGGTGGCCATGCTTTACTATGGGAGACTCTTTATCCAGTATGGACAGATGACCACAGGGAATCTCGTCTCTTTCATTCTCTATCAGCAAGACCTCGGAGACAACATAAGGGTATACCTCTGCTCTGTTTTTTTGAAAAGAGGGATTTTTATGTTGACATCTGTGTAAACCTGCTTTGTATTATTTTCAGCTTAAAATAAAGAGTATTTATCCATCTCTTTCCCAGACTTTGATCTATATCTTCGGAGACATACTGAACTCAGTAGGTGCAGCTGGAAAGGTGTTCGAGTACATGGACCGAGAGCCTGAAGTCAGTATTGATGGAGACCTGCAGCCCAGTGATCTGAAAGGACACATCAGCTTTCAGAACCTCACTTTCTCGTATCCCAGAAGACCCGACCACAATGTATTAAAGGTACAACTTTTTAGACTCGAAGTTCACATCACTTGATCCTCGTCAAGGTTGAGAAAGCAATTCATATAAACCTAAAATGTAAATAAATATGATACTTAAACACTTTAAAAAAATATATATTTTTATTTCTTAGATTTCTGTACTTCTTTAAAGGGTCTATAGAATTGAGGAGACAAACTATATTGACTGTGTATAAAATTGTAAACATGATCTGTACAAGGTTTATCATATATTTATAATATCTCAAGTAGTTATTTTTATAATTTGTCTATTTCCTATTTTTTTTTTTTTTTTTTTGTCTATTTACTATATTCTCTTTTATATGTGTTCAGAACTTCTCTGTGGAGTTGAAGCCGGGTCAGATGACGGCTCTGGTGGGAATGTCAGGAGGAGGGAAGAGCACCTGTGTGAGTCTCCTGGAGAGATTTTACCAGCATCAGCAGGGACAGATTCTGTTAGACGGACAACCACTGCAGAACTACCAACACAAATACTTGCACAGCAAGGTGAATACTCAGAATTATCAAACCCATGTTACTGCTGAACTGTAGATTATTTATCTATAAGTCAATTTATAGACTAAATAACCATATACAACTATCTAATGCAATGCAAAGAGCATACACTGTAAATAATCTCTCTCAGATAGCGATGGTGGGTCAGGAGCCTGTACTTTTCTCCGGCACTGTACGAGACAACATCGCCTATGGTCTGCCCGGCTGCTCAATGGAGAGAGTAAAGGAGGCTGCCAGCAAAGCCAATGCCCATGCCTTCATCTCAAACATGGAAAATGGCTACGAAACAGGTAAATGAACTGCAGTCAGTGGCTAGAAAGATTCAGATTAGACATAAAAATTAATTTAAAGCAAAAATCTTCTACTCTTTATATCTGTCATCATCAGAATTGCTTGCATTCATAGCCCTTTAGTTGTACATTCTTCCCACACCCAAACAAACTTAGCCTGAAAAGTTTTGCTGGTACATCAGCATAAACCAGCCTGGACTTAGACAAAAGTTTAACTTTACATTTAAAGTAATTTTAGAATTCCTGATATTATCAGCAATTCTGGATTTGTGTTGCCACTCCATTACTTATATGATAAGGAAGGTTTTAGCAGCTTGGTCCATTCACTAGACCAGCCTTTTATTCCACTCCATTTTTTATTGGATAGGTTTTAGATTTAAGCATGGTAAAAGTGTTTAATCAGATCCTGTTTTCTTTGTCAGATGTGGGAGAGCGTGGTAATCTGCTCTCGGGAGGTGAGAAGCAGCGCATCGCTATCGCCAGAGCACTGATCAGACAACCTCAGGTGCTCATTCTGGATGAAGTCACCAGCTCTTTAGACACTGAAAGTGAACAAATGGTAAAACAAGGCTATTCAGTATGAACACAAAGACTTATGCACTGTATGCGTTCACAAATCCCTGTTTCCTTTAGTGCTACTATTCAAATATTTCTTGCATGTTTTGTTATTCCACAGGTTCAACAGGCCCTGGCCTGCTGCCCCACTCAGACCTTGCTTGTGATCGCTCATAGGCTGAAGACCATCGAGAGGGCGGATCAGATCGTGGTGATTGACAGCGGTGAGGTGGTGGAGCTGGGGACACATCAGGAACTGATGGACAAGAAAGGAAATTACTATAAACTGAGAGAGAGGCTCTTTACTGATGATAACACAGCAAACCAAGACAATGAGAAATCTGACACTATAAAAGCTCAATAGTCTGTGTTAAAATATTGTGCATGTTCATAATACAAATATGCCATTACAAACCTTTGTAAATAGGAACATACAGTATAAGTTAGGACGTTATCCTTTAACCATTATAACATTTCTAAAAGATCTGTGATCTGTGAAATGTGGACTTGTACATAGAATAAATTCAGAGGCGATCATCAGTCAAAATGTTTTATCAATAAACAATTTGAATAAATGTAACATTTTGGATTTGTTTGTGTTGTTAATAAATGTGAATAAATACTGGGTTCTTGGTTTTTGTATGTTTGTTTTATACAGTGTAATTTCAAATTTTAGTGTCATCATTACCTTGTCATGGATGTTTGTTTTATTTCATAACTGTACTGAATGAACGTATTAGCTTGTGCCACGTGCTCAAATCATTTTAAACTACAATACTATACAAAACAAAATATGTCAAAAACTCTGTTCAGAGTTAGCATAAAAATAATGTTTTCAGGATCAAGGTCAGAAATGGTGCACATTTGGTTGTGCAAAACCATGTGACTTTCTTGCAATGCCAAAGCTGCCAGTCCTGTTTGCTGGCAATTTGCCTGGCAGCACACTTTTGTATTGAAATAGTTACCTTGATTTGAATATAGGTCAATGCAAAATACATAACACACACAAATATGCAAATTATATTTAATGTCCTTCATATGTGTTTGGGTCAAAACACAACTTTATATAATCATAAACATATCAATTCTACAGAATGGCTACCCAAAATAAGCTCTTCCTGTTTTATTTAGAACAAAAAATAAGTCTTGACTACATTTCATCAGCATCAAAGCCAACAGTGCTCCATAACATTAGTATAATTGCTGTTATGACCCCTATGCAGTTGCACATTACTATAGATGGATAGGCAGGTAAGAACTGAATGTTAGATTTTGACGAACACAAATGCATTTTGCACAAGCTTTTACTCGGAGTGCTAGTGTTGTAGCTTTGACATGCACTCATTTGGTTTTTCTTTTGGCCTGTGTGGCTACATCACAAGATCAACTACCAAACAAGCAAACCCTGTTCAGCTGGAAAGTCCCTATTGTTGTTTCACCTGGTTACACATTTGTATGTTTGGCTTGGTGACTGCTCATGCTAATGCTGTTTGTCTCACCCACTAATATCAGCAGGAGAGATTTGACAAGATCTGGTGTCTATTTTATAATGCTGCCTGCAACCTTCCTTCCTCAAAATGGCTGCCTCTGTTTTAAATGATGCATATATACCTTTGTGGATTATAGACCTAAGTATCGGTTTTCCTACACTCCATATACTGTGTATATATATATATATATATATATAAATTTATCGCGATTATTAACAAGACATGGCGTTAACGCCTTTGGGACTTTCTTTCTACCTAACCTACCTGAAATCTTGTACAATGCCAGTGAAGTTGCAACCGAGTGCCAGCCGAAATGGCAAATGGGGTGGGGCCCCCACTACTATATAATGCAGTGTTTTGGTGGCATAAGCTCAGAATCTTCCAACTGAACAAACAGCACAGCAGATCTGATCAGTAAACACAGCGGCCTATACCATGTCTGGTTCCCGTCTCTCAGGGAACCGAGGTTACGACAGTAACAAGAGATGTTCTGATTGAGAAAGGTCTCTCGATATGGCATTAACACCTTGGGGATTGTATAGAATAATGCTGTGGAAGCAGCGAAGTAAAAAGGCTCAACCTCTGTGGAGTTAACATGAACAGTTCTGGCAAGACACTAAAAATAAACCTCAACCAATCAAACATGACCCTGCAACATGCCTCAAGGGGATTGGATGCAGATTCCAACTTAGGGATCCAATCAGGTTACTCAGAATCAAAAACCTGATGGCAGGTCTCTTGTTGAGAGAAAGATGTAGCACCGTCGCCATAGTCATTGTCATATCAAACGCATACAAGTATTATAATATAAGTGCAACAAAGCATGTGCGTGGCCAGGCACAATACTAACACAGATAGAGAATTGCTGCATTCCCCTTCACGACCGGGTCGAAACCACTGGCAAAGTCAAACGGCTAGTGGTTCCAGGTAGATCCATGGGTCTGACTCACCGACAGGACCTGTGAGGCTAATGACCACACATCCAAATTGTAAAATCTGGCAAAGGTATTCTGCAAAGACCACCTAACCAACTTCGTCCCTTAGAAACGCCCTTAGTTCACGCCAATGAGGAGGCAACCGCCCTCATCGAATGGGCACTGACACCAACAGGACACTCCATTCTCTGGCTGGAATATATGCCATGGCAATAGCATTGAACATCCAATGTGATAGCCGTTGTTTGGAGACCCTTTGGCACTGCCTCTGAAACATACAAACAGCTGATCATATTGGCGAACCAGAGCTGTACAGTCGATTTAAACTGGCAAAGCCCTCGCTGAACACAACACCTGATTCCAGGTGGTATCCAATGAAGTCTCTGACTCTGGAGTGACAGCGGAAAGAGCCACCACTTGCACTCTAAACGGTGTAGAGATCGATTTAGGAATGTAGCCCAATCTTGGCTTGAAGTGCTCCCCCTGGGACGGCCGCCTTTCTTGAAGCCGTGACGCCCTTTTGGTGTCCTCTGCCACTGTTTTGGTGCAAACAGATGGCTCTGAGTCCAGTGCTGATGAAGTGGAAGCAGAGGGGGGACGCTTCGACAGCCAGTCGGAAGGAGATGAGGATTTACTACATGCATGGGGCGGCGCTACAGCCCGGCGCAGCCGGAAGTGACTCATTGCATTGAGCGTTTCTGTGCCCCTAAGAAGCGCTACGTGATAGCCTCTACTGCATCTCCAAAGAGGCCGGACAGAGATAGAGTAGCGTTGAGCAGCGCCTTCCTGTCCGCATCCTTAAGCTTAGTGAGTGCCAGCCACAGATGCCAGTGGAGCGCCACCATGTAGCCCATGCTCCATCCGATCACCTGGGCTGTCGTTTTTGTGGCTTTAAATGCAAAATCTGTCACTGCACGTAGATCCTTGAACCTCGGGATCCACCCCAACCTCGTCCAGGGATTTCAGGAGATGTGTCTGAAAAATCTGGAGCACTGCCATTGTGTGCAGTGCCAAGATCGCTTCTCCCAAAGCAGCAAATGCTTTGTCTGCGACATGTGCAGATGGCAGGGCCTTGATGGCAGTGTTGCACCCGTCTTCAGGGAGGCAGAGGATAGGCAGAGGTGGGAGGCAATGGTTTATCCTCATTTGTCCTCGGGCTACCACCCTGTCGACTTAAGTGAAGATCTCCAACCCGCCAGCGTGAGTGCAAGCCATTTGGGGCTCAGCCCATGCCTTAGCAACATTGTCGTGCAAGTCAGAAGAATGGGGCTTGCTTCCTTGGAGCGGCAGCTCAGCGACACCAATGAAGGAATCATCATCAATCAATCTAGCTTGCTCTTCGCTGGTTCGTCAGGGGATTCCCACTCTTGACTGAGATCGTTCACAGCCCTGGTAAGAATCCGGAGGAGCTCATCCTGGAATACAGAGTGTCCCTCCATTTCAGAGCGTTTCTGCCCCAGCAGGCCCAGTCCTTCTCAAATCGACGTTAGAGACAGCGCCTCGTCAAGATAGTCATCGTCCCCCACCACACCAAACGAGATAATCTCGAAGCATCAGAGGCGGATTGAAGACTCTCTTCTGCGAAGTACCCCAAAGAGCAGAGCAGTGAATTGCACCTTTCTGCGTGGTCGCCCAGATGCGGCTGTCATTTAACCAGTGGCTCATTGGCAGCAGTGGGACGTTGCAGAGAGAAATCACAGAGAGTGATGGTCCTCCGGGCTCTAAGCACCCTTTTCGGCATCTTGGCTGGTATTGGCCAGTGAGAGTTGCAAAGGAAGGGTATCCCCAAGGCGTTAACGCTATGTCGAGAGACAGTTCTCGAGAGGGAACCCAAACAAACAAATGAGAAAATATGGTCTGTGTCATTTATTTATTCAAGGAAATTATACAATATTATCTGTGAATGGCAAAAGTATGTGAATCTCTAGGACTGGCAGTTAATTTGAAGGTGAAATTAGAGTCCATCTGTTTTTCAGAGTTGTTTTCAATCAGTGGGATGACTATCAGGTGTCAGTGTGTGCCCTGTTTTATTTAAAGAGCAGGGATCTATCAAAGTCTGATCATGTTAGTGGAAGTGTATCATGGAATGAACAAAGCAGATATCTTAGGACCTCAGAAAAAGAGTTGCTGTTGCTCATCAGGCTAGAAAAGGTTACAAAACCATCTCTAAATATTTTGACTCCACAAATCCACAGTCAGACTGTGTACAAATGGAGGAAATTCAAGACCACTGTTACCCTCCCCAGGAGTGACTGACCAACAAAGATCACTCCAAAAGCAAGACATGTAATAGGCTGCAATGTTGCAAAGGACCTCAGTGTAACTTCTAAGCAACTAAAGGCCTTTCTCACATTGGCTTATGTTAATGTTCATGAGTCCACCATCAGGAGAGCACTGAACAACCACAGTTTACATGGTGCACCCAAAGAGAACATTACTGCCAGCCTGCAGTTCACTAAAGATCATGTGGACAAGCCAGAGGGCTACTGGAGAAATGTTTTGTGGACAGTTGAGACCAAAATATAACTTTTTGGTTTAAATGAGAAGCATTATGTTTGGAGAAAAGAACACTCTGCATTTCAGCATAAGAACCTTATCCCATCTGTGAAACATGGTGTTGCTGGTATTATGGTTTGGGCCTGTTTTGTTGCATCTGTTCCAGGACAGCTTGCCTTCATTGATGTAAAAATTAATTATAATTCTCAGGACATCTGTCAGTGAACAAATTTTCAAGACAAAGTGTGTCATGCAGCGAGACAATGACCGTAAGCACAAAAGTCATTCTACAAAAGAATAGTGAAAGCTACTGTTTTGGAATGACTGAGTCAAATTCCGAAACCTTAATCCAATTGAAACTTTGTGGAAGGACCTATAGCAAGCAGTTCATTGGAGGAAAGCCACCAACATCACATTGAAGTGGTTCTGCACTGAGGAATGGGCAAAAAATTTATACAAGCCGTTGTCCAGGACTGATCAGGAGTTATGAGAAACATTACCAGCAGTTATTAGGGCCTTTTGCACCGCAGGAACCTTTTCATAGTACCAGAACTAATTGTGGAACTACGTACTTTTGGGTGTTTTCGCACCACAGGAACTAGGTGTGATTTTATTACCGGACTGCCTTTTTCGAGAACTAAATTAGCTCCTACTCCTTCTGATAACTCATAACTCATACATCTGATTGGCCAGATGCATTCCAAAACACCCTCACCCGCCATGATTTAAAACGCTGTGTAACATACTAAACATTGTGTTAACTTATTTCGAAAGTATGATGAACAGCGATAAATATACAGACGCTGAAGTGTAGGCACTTGTAGCAAATGTAGCACTGCCAGTTGTCGTTGGAGATTCTTAATCCTCCTTTCCATGCTTTCAGTCGCTTTGCATGTCCATGTCCATTATTGTGAAACCCACGAGACACAACAAAAACACAGCTCTGATCACAGCATCCTCCATCCTCCTGTTATTAACATTATTCTTATTTGTTAACATTGTTGAAGGCCGCGCACAAATGTCACTGCTATCGACCGGCTTACATCACGTCCTAGTACACACAGTCGGTGCGAATGCAACCCTTTAAATGGTACTGGGAAATAGTTTGATCAAATTTGTACCAGTGCTTTAGTACTATACATTTAGTTCTGGAACTAAAGCGGTGCGAAATGCCCTATTGCTGCAAAAGGGGTCAGATCAGATAATGAAAACCAAGATTCAAATACTTTTGCCACTCACAGATATTTAACACCAGATCAATTTTCTTAATAAATAAATGACAAATAAATTATTTTTGTCTCATTTGTTTGTTTGGGTTCTCTTTGTCTACTTTCAGGACTTTTTTTTTTTTTTTTTTTTGATTAAGTTTTGTGTGATATTTATGCTGAAAAATAGAAAATTCTAAAGGGTCAACAAACTCTGAAGCAGCACTGTATATTATGTAAACACAAACTTTTATTTTGAATGCAGTTAATCACAATTAATCATTCAACAGCACTAATATATATATATATATATATATATATATATATATATATATATATATATATATATTAGGGGTGTCACGGTTCGCTGAAAAAAAACCTTAGCTGTGGGTTCACCACACACGGTTCGGTACGCGTTGGGACCGCGGTTCAACTTAAATCCAAAGTAGGCCTATCTGTAATATGGTTTGCTATAAATATAGCAGTTAATATATGTTTCTGTTGATGGATGCGCATTTTGGATTCCCAGACATTAAAACAATAACGATGAGGGGGAAAAAAACCTGGACAAACCATTCACTCTTGATCAATTTGAACGATTTATGCTGGAATATGAGCAGTAATTTATTCCGTCATCACCCGGGTGCTGAAAGCGCGCGCGCACAGATGAGACCTGAACACCACACGTTAATATGTATTTAAACTAAACTCATTTAAGCTTTGTCAGTTTAAACATTTAAGAGGCAGAGGACGCGAGCTCGCGCGCGCAGTGAGAAGATTTGTGCATGCGCTCATCCAAAGCGCACAAAACCGCACCTCAGAACGCGCGCAAATATAAGATCTCTCTGAAGTATTGTGTTTAAATGGACAAATTCAGAAAAAAATTATGTAAAAATGCCCGTCTTGGTAAGTATCCTACAGCAGACATAGCCGGCTGAACGCAGGCCACTGTATCAGTGTATTCTCTTAAAGTGACTGTCTTTATATTAATAGAAACAGCAACAACAAAGAAATCTCTCACTGCTCTTGATTAAAAAGCTTTTAGAACTTTAATAAAGAATTATCTTTATCTATTTATATATTCCAATATACAATGCTGTTTTACATTTGATTACTTTATTCAATTTCTGTACCTAAAAACTTATGCTAGACCTGCCAAAAAACAAACAAAAAAAACTGAAAATCACTGTTTATTGTTTGTATCTTTACTCTATTGTATTCATGTGTGCTGCTGCTTGTAGTTGGATAGAATATTCTTCTTCTTTTTTTTTATTAGAAAGTAAAGTTTTTCCATAAACATAGCACATACTGAACTGTACCGAAAACCGTGACTCTAAAACCGTGAAACAAACCGAACTGTGAAAAAGTTGAACCGTGCCACCCCTAATATATATATATATATATATATATATATATATATATATATATATATATATATATATATAAACGTGTTCCTGTGATGATGAATAGTGGTTTCACGAGTTCACCCTTACATCTAATCTGAAGGCAAATAGTAGGCATATTTTGGCGTGCTGTCCTGGGGGAGGGGTCCGGGCCCGGAGCATAGCCCGAACCCAAATAACTCCCCCTATCCCTAATTTGGGATAAATAGATTAGAAGTGAGGAGTTGGGGTGGAGGAGGGTTGCCGAAAAAACTGTCGTGGGACAGGAGGTAGGAAGACTGGATATATATACGCTTGCGTGCTATTTAAGATGATTAGCTAAACGAGATGCACCTGTGCCAAATTGGATGATTATCTGATCGTGCTTCTCCCGAACTTTGTTAATAAAACCACATTTAGATTAACTTTGCATTGTGATAGCATGTCCGATATAGGCTATTCTTTAAAGTCAGTTTTGTTACCTAACAAGCTTCACTGTGAAAAGTTAAAACAGAGATGGAAACAGTGTTACTGCATTTCATAGAAGAAGAAAAAACATGCAAAATTTGAGATACCAGATTTTCACAAATCAAAATTACATTGCTTTAAACACCTGAAAGGCAAAAAACTAAAGACAGATGTTTTCTCACTTAATGCAAGGCTACTAAAATCCTCAGTAATAAAATGACTGAAAGAAGGGTTGGGTTTTCCCGAAAATAAAAAACAAAGTGAATGGCCATGAATAAATTAAGTGTTTGCACAATTTTACACGCTAGGTAAGGCGCACAACTGGTGGTTTTGTGAAATCATGTCACTTTTATAAAATGCCCAGTTTGCCAGTCAAGATTATCAGCACCATTTTGTGATCGCCATCCATTTTGTGACCAGAAGTAAATAAAAATGCCAAACTCAGGTGATAGTGAAAGGATAATTTGATATTCAGAGCGCTGCTGTATAGATGGCCTTTGGTTTTTGATATCATCTTGTCGGAAAGTACCTATTGTTCTTGATTTGGTATTGTAGGTCTGATTTGCTGTCTGGTACATCCACAGTTGCAATTTTGTTTTATCACCCCCTGTTGCCTGCGGGACAGACATGTCTGACACAGCTCTGTCTCTACCCGCCTTAAAAGCGGCTATCAACATTTTTCATTACATCATTTATACCTTCATATAGATCTATGTATCTGTGTTCTTATAACATGAAGTTATGTTGGTGAAGAATAGAATTTTAGATTAAAATTACAATGAGTTAGCAGGTCCAGTGTATTGTTTGAGTAGATTTCAGTAACAAACTGAAATGTTATAAATGTTATAGTTTGAAAGGAATCCATATTACCTTATTGCATAAAAAAAAAAAACAAGCCAAATGAAGGATACCATCATTTCACATATCAGAAATGTATTGCAATACACACCAGGATTGGTTATTTTGTGTGTGTGTGTGTGTGTGTGTTTGTGTGTGTGTGTGTGTGTGTATAAAACAAAAAAACAAAGTGACTGGCCATGAATGAGTTAAGTGCTGGCAGAATTATTTGTGCCAGTGAAGGTGCACAATTAGGTTTTGTGAAATCACGTGACTTCCATGAAATGCCCAGGTTGCCAGTCCAGATTATCGACACCATTTTATGATCGCCGGCCATTTTGTGACCTGACATCAACAGAAATCATGAAGCTCAGGTGATAGTGAAAGGATCTCATCACATATCAAACTTATTCTCTTCAGCAAAGACACTGAGAGTCTGCATATGCACATATTCTTTCCTTCAACATCCTCAGGATGACAAAAAAGTTTTGTAGTTTTTCCAATGATAAAACCATTCCTCCATTTTATATTTGTTGTCATGATACATCAACTTAATAATTTCCCCTAGATTCAGAATGCTGCTATATTTATTGCTCATCTTTGGGTTGAGACGTTGTCTTTCTGGAAAGTCCCGGTTGCTCTTGTTCTGTTTAGCTTGTTGCCTGGTGTTATCCGTCTCATGGTGCGTCCAAGATAGCGCTGTTGTGTTTTATCACCCCCTATTGGAAACCATTCTGCTGCCAAGAAATGGTTTCGGTGATATTTTGGCCTCTATTACAAGGTACGGCCTCTAAATGACTGTCATTACATTGCACAATAAATAATATTTGCTGCCGAAATAAATGGAGATCATACATCTTCAGGGATTTGAGGACTTTATTCAAAATGTTAAATGATCTCTCCCTCTGTTTTGACACAAAAGCATTATTTTTAACTCTTTTGAATGAGACTGAACATTAGGATTTAATGCTTAATGGAAATTGAGCAACATAACTTTTAAAAAAATGTATAATAAAGCTTAAAGTTGCAGACTTACAGTTCTATAATTTGGCTTTAAAATTAAATACATTTTATTGTTACTGACTGAAATTTCAGCATACAAAACAGAGTAAGGGCAGCCATTTTCTCAAGTGATGGGATATTATGAAATGCCTGACAAATATTAAGGTACTTTTTAGCTTTGCCCACGCATGCTACAGACAAAAACGAAAGAACAGACACCAGCGAAACCAACGAGACAATAGCTCACGCTAAGTTAAAGGGACAGTTCACCCAAAAATGATATTTCTGTCATGATTTATTTACTCTCAAGTTGTTCCAAACCTGTATGAGTGTCTTTCTCCTGCTGAATGTAAAAGACCAAACAGTTGCTGTAGCCATTGACTTCCGTAGTATTTTATTTTTCCATACTATAAATGTCAACGGCTGCCGGTATCTGTTATAAGAATTCATCCAAATATATTCTTTTTTTTTTTTTGTTCAACAAAAGAAAGAGGTTTGGAATAACTTGAAGGTTAGTAAATGATGGATGATGATGAATTTTCCTTTTTGAAAAGATCATCAGTGTGTCACGTAAGAGTGTGTGTTTAAATCATACATTTTTTCTTGTCTCCTTGGGACCTGACAAAGTATTTAAGCGTTTTCCCGCGCTCCTCTTTTGGTTTGGTTGTATAACCACACCACCAGTGGCTGATCATCACATGCCAGGCATAATAACAACCCTGGAAAGTCCCGAGCCGGCACTCTTTCACTTTCTTTTCTTTGCTTTTCCATTTTGTTGGTGATGCCAAGCCCAAGCCAAGCTCATAGTCATGTGACTCTGATTGTGGGGAGGGAAGGGACGGAGAGATGGATCAAATGCAAACTCGCCGCTCCCTTGCAAACATATGATCTTTAAACTCTGAACTTATTTTGAATCTGATCAATGATTATTCAGTTTTATAGCCACTGAATCAGTTCATATTATAAAAATTATGAAGTGATATTATGGAGGACGTTACAGGGAAACTTGGGGAAATTCTTAGCATTTTTACCATACTTGATGAAAACAGGTTTGCAGATGGATCTGAAAGAGCCTGCTTCATTGACAAACAAACAAAATGTTAATTTCCAAAAATGACCTGTGATAATGAAACTAAACAAACCAATGGGTTGGGCTTTTACAGTCCTGACTACCAACACAATAGAGAACTGACATACTTTATGAAAAACAAACAACCTTAATAAAGCAATCAATCAAAAATAACTTCTGGGTGGCTGAACTAAGCATATAAATGCTAAATTGAAATAATATTTTTCAATATTAAATATTTATGCACTTCCTGTCTCAGTGAGATCCACTGTGTTGTTTACATGTTTTTGTATGCTAAATTGAAATAATATTTTTCAATATTAAATATTTATGCACTTCCTGTCTCAGTGAGATCCACTGTGTTGTTTACATGTTTTTGTTGTTCTGCTGTTTCATGCTGTATATTTTCACCAAAAACTATTATGCTCTATAGACAAAACAATATTTGAGACTACAAGGTTGTTATAATGCAAATCAGCTTTTCCTGTTAAATATAATTTAATTATGACCCTTTCAAATAATTATCTCATCTAAAATAAAAGATGGATGGATGGATGGATAGTCGCAGCCCTATTATAAATGTACATAAAACAGGAGTTAATATGGCACTCTTTCAGGAGCAGGACACACAGACATTGTGATTGTCTCAGCTTGCTTCGGATTATTAAACCTGATAAAACCCCTAAATTTCCCAGTGGGGGATTTGGAGGGGTGTGTAGCTTTATGGTTACATTATCAACAGAAATGTGGTCAAATGGCACTCATCTTGATGAGATGTTTTGGTCTGGAAATTTCCCCCTGCAGTAATCGTTATTTGGGTGCTTGAGCTCCCCCTAGAGACTAGGAAATATATTTCAATCCAATCCTGACCGAATATAAAACGGTTTCTGTCAGTAAATAGTTTCTTATAAACGTTTCTTATGTAGGCTATTCATTTTTATACTACTTAATCTTAATAGTGTTGTCAGAGAATATCATCATCCAAAATAGTATTTTATACATGACATTAAAATGCAACATGCATTGTTTTCTGTGTAATCCAAACCTGTTTTTGTCCTCGCGCACATGGCAACTTCTTACGACGGACGCAACCAATCAACAGAAATCAAAGAAATGCCACGCGTCGAATCTGCTGTTTCATCCTGAAGTCTAATGCACAGACACTGGCGCCCTCTTGTGAGCAGCACATCTGAACTGCTTCTCAATAACATGCCATTATTAATGTTTCTATCAAAATTTCATTAAAGATCAGTTATATAACCTAATATAAATTATATTTACAGTAGATGAATAAGTATGTATATTTTATGTGATTATTATTATTATTATTGATGTTATTGTTCAAATTGTTTGTCGTACCCAAGTACATGTGGTTTGAGGTGTCATAGTTTGTGGTTTATGTGTTAGTAAGTGAACCAAACATATGCAATGAATTAGTTTTGTTGCAGTCATGTGGTAACTGTGGGTTAGATGGCATGTGCCAGATGTTTCTTAACTGTTCTGTATGATATCATAGAATTACATTCTAAGAAAAACATTCTGAGTGCACAGTGTTTTTTATCTTTATCTTTATATATATATATATATATATATATATATATATATATATATATATATATATATATATATATATATACAGAGCTAGGTTGCAACTGATTACATAATCTGGATTACAGACTGATTCCAAAAATCAGAAAGTCTTCAGAAAGTCTTTGGGTTTTGTGGACATTCACACAAAGATCAGTTATTAGTCACCTGACATTGCATTTGACCACTGGATTTACAAAAATCATTTTAGGTTTAAGAAGTGTTTCAACATTGCATCAACTACTGATGAACGCACTGATTTTTATTTGAATTATTTGTGCATTTTGCTTGACTGAATGATATTCCAGTCTGCTCTGAAACCTATAGCTCTCTCAAGACATATGGTTCTTCAAGACAGTGGGTAAATGTAAGAAAAAACGAAACAAACGATATTTTAAACTTTTTTCATCAATAATCAAATCTAATCAGTCAATTTATTTAAGCCTATATATTTTAGAATATTTTTTAATTTATCAATGCCCGTTTGTCATGTAGCAGGCCTATAATACTCCAACCAATCATGATCTGGCACAAGTTCACATTTTATTGAACATTAATGTGAAGTGGAGCAGTCATTTTCTGTTCTTATTCATAAATCGGTTAAAAAATTACATGGACAGACGAGCTCACACTTGTGAAGCGATCTGTGTCTGCGGTTTGTCTCATATTATAAATCAAATTACATCACTGAGAATAATGAATGCTAAATGACTACAAAAGCACTGCACAAATCCTTGCAGAGCCAAAAGTCACGATCGGTAATAAATTGACTATGATACACACATTTACTGTTTAATGAAACTATCAAAGCAGTGATTCTTGAGACATGCACAAAACATGCCCAGCAATTGTAACTGCTAGTTGGTTATATAAATAAAAAATATAAAAATGTTAAATTGTAAATGTTATGAGGGATTAATAATAGGATAAATGTAGAGTAAAGTGAAAGATATTTAAGACAATTATCCCTTTCGGTTTAATTTTATCATTATTTTGTGAAATTTATGACACATATAGTCTTCTGACTACATCTAAAACAGTGTGTCCACAGAAAGGCTTCAATCATTCATATGCTATATAATGGATAAAAATGTTTTTTAATGATGAAAAAGAGCTTGTTTTATCAAAAGCAACATTTAATAATATCTCATATCAAAGCAAGCTTGTTTTTTCAGTGACACATGCATGTTTCATAAGGTTTCAAAGTTGTGTCTCCACTTTTTGCCAAAACCGTCAGACATTTATTAAAAGGGGTCATATGATGCGATTTAAATTTTTCCTTTCTCTTTGGAGTGTTACAAGCTCTTGGTGAATAAAGAAGATCTGTAAAGTTGCAAAGACTAAAGTCTAAAATCTAAAGCTATATTCTTTATAAAAGTTGACACTTGCCCACGTTCTCCTTAAACACCTCGTTTAAACACGCCCCCACATGTCTACATCACTGTGTGGAGAGATTTGCATAACTCCGCCCAAATGTTCCTCACTCAAGCCTGAAGTGAGTGATGCTGTGTGATGCAGTTTATGCAGGACTGTTTTCTGAACCTGCAGAGCAGTCTACAGTGAGTCTGTGATCAAAGGCTGTTTCTATAAAGAGACGCAGTTCCTACTTTGCAAGGACAGTCTGGCTCTTCTGAATCACAGCCTGTAAGTACATTTTTATATTTATATAATTTGCTGCTGATGATTCAAATGTGAGTTTTGAGCAGTGTAGAGTAGTGCTGAGTGTTTGTCATTTCTCCAATCAAAAATGCAGACATGGTTTTATGCTTACGCGGCGCAATAAGCAACACAACGTGTAAAAATACAGTATAAAGTTACAGTCACACTAAAAAGTCACTATAATAAGTAATAATGTCTCCACTGGATGCAACAAATACTGCGTCTGTAATGTGTTTTATTGTTTTTTTCTGGTCGTGCCAGGAGGCTATATCAAAGTTAAGGTGTGTAACATTTCTGTCACACACTTAAGGCATTCAGCCAATCACAATGCACTGTATAGCTGGCCAATCAGAGCACACCTTGCTTTTCAAAACAATTAGAATTTTAAAAAGGCCGTCTATATTTGGAAGTGGCGGTACTGAGTACTGGTGCGTACCGGCCCACTTAAAGCACTGGCAATGACTATACTTTGGAATTTTTTTGCAGTCCACTTAGAATTCAACATGGAAATCATTTTTGTTTTTTATTGGCATTGATTGTTTTGAAATTCAAATGGTACTTACATGCCTGTGTTTTTATTTCTGTAATAAATATGGCTTTCAAGCCAACAGTTAATTTGGAGAATATTGATGGTTTATTGCAGGTATGTTGTTTACATGAGAAAATCTGTGTTACAAGTTAAACAAAAATTCCAATAAACAATCATATTTTGAATTTAAATAGTTTCTTTGTCTTGAGTTTACATTAATTATTTACATTTTACATTTACATATCCAAAAAGTTTCAGTCTTTTAATTGCGATTAAAAAAAATTAACTAATTAATCACACAATTTTTTTAAATTAATCGCGATTAATCGCGATTAATTTAAAAAAATTGTGTGATTAATTAGTTAATTTTTTTTAATCGATTGACAGCACTAATATATATATATATATATATATATATATATATATATATATATATATATATATATATAAATATATATACACACAAATGTGTGTGTGTGTGTGTGTGTGTGTGTGTGCGTGTGTGTGTGCGCATTTGTTTCATTTGTGCACATCTTTCCCTAACAAACAAATAAAAAAAAATCGAAATATCAGGCCAGGTCTGGAAATGTTGAGACTCTGCCGAGTTCAGATGCCTTCCTCTCCTCTCTGCCTCTCTGCTCATGACAACAGTGTAGCACACATTGATCTATTTCATCAACAAATTTAATTTAAATTTCTATCTCTAAGCAAAATTGTGCTGTTTTGTTCCTGTATGAATCAACCATTTAAATTATTCGGTTCAGTCGCAATGACTTTTTAATGAGTTTTAATTTCACATTAAAAGTACCTTCAAAATATATATATATATATATATACACTAATATCAGTATTCAGTGTAGAATGTTTAAAATATCAATTTAAAATTTAATTTGCTTGGTAACAGCTCAAGTGACTTATTATTCTAAATGACTTCAGTTTAAGAATTTGACTGAAAAGATGATAGAAAAATAGCTTTATAGTAAAAATGCCCATAAAATGTGAAAAAAAAGTTAATAAAAAAATATTGGAAAAGATTAATTTCTATTCATGCTGTGAAATAATGACCACACAGAATATCAAAAACTTTAGTAGTCAGCTGTCCATGGTAGCCGAGAAATGTGCAGAGAAATTTTGAGGTGCAGATGGGAGAAAAGGGCACTTTTCATAATAAAAAAATTCTAAACAAAACGTTAAATATGTTAGGGGTGTGCGATATTGACAAAAATGTTAAATACAGTTGTGCTGCTTATATATTTTGTGTATTATTGTGCTGATATTTTAAGGACTATCATGGACAGCTGACTCCTACAGTTTTTGATATTCTATGTGGTGGTTAGTTCAAAGCAGTGAGAGAAATTAATATTTTCCAATAAGTTTAAATAGATTTTTTACCTTTATTGGGCATTTTATTCTTTATAAACTCCTTTTTTATAAAAATGTGCATCATATTTTCAGTCAAATTATTAAATTAAAAAATACAATTAGAATAACAAGTAATTTGGGTTGTTAACAAGCAAATTAAATCAATATTGACAAAATTAATCTTTTCAATGCAGAGGAAACACAGAAGCTGCATCTGAAATGGCATTTAGGTGCATTTACACTGTTTAATGCAGGTCATGAATGCATTTAACCTGCAGTTACAAATACAGAAATAATGTTTTGATATTTTAAACAGATAACATTGAATAGGCCTGCTGATATTTGAAATTATGATTTAAAAAAATTATTTATTTATTATTCCCAATATAAACACTAGATGTCACTGTTGTACACAAGATAAAATCTCCCGGATGTAGCAAATTATGCAAAGTATTATATATTCCTATACTAAAAGTATTATTATTGTATAAAGTATTTTATACTCTTACTTTGATTTACACACTTAAAGACACTCTGACATCACAAATAAAATGTTGAGAGAAGATTCTATTCTACAACCTCAATTCCAGATAAAATTCTAGAATATGTTAAAAGTATTAGTGTTATCCAAAGTATTATATTCTGAGGGTTTTCAGTTTTGTTTTTCCATCATCCTGATATTTGACATGACAAAATTAAGAACGGTTCTGAGTAAAGAAATAAATCACCTCTCACTTTTTGGATGCAGTCAGAAGCTCACATGATGAGACAAAAAGCTTTACTCAGATATATAACAATAGTGGTGAGAAATGTGAGAAATATAATCTGCCTCCATGACTGAAGCTTCTGCTTAATCCAAAAGTGATTGCATACTGCCAGATGGAAACTGATAACTGTTAACTTTGCTTGGCTCAGTGTTAATGTGTTGTTGCTGTGCTTCCCTTTCAGAGTTATGGCAACATATCTGTGGGTATATTAAAATACATAGGCCACTGACACACACTGTAGGTCATCACTTATATCTGTCTCATACAACACATCTGAAAAAGAAAGCACAAAGCACAAAGCACAAATAAATGGACTAAAATATAAAATATAACAATCTTAGTAGACAGTTTAAAAGCAAATATTTATATTACAACATTTAAGAGAAATACTCAAAATGCCATTGATGTGAACCAAATGCTTAAAATGTATCACAAAAGCTACAGTGTAAAAATATATCAAATGCTCCTGTGCTTAAAGGGTTTGGTTCAGCTTTCTTTCCACACATCATTGCAGAGGTAAATGTGAGACAATGCAACAATGGTTCTGCATAGCAACACTTCACACCTGTGCAGAGTAGAGCTATTGAGGTTCATTGTGTCTGTGTTCAGAATAGAAGTGCAAATAGCTGTTAGAATCACTCTTAATAGCTCCATAATTATAGCTAGTGACGTCACAGAAAAGTCTGTTAGACCTCAAAGAATAGGCTTCTTGCACTCATTGCAGTAGTGTTGGACGTGCCTCTGTAAAATACTTAACTGAAACTGAATCAGGGTAAACATTTTAATTGGAGAACATGTTTTTATGATCTAGAAGGTTTTGTCTGACAATAACATAATTCTGCTGCTTAAATCATTATTGAATTGAAAGAATAGATTATAGATATTGTGAAAGGTATGTTTACATTTATCCCTATATCCCCATATTTGATGCATTAATTTCTAAGACCTCTAAAACATGATCAAAACTTTCTGATCCTTGTGGTAAAGTAAATGTAGAAATAATAATTATGCAAATATTTCAATATGAACATACTGGTCTGAAGCACCTTAAAGGATATTTTTTAAGAAAAATCATGTTAAAATGTAAATATAAAATATGGAACATCATGCTTTTGGGGAACCTTTATTTGTTAATCTTAAAATCATTGTTTGCACAATAAAATAAACTTCCTACAAAGAAAAAAAATCAAAGAGCTTTTAGCATAAAACTAAGCATTTAAAAATCTTAATAACACATATTATTTGCACATAGTGACAATTGACATGTATATGCACCTTAGCAGTCTGTTTTATTATTTTAAGGATTTAATTGATTTACAACACAAGCTATAAACTTAATCTTGCCTATTGGCCGTATAAATAACATCTGCAGTATATGTTTAATTTGAGACTCTGAATTTAAGTGTTTTTTCTTTCTTCCTCAAGTATGAGCTCATATTCTCACTATATCAGATAAGACCCATAAAAGCCTGATGTATAAAATAGGCTTATGATATTATGATATAAAAATGTAGGCTAACAACCAAACATTTTTTTTAATTTATTTGTCATTTTCTTTAAAGGTTCTATAAACCAGTCCATTTAAACAAAAGATGCAAATGGATATAACACCCCTCACCTAAACCCAATCACTGAGCATTAAACTGTAAAAGTGTGTGCTTTCCTTCAGCGCAGTGTCATCAGGCTATTAGGAAATAAGACTGTGTGAGCGAGAGCCTCCATAGCAACCGTTTCCCTCCTGGCCAAGTCTTGTGATGCTGAGTCAGACTGGGTTAGTACTGTCTGTGCTCACTGGTGTGGGACATGAGTGACAGGCCAGGCTACAGTACTTTCCCATTCGTCATGCTGTTGTTGTTAGATGTAAGACAACATAGTCAAAGAACTATCTGGTAATATTTAAATGTATTATTAAAAGGTAAACCTACAGAGGTCATTTTTGAGAACCACAATATGAAGAATTCACATTCTCTCTCTCTCTCTCTCTCTATGGTAGATTTTATTGGTTTTATAAATCAGTTAAAATTATAATTAGCCTATCTGTGCCCTGTTGTAAAAAATATATAGCTTGGATAATGTATCCAGCAGATATCTTGCTTCTTTCCCAGGGAACACATGATAGCAGGAAATTGTTAGCCAGAATGCAATGTAAGTCGCTTTGGATAAAAGCGTCTACTAAATGCATCAATTTAATTTATTCTAAGTACTTGTTTGCTTTAGTTATTACTAAAACTTATTTCCAGTTTCAATGTAGCTATACTTTTTAATCAGACAAAATAAATTAGTCACGGAACAAGTTTCCAGTTTTAGCTCAAAGAGCCTTCTGTGGGGTTTCGTGTGGAAGGGAGTCAAGTGAAACTGCGCATGCGCAGAGAGGATTCCATTCAAGGGAGATGAAAGCTATTGATTACGTGGATTTTTCGAGCTCCTAATAAACTTTTTGCCAGGAGGTTTTCTAAACGGAATTGTTTTATTCAGAGCATTTGGAAAGGGATCGAATGGAATCGGATTATATCATCCAAGGAGATAATCTCGGTGCAAAAATATCCCGGTTTAATGTTTTGCCATGGCGCAATGGTTCGCGAGACACGTGACCGACTCTATCCAATCATGGTGCGACAACGACAGTCATGTCTTCTTTGTTCTGGATTTATCAACGTTACTGACTAATTACTAGTTTAAAGTTTATGGATTTTTTAAATATCGCGTATTTAATCGCTAAGGAATGCTTTCGTATTCAACGTATATTAAAAAGAAGACTTGTTCTCGGATTTTCCTGCTTAAAACCAGTTGAAGCCAAGCGAGTACTGGTGTGTCACGTGACTCTCCCTGCCCCCACTTTGATCCAATGAAGAGGAAGAAGAAGTCGGACATGTTTGAGGGAAATGTGTTGAATAAAGAAACGTGGCCGAAGACAAGAAGAAAATCAGGAATTTACCCAAACATTGAGGAATTCGACATATATGCTTTTCCTTTTTATTTTCAATTCACTTAATCTGGATAGAGGTATATGTTAGAAGATTTAGATTTATTTTTAGAAAACAAAATTCAGTTGTTGTAAAACATTGTTAATAATTCAAATCAGGCATTTTGGTTTAAATAATTTATAGATAACGAACAATTTGACCGGTTTAGCGTATTTTATTTCCCACAATCTGTGACATTGTTTCAAATGTGTAACCTTGTCATGGGGGATGGGCGGAAGGATATTTGACTAAAACCCGTTGTTAGGGTTTACACTTAAAAATCGTTTAAAAATGCAGGTTATCGTATCGTTTTAATATACTTTAACATTGGTTAATGGCTTCTGGAAGAAAGTCTTAATTTGTGTATTTCTAGTGTCCTCTAAAAAAAGTATTATGGTTTATTTGAAAACCTCGACGCGATTTGTTAGTACTGATGGCCTTTTTATTATAACAAACACACATTTGAGGGAAATCATACGTATTTTCGGTGTTGTAGATGATTTTGGCTTTGGTAGTTAGAGCTCGAATCTGGCCTAATCGCGTTAGTGTCTTTTTTTCAAAGTTTTGTGTAACTTTTTAAAGTAATTCGAATGTTTACGTAACTTTGGATCAATTTAACAGAGTTTAAACCTATATTTGCGGTAATTGTCTTTAAAACTACGTGTCGTCGTTTGAAAAACCGAAGTTGCTGCGTCATTTATGAAGGACACTCCTTGAAGGCCATGTTGGATCTACACAGAGAAAGGGCATCGGCTTTTTTGTTTGCTTGAGAGTCTGAGTTTGCTAACGTTAGGTGTTTTCTTACACTGGGTCAAGTTTTTACTGAGACGTAGCATTGTTTTTGTTTATTTTAGGCCTCGGATTTGCTGTTTTACTTTCGTTCTACTTCCTATTTTACATCACGAGGTTGCCTAGTTTAGATGTTGGGGATTTTATGTGGTATTTTTGTAATTTTCAGGCAGTGGATGAGGAGCGGGCTGTAAGCCGAGGGGAGCGGTATGTGTGCGTGCCGCATTTGTCTGTTACGCGTGACTGATCGGCCGGGCCAATGGCGTGTCTCCAATCTGTTCTAGATGAGCGCGCCTTAGTTCTGAGCAGCCAATCAGCGAAGTCTGTTGACGTAACACAGAACTGTTGAGAAACGCAGCATTTCTGGAAAAGTTACCGCGTCTTTGAGTGTTTTAAATTATTCGCCGAAATGTTTGACTGACCGTTTGTCTCATGTCTATGGTAGTGGCATTGCTTAGGCAAGTGTTTTTTGTGAAATAATCTGGTTTAAATCCACAAATCGGTCGCCGGGGGATACGTGGGCGCAGCATATTTGATTGACAGCTAGAGCGACCAATATAATTCGCGTAGGCGTGTACGTTTGGCGTTCCATGAGCCAATGGAGCCGTCGATGGGTTTATAAAAAGACGGGCGGAGCCTCTACGTCGCCATTTCATTGTAGCTCTGAGCAGGAGAATAGAGGAAGTCGGGAAAACAGGGTCAAGAAACTCCGTTCCGCAAGCGAAACCGGTTTATAAACAGAGTACGGATCCATCCCGATGGAGACGGCTATTTGCCCGCCCTTTGACAGGTACCGGTTGGAGTAAATGACATTGCACTTGTTCTGTGGACGAAAATGTTGTTGGAACATTGTCATAATTTGGCATCGCTCGGAATTATTTTCTTTTAATCACTTGCGAACTGTCGCTATAACATCAGATGAAAGACTGGAGTATTAAGACTGCGTTGACTTAGACTTTCCAATGATACTGATGTCGGAGAGACTATTTTTCAATGTTAAGTTAGTCTTCCAAGTTTTTAAAGTCTTGAGTTTTAACGTGCAGCTGGGCGCGTTTTCGCTCCATGAAACGGGCAGATAGTTTATTTACAAATGTTCTGTCCACGTTAAAGGTTGTCGAGGTGGAGCAATACAAAACCTATTTTTCACACGAGACTCGACTGAGTTGTATAAGTGTTCGTGGGTCGTTTCGCGTGGAGTGCTGGGGTGCGAACGGGAAATTAGCTTGGTTGGCTAAGTAATGCTAACAGCTACCAGCATCTAGTAGTGTTTTCTAGCATTCAACATTTTAATTCAAAGCAGTGATTGCTGACTTTATTATAAAAAAAATAGACCCATGTGATTGGGGACTCAAAACTGTGTTCTGATACATTAATAAAATTGTGGTGCATTGATCCGTTCTTCCGCTGATGTCTCATCTTGACCATGTGAGTTTTTCCGGTAGATTATGATACCGGGGTTGTGGGATTAGATCGATGGTTCAATACGATTTAACGTTAATTTAGATAATATTTAACTTACATATTTAGTTCGCAAGGCGGTGCCTTGACTTCAAAAACTAGTGATTATATATCAGCATCGGGTGTTATTTTTGCTTTTGGTTTAATGCTGTGATTGTTCTAATAACTTTATATATATATATTGTTGACCGATTTTAGTTTCGCCAAAGGTTTTAGTCATTCTGAAACTCGTCTATTATTGCGCTTCCGCCTCGCAACACGTGGACTTCTGTCAACATTTTCCACGCGTGGAGGCCGCATCTCTGTGCTCGAGCCTCTTTGATCACATCACGACTCATTTTAGTGTCGAGCTCCAGTGATTACTAAAATCTAATGGCACAACAATCATTTGTGGGGTTGTTTCGCTTTTGGTTGCTTAGCAACTCAAATAGTTAAAGGAACCGCATGAAGCCTGCCATCTGCCTCCCTCTTGACAAGCATGCACTAGATGGGACAGAATAATTAGACCTATCATTTGTTTTTATTTTTTCCAAACATTGTTTGTATGCCAACATTTAATTTGACTGAAAATAAAAGTTTTCAAATGTGAACACTTTGTGTTTTTTGTATCATTTAGCACGGTTTAAATTAAACATTTAACTCCAAGTTTTAGAAATTTTGCTTAATGCGCTTACATTAACTTGACCCAAAATTGTAAGTTTACAAATGTGAATTGAGTTGATCGATATGTATTTACTAAGATGACTTCTCTAGAAGCAGGCTGTCTGCATTAGTATTCTTTAGTTTGTTAAATGACACTCAGTCCATACTGGGGCAGGTATGAAAACCTTCACTTACAGACACTGACTGGAAGGCATTAGTGCAACATCTCTGCAGAATGAGTGAACACCCACTTAAAGTGTTTTGTCTCTGCAGTTTTTGTTATTAAAATCAAGTAACAGCTGCAATGGCTTTATAAATGTTGCATCATCTGTGCAATCCCGATATACACTGAATGAATCCCAAGAGGATGCACATGTAATAAATTGGATGCTACCAACAAGTTCCCTTTAAAGTGTTCAACGATTAGGCTTCAGAAGGTAAGTCTTAGTGAGGAAGTTCGGTTCAGTTTATATATATATATATATAAGTATATATAAAAAAGTGTCCGAAACCTAAAGTTATTAAACACCTAAAGTGTTAAATGTCATACAATCCTATATACTTGTTGTATATTGTATATTTTTTAAATAATGATATTATAAAGTTACGAACCTTATTTGCAATTATGAATTAATATCTGAAGTAAATTATGTATATAAAAGCAGTTTAAATTTGATAATACTTTAGAGAAGTTAAACGGGATATATATATATTATTATTATTATTTTTTTTTTTTTTTTGAAGGATCAATTAAAATTGTTATATTTATTAACGGTTTAGAGAGAAAACCTTAGGGTGAATAATTAAATTTTTCCAAAGGACGGGAATAATTGATTCATCATTCAAATCTCATTGGCTAATTCCTCAGATAAACACACGTGACCTGATCTGGGTTAATAGGTCTGTTTAAAGCCCCGCCCCCAGTTTCCCGCAGGACAGTGGTTAATGGGTGTGGAATGTGTACCAGCATAACTCACCCATGCCCCGACGGATAAACTGCTGAAGCTGCAGTTGTGTCTTCATGCGTGGTCCACATAAGCAATATGTGCTATTTAGTCAGAGTTTGAGTCATGAAGAGTCTACTGTGATGATGTTGACTTTACATTTTTAATGCATGTTTCATTTCATTCAGTCACAATGTTTTTCATTGTTCTGTTTCTATGTATAGTTAGATAATTAGTTTATTATCTACATGACTCACTCTCATCTTCCTGTTCTCCATAGCTCTCTGGGCGGGGGCGACGGCATGCAGGGGGTCATCATGATGGAGCAGAGCATCTCCACTCCCGGCAAACGCATCCGCAAGCCGTCGCTGCTGTACGAGGGGTTTGAGGGACCTGCTCTGCCCCAGATGCCTCAATCTGGACCCCCTCAACCCCCTGTTCAGGACCCCGCTCGACAGGGCCGCATAACCAACCAACTGCAGTTCCTCCAGAAGGCTTTGCAGAAGACGCTTTGGAGGCATCACTTCGCCTGGCCTTTCCATGAGCCGGTGGACGCTACCAAACTCAACCTGCCTGTAAGATTCGGGGACTTGTTATTAGACTCTGTGTTCAAATATTAAACAAGATGGCATATAATACCACGAGTTATGGGTCTAAACTCAACCGTGTGTTTTTCTGACTTAATAATGGCTTGTATTGTCTCATGCAGGATTATTACAAAATCATTAAACAGCCCATGGATATGGGGACTATCAAGAGAAGACTTGAAAACAATTATTACCGCAGCGGCAGCGAGTGCTTGCAGGATTTCAACACCATGTTTACCAACTGCTACATCTACAACAAGGTCAGTCAGTAAGTCTATGTTTAGGTGAAATGTTCTGGAAGCGCTCAGACAGTTCTCAGAGCTTGATTTATTTTGTCATAATACAACCTATTATGGAGCAATTACTTGCATCAGTGGTATCGTCTAGAAATACCATGTGATCTCACAGTCGTCTGTTTATTACAGCCAACAGATGACATTGTCCTAATGGCTCAGTCTCTGGAGAAGGCTTTCCTGCAGAAGGTTGCACAGATGCCCCAAGAGGAGGAAGAGATTCCCGCCCCTGTCCCGAGGGGCAAACAGGGCAAACCTCAAAAAGGCCATAAATCAAGTAAGACTGGAGGGAAAACTGATGATAAAGTGATAAACTGATTAAGACAGCAGTTGACAGGATTTCCGTGGTCATGGTTTCTATAGCTACCCGAAAATAAAATGTATAACATTTACTGTGTGTGTGTGTGTATATATTATATAAGTTCTTATAAATACATCATACATTTTATGTAATTATAGGTATTTATATAATGTAATTATTTTATTTATAATATTACATGAATTGTAATGTAATTATGTAAATAGTTAACATGACTAAGTAAAATTAAATTTTAAATATATAAATATCCTTTTTTGTAATTTAATTTTTGTAACTTTTGGAATTAATTTGTAATTTGAAAAATGTAAAACAAAATAATTTAAAGAACAGAAACTATTTAACAATAAACCTAACTATATAAAATAATAGTATATTCAGATGTAAAAAATTAGCAATTTTCAGATATTAAAATATATGAATGTATTAATTGTTTAAATGTTGTATTTGTAAAATGTAAATTTATCACCTATTACTTATATGAAATTCAATTTGAATTCAATTATCACTTGTTTGAAATTATAATTAAAAAAATGATTAATTACAATTGATTTGCATTAAAATTTAATTGATCCCGGTTTGTATGCCCTCAACTAATTGCTCTTTTTACACGTTCTCTATTTGAGCAACTTCAAATGTTTTGCATAAAATTCTACTGGTGCTGATGTTTGGCTGTTTGTGTGTTTTCATGCTCATTCATTTCTTAATTTTTTTTTTTTAGTCTCAGGTGGATTCACGACAGCTCATCAGGTCCCTGCGATATCTTCCGTGTCCCTGTTGGCCTATTCTCCTCCCACTCCAGACACCCCAGACTCTGTCTTCTCCACCCCACCGCAGACGCTTATAACCAAGACTTTGCTTCCCACTTTACACAGCACCCCTGCACTGATGGGCCTACCTCCGACCCAACCGACTGCAAAGGTAACTTCACCTCTTTCCTAATCACATCTGTTTATGCATATCAGTTTTTATATGCTGCATAACCTACTTGGAATGCCAACATACAGTTTAGCTCATTCTTCTCCATTTATTTTTATTTTTTTTTAATAGAAAAAGGGTGTCAAGCGCAAGGCAGACACGACCACCCCCACCACCACAGGTATGCCGCTCACTATGGGTGTAGGAGGAATGGGTCTCAGCATGGGCGGAGGTGACTCCCTGCTCACCCTCTCCGCTTTGGGTGGCGACCCCAATCAGAGCCTGGGCCTGGGCATGGGCCTTGGTGGAGGAATGGGTGGAGACAAAGTACCGGCAAGACGAGGTGGCAGTGGAAGGCCCATCAAACCACCACGAAAAGACTTGCCCGACTCCCAGAACCAACATCAGCCGGTGCGGCGCGGGAAGATGAGCCAGCAGCTTCGGTACTGCAGCACGATTCTCAAAGAGCTGCTGTCCAAGAAGCACGCGGCCTACGCCTGGCCCTTCTACAAGCCAGTGGACGCTTCCTCACTGGGACTGCACGACTATCATGATATCATCAAGTATCCCATGGATCTAAGCACAGTTAAGGTGTGTATAAAGACGTTTAGATGTGTTACATGATAATATGAAACCATGTGCATGTTCAGACCTGATGATTTGCTCTATCTTGTAGAGGAAAATGGATCATCGTGAGTACAGGGATGCGTTGCAGTTTGCTGCTGACATCAGGCTAATGTTCTCCAACTGTTACAAGTACAATCCCCCAGATCACGATGTGGTGGCCATGGCTCGAAAATTACAGGTACAGATGCTTGCACTTAAATTAAAAGAAATGTAAAAGTCTTTGCAGTTCCACATAAGTCATCACATCAAGTGGTGGATTTTATTTTACTTCATTTAGTTTTCTTATTTATTATATTTATAATACACTTCAACACTCCCAACATTATGAAAACTGGTAAAAGCTTTGTGAAATAAGACAACTGGCCAATAATTTCATGCAAATCAAGAGTAATTACTCATTACCTTGTGATTTTGAACCCTTACATTGTGTGCCATTTTAAATACTGCAGACTTTCACTCACATGCTTATCCATCTACCGTGTCTATTAATTCAAAATTATTTTTTTTCTATTAAAATAACAGAAAAGACTTTGTATTGTACCACAGGGGGTGCCTATGTGAATTAATTAATCACAATCATAAAAAAAGTTATCACTAAGCAGGTTTCTAATGCAAATTTAGATGCATAGCTTAAGTGACCTCAACAAGGAACAAACGGACCTTATTAAGACTTAATCGGTAATCAGTAAACGTCAAAATATTTGCTTGTTGATTATTCAGACCACCTGCTCTTTTTTTAGCGTGAAAATACGTGCATGGTTTCCAGGTTGGGAAGGTTTAGTAAAACACTTTACTCTTTAAGGGAATCAAAGCTCTGATTGGAGGATTTAAACTCTTGACATCTGGTAAGTTAGTTTGTTACCAATGCAAGATAACCGAATTGTCTAAAGAAAAAAAAATCAGGATAATTAATTAACCAGCGGGCCAATGTGCTTTATTAAGCTTAATTGAGAGAACAGTTGAAATGTATGATTAACTGTGTAGCTTCCCTTGATAACCCATTCAAAAGCTGAATATTAATAATGTCTTCTCTCTGTTTCAGGATGTCTTTGAGTTCCGCTTCGCCAAGATGCCAGACGAGCCCCTGGTGTCCCACCCACCTGCGTCTCTGGGCGGTGGCCTGGGCGGTCACTCCTCCTCTTCCTCCTCCTCTTCCTCGTCATCATCAGAGAGTGACGTGAGCAGCGAGAGTGAGAGCGAGAGCAGCCCGAGCTCCGACAGTGAGGAGGAGCGAGCGAATCGCCTGGCCCAGCTTCAGGAACAGGTGTGTACACAGGTAGCGACTGAACTTTTCCAGCAAAGTCTGCTAAACCGGCACTGACAGATTTGACATAGTCATACATTACTGAGAGCTGCAGTGAGCGTGGGTTTAGAATGCACACAGTGACACTCACTCACTCGCTTGTCTGCAGTTGAGAGCGGTGCACGAGCAGCTGGCCGCGCTGTCCTCTACACCCATCATCAAGCCCAAGAAGAAGAAAGAAAAGAAAGACAAGAAGAAAAAGAAGAAGCTGGAGAAACACAAGAGGGCCAGGAGTATGATGGAGGATGATGCCCTCATCCGGCCACCCAAAACACCAAAACTCTCCAAGACACCAAAGAGCAGGAGTAACAGCAAAGCAGCGAGCTCCACTCAGAGCAAGAAGACCTCCAACAAGAAGAGCAGCAAGAGCAAGTATGTCTCAAACACTGATTCTGTATAACTCATTTAAACCCCAATGTCAACAAAACATTAACTTGTCCTTTTTTTTTGTTTTTTTTCTCTAGGTCCTCAAAGAAATCTCAAGCCCCTTCTTTTAACTCTCAAATGAGCCAAGGAGGTCTCACGCCACACTACGACTCTGAGGAGGAAGAGGAGACCAGCCCCATGAGCTACGATGAGAAGCGGCAGCTCAGTCTGGACATCAACAGGCTGCCGGGCGAGAAACTGGGCCGCGTCGTTCACATCATCCAATCACGAGAGCCCTCGCTGCGTGACACCAACCCCGAGGAGATCGAGATCGACTTCGAGACGCTCAAGCCGTCCACGCTGCGGGAGCTGGAGAACTACGTCATGATGTGCTTACGCAAGAAACCACGGAAACCTAGCGGTGAGAGCATTAAGAGAGGGTTCAGACCAGGGTTGACCATTTATCCATAGGGAAATATTTATTATTTGCATAGATTGATTACTTAATTCTATTTATAATTTGGAGCAATGTAAATATGGAGGAAAAAATGCATTCAAATGTTAATTAGTTTCTGAATTAATCGAATGTTTGAATAAATCTGATTTTTTGGGGGGTGGTTTCTTAGCTGAAATTAATGTGATTTAATAAGATGGATTAATTGGCATATTATGTTATTTAAATAAATAAAAAAAAAGCTTAACAAGCCTAATTCAGACCATTTTTATATATGTGCAGTTGATTTGCTTAAAACGATAAGAGTTTCCTGAGAAAAGGAGATTCTTGAGCAGCTAATGGGAATCTGATACCAGACTTTAACCCATAATGCATTGTGTTAGCCCCACCTTTCCTGGTTTTATTCAGCACTCTTTACAGGTAGAGAGTAATCTGCCCTTTACTCTTTCTGTGAACAAACACAAAGCTGTTCTTTCATTCCTCCACTGATGTCAGAAAGAGTTATCGCTGAAGTGACTCATGTATCAATATATGTGCAAGGTTAAATAAATACATGCTAAGAGGAAGAAAATAGAAAAATACACTACTGTTTAAATATTTGAGGTTTATAAGATTTAAAAAAAAAAGTTTCTGAAAGAAACTCATGTTGATCAAAAATAGTGTATAAACAATACTATAGTGAAATATTATTGCAATTTAAAAAAAATAACTTCTCAATTTTAATATATTTTTAAATGTAACTTATTCCTGTGTATTTTCAGCATCATAACTCCAGTATTCAGTGTCACATGATCCTTCAGAAATCTTATTAATTAACTGATTTGATGACAATATCAACAATGCTGAAAACCGTTTTGCTGTTTAATGTTTTTTGGAAATTCTCCTATGAATAAAAAAGTTTATTTCAAAAAACAAATAATATATATTCAAATAAATATTTGAAAGAATAAAAGGCAATCTAAATATCTTTACTGTCACGGTCGTATAGGTAGAGACTCTCTTGACTGATTAACACATATTGTGCATCTTATATCATGCTGTCAAGACTGAATGTGCTTCTTGTGTTCTCCAGTGTCTGTCAAAGGAACTGCAGGGAAATCCCGTGAGGAACTGGCTCTGGAGAAGAAGAGAGAGCTGGAGAGACGACTGCAGGACGTCAGCGGACAGCTCAACTCTGCCAAGAAACCACAGAAAACCAAAGGTAGGGACCGAAATGCTTCTAAATGATCACCGCTGATTCAGAGTCAGGTTAATGGAGACTAACTGAATAACACGTCTCTGTTTCTGTCTCAGTGGAGAAGCCCACCGGGGTGGAGGCTCAAGCCATGGCGTCTCGTCTCAGCGCCAGCAGCTCCAGCTCAGACTCTTCCTCTTCATCCTCCTCTTCCTCCTCCTCTGACACCAGTGACTCAGACTCCGACTGAAAGAACGGACATCAAATACAACATGCACTCCAGCCCAGAATAGAATAGCGTTCTGCTCTTGATAACAGTAACTAATGAAATTATGTTTAAAGAAGAGGAGTGTTTCTCTTTAGATGTGTAAAAGCAGGTCAGAGAGAATTCTGGGAAATGTTGGACGGAGAAGGAACTGACAGACCTTTCTGTTAGTCCATCCTTCTTTACTTTGTGTATATACATGTACAAAGATATATAAATATCTATTTTTCTTTTATAAAGAAGAATTTTAAGCTATTCCCTGGTAGGGAAGAAAACGAAAATCTGACTTTTTCTTTTGTGAATATTTTGTTGGTCTTCGTTTGACTCTTTAGTAGTTTGTCAAAAGGCTAAAGAAAACAAAAGGCTTGGAGTGGAAGCTGCTGTCACTTTTGTGTGCATGAGTGTGTGTGTGTGATGTGTGCCGTTGAATCCCGTGGTTTCCTCTTTACACACTGCGCACATACATGGATCTGAAAAAACAAAGCTCTACCTGTTCAAACGGCATCTGTACAACCAGAAGTTATGAGAACAGCGAGAAACGTCACCCGTCTCTGTCCAGTGGGGCGAGCTGTTGGCTTTAGTGGCGTGTTTAAACTTGAATCTGATAACTTTCCATCCAGCCTGCTTTATTCCCTGTGGTCAACTGAATGCATTCAAATCCTCCAGTGTTTTAAATACAAACATGCAGAATCTTGCTCTTTGAAATTAGCTGGGCAACATGGGTATTCGGTTTATTTGTGGATGCATAAATTATTTCTATATTCATGTGGTTTCGGTCACGATTTCTAGAGCGTAACAGAGTCTTAGATGCACTTTGAGAGGTGCACGGCTGCTTGATTAGGTGTTGATATGAATACTGTTTGTAAATCTTGGTTTTTGAGTTTCTGGTTTTGTTGTAATGCACAGTTTATGGTTTTAACAGAATTACCCTCATATTTAGAAATTAAATACTTGGAAATATAGTTTCAGTTTCATAACACAACAAATACCTGAAGTTTGTAATATTTTTATTTTATCTTTCAAAATTTGTACATATGTGAGTTTCATGACTTCGCAGCTTGCATCTGTCAATATGACCTGATTTCTGTTTCCTGCATAATTTGTTTTCTTTGTTTTCTACTATCTTCAGCTCTTCTCTTTAGTATTGTGGCTGTTTTTTCCACGGCGCGTTGTGTGTTTTTTTTTTTTTAAGAATACAACAGCAAAACATAACCACGAAATGAAACCTCAAGCTGTAAGCATCATCTCAACCGATGCTTCATGCGATCATTATTCTCATCCGAAAAATGTCACGTTAATAAAAAGGGTGAGATGTCCTTAAAAGAAACTTGTGGCTCAGTGTGTTATTATTTCAGGTGCAAGCTATTTCATGATCTCATTTCTATTTGATTTTCAGTGGAATATTTATTGCATCTTGGCATATTATATTTAGTTTAAACCATGAAAATAAAATTGCTACTTTAAACAATATATATATATATATATATATATAAATTATCTCAGCTAATTACTTTAATAAAACTATATAGACAATGAAATAACTTAAAATGGCTGTAATGTATGGATATAAGACATTATTTTTTATTTATATATATTAAAGGGATTTTATGCATGTATATATTAAAATCAGTGCAGTCAAAATATTTTTGCGTACAAAATTAAAGTTTTTGTTTACATTATGTACTGTGTATATTATGTATAAACACACATACAGTATATATTTTGAAAATATTCAATTATATATTCATATTTTTATATTTTATATAATATATAAATTTATTTAATATATACATATTTTTCTTAAAATATATACATGCATGTGTTTGTATATAATAAATATACACAGTATACACCTATATTATGTAAACAAAAACTTTTATTTTGGATGCAATTAATCGTTTGACAGGATAAATTAAAACATAAATTATAAATTATTTATGTATTAAACATGTAAAAACGCATAACACCGATCAGGATATTATCTTGAACTACATCAGAAGGTGGCAGTAGATGTTTTTGTCCGCTGAATATCGTCAGTATGTCAATTAATCCTGTTAGCATTAACATCTGTTAGCCTGCTAGCATCCCCATTCATCTCGATGACACCTCCCCACACAGTGGTGTGTTGTGCTGAGAGGTAAGTGTTATATTTGGGTAACATAAATGTAAGTATAGATTGGTTTGTGTTATTTAGGTCAGAGAGTATAGAGAGTAAGTTAGTTCATTGGGTTGTCAAACTGAGCTGTTAACTATTGTGTAATTTAGTTAATTCACACTTAATGCTCTTTGATTTGTATTTTAATTTATTATAAAAAAAAATGTTTAAATGGTAGTGGTGTGAAAAGATGTTTAAGAACAAGATCTTATTATTGAAATGTGTTTTAGTAAAGAAAAAAAATGTGTTGAAAGAGTGTATACAGTCATTGTACTTTTTGTTCCTGGTATCTGCGTGATTGATACTAAATCATGAGGAAGTATCCACAAGCAGCGAAGCATATGAATGCTTTCATTATTCAGACTGATTACTAAACTCTCTCCTCGAACAGCACTTGAAGAACAACAGAGATGAGGACACTCGGACTTGGACTGGTCTTGGTGGGCTTTGTTTTTTGTTGTGTCTCGTCTAAAGGTGAGTTTAGTTCTGTGATATTATTTAAAAACAGGACTGACTTGTAGGGCCAGTCTGGCCATTTCATGGTGACTAACCATAGGATCAAATACATTTGAGCTGTTTCTTATTGTTTGTTATATGCACATTCCTGTTTGAGCTTTCTAAAACCTCAATCCGGATAAGTCAAATGACAAATTGCTGATTTCTGGAATATTCTGGACTGAAATAATTGGATTCTATGTTTACATCTTGATAACATCATAAGTGGACCTTAGAAAACTGTACAGAATAAAAAACAGAGGCAGTTCATTATGAAACGCCACAGCTGACTTAATTAGAAATAAATAAATGTACAAAGATATGTGTGTGTGTATATATATATATATATATATATATATATATAAGTAAAAAAAATCTAAAATATTTAATTTAAAGTTTATTAATTTAAAAGTTTATTTTTTATTTTTTCCACATTTATTTATTAACGGAGCTAGTGAAACACACACGCCATGCATTGTATCTTAAACATGTTTGTGACTGACACCAGTGAGTGTATGCAGCTGTACAGTGGAGATGTGTTCAGTGTCAAATATCTTTCAGAAAGCATTTTTTTTTAAATTGTCACTTTTTTTTTATCACAGACACTTGTTGTGATTTATTTCTTGTTTTTCAATTAATTCATAAGTTACAACTGCACAAAGTGTTATACAAAGTGTAGCCTAAATTATTTCAATGATCTCTCTCATTTCAAAGATTTTTTTTTCAGATATGCTATCTAATAAAAGTTAAAATATTAGGCTATATATCAGAATACAGGCTAATTTAATTTTTTATTTTATTTTTTACTTCTTTATGAAGAATTTAAAATCAACTTCATAATAAATCCAGTGTTTCCCAAACCTGTCCTGCACCTTTTGTATGTCTCCCTAATCTAACACACCTGATCCCTCTCTCCAGCTGGTCAGTAGAGACTACAAGAATAAATGGGGTGTGTCTGATTCGGGAGGCATACAAAAGGTGCAGGACAGGGGTCCTCCAGGACAGGTTTGGGAAGCACTGGACTAATGAATTTTCATCATAAGCAGGGGTGTCGAACTCAATTCCTGGAGGGTCACAGCCCAGAAGAGTTTAGCCCCAGTCCTGAATAAACACTCCAGATCCAGCTAATCAAGTCCTTCAGGCTCAATCGAAAACATGCTTTGTGTGTTTGATCTAAACTCTGGGGGGCTACGGCAGTTTCGACAGCCCTGGTCATAAGTAATATAACATAATGAATACCCTAACTATTCTATAAAACAAAATTTTCATTAAAAAAATGATACATTGAAAGTTCTAACCTGTAACGCGGGAAATGTAATTGTTTCTACTTAAAACCAATTTATTTTTAAGCCCTGATATTAGAAATACATCAGATAATGTTATTGTTGGACTAAACGTTTAAAAATAATGAAGATGAAATGTTATAATTAAGGGAATTAAATATCTTCTCAAGCAATAATTCCAAAAAGAAAGAGAAACATCGGTCTTAAGGCAAAACATATACAAGACACTTATTTATGTTATTAGGAACACCAACATGAGGAAAACACAAACTGAAAGTAAAGCAAACCTCAGCGTTTCACTAGCTGAAAGCATCGTGTTGTTCTCAGTGTTGTTCAGTCGGGACGTGTGTAGACTCACTCAGTCAGGTGTGTGCTCCTCTCTGCATTTACATTTAGTCTTTTATCAGGTGCTTTATCCAAAGCGTCTTACAGATGAGGACAATGGAAGCAATCAGAATCAACAAAAGAGCAATGATAAGCAGCTTATTGCAGAAATAATTGTATTCAGTCATATTCGTGATTTGTGATTTAAAAAAAAATTTTTATTGAAAATTTCATTTAATAGAATAGCTAGGGTATGAATTATGTTTGTTACCTATATTTCTTATGACAAAAATCCATTAGCCTAGCCTTTTTATTATGAAGTTGATTTAAAATTCTTCAGAACTAATGTTAAGAAGTAAAAAGTTAAGAAATAATTAAATTAGCCTGTAGTCTAAACTATAGGCTAATTTAATAAATTTTATTAGACTGCAGATCGAAAAAAATCATTCTTGATAATCTTTTAAATGAGAGAGATCACTGACATAATTTAGGCCATACTTTCCTCGACTGCAGAAAAAAAACGTAACCAGTTAATTTGCAGTGTTAACTTATGAATTAAATGAATAACAAGAAATAAATTACCACAAGAACAATTTAGTTTTTTCTTGTAATCAAAAACAAAATATTTGACATGATTTTCGAATGAATGCTTTCTGAATGATATTTGACAGTGAACACATCTCCACTGTACAATCACTGGTGTCAGTCACAAATATTACAGTTTTTCTCAGTCACTTTGGTGCATTTCTCAAAACAGAAATGAAATTCTCAAAACTACTTGTACAACCTGCACATCATCTAGTCACTTATACACATCATAAAACCAGTTTCTCATTCTTTTGAACAAGTTGTGATTGCTTTTGTACATTCATGCAAATGATTACGCACATTTATCTGCGGTTTCCCACATTATCAGTTACTAATGTCATGTTACTCAAACGTATTATACAGTTTTCTGTGCAATAGTCTCACGCCTCAAAACATAGTCTTTAGTTCATCGTATAAGTCATTCAATGCAAAATGGTTAATCTAGTTGTTATAAACTGCCAAGCACACTTTTTATTTGTATTTTTACAAATTATTATTAGACTTTTTGTACATTTGGCATGAATTGTGCAAGTGAATTTTTACTAATGAAGATAATGTAGATGATAAACCAATGATAAACCATTTCTCTGAAGTAGCTCAAAGGTTCATCTCATGAATCTTCAGTTGAAAAGCTTGTACTGTATTGACAGAGGACAACACAAGAGTTACACATTCTGACAATTGACTTATTTTCATCTTTGTGCCCATATTTCTTTTTCCTTTTTTATATCACAATGACATTGTAAAGTTTTTTTTGGGGGGGGGTAAGACCACTAGTAAAAGTGTAACTGGGAATTCTATCCAGTCTCTTTCAATCAATATCCCACATACAGTAATGTGTAAATGTGTACTTTTGAAATGGATATATGGCATACATAAGCATATGGCATACTGTTCAATACAGTAGTTTACATCAGAACATCCCTCCAGAGTACACTGTTATATTGACAACATAACTAAACTATTTGACTGTCTTATCCGTAAACTATGACACAAGGACTTGTCAATCTGATGGCACTGACATGTTCATTGACACAGATATTTATTTTTGAGAGATGAACTAAGGATTTTGAGCAAGAGACTGGCTTTTGCAGGTAATCCATGGTATTTTGCTCTTTGTACGAGTTGTTTTGAGAAATGCACTCACTGTTTTGCAAATCTCAAGGATGATTCGAGAAATGTACCAAAGCGACAGAGAACAACTGTAAACATGTTTTAGGATACAAAGCTTTCCCATCTCCTCTGACTCCATTGCTATTCCTGAGGTAAAACACCCTCCTCATTACACTACAGAGAAATAAATGTAGAAATACATAAATGTAGTAATAAATAAATCTAGAAATATATATATGTGAAAATCAATAAATTTATAAATAAATAAATGTAGAAATAAATACATAAATGTACTTAGAAATAAATACATAAATGTAAAAATAAAATGAAAAATAAATAAATGTGTGGAAAAAATAAAATTATAAATAATTATTTATTTTTACTTTTTTACTTTTCTTTGTATATTTATTTATTTTCATTTGCTTTTCCTTTGTAAATGTATTTTTTATTTATTTCTAATTAAGTCAGCTGTGGCGTTCCATAGTTCATGACCAATTTTACATTCATGGACCTTTCCAATCCACAAAAGGTTGTTTACAATGGAAGAAGATTCATTCGATTATTAATGTTCTTTTCCGTTTACTGAAAGGAACCAGAAATGGTCTTCTATGTCATATTGAACCCTCGAGAGTGCATCTTAACTGGCACATGCTGACCTTTCTGTGAGTAACTCTCTGTTCCCTTCAGATGTTTATGTGTTCCAGGACATCGATGAATGTGAGTTTATCAGAGAAGATTTGTCTGACATGGTCTACACAGTGAAGCTGGTCTTCAACCAAAAGCTTCTGTGCAGCTATGACTCGAGGTTGGGGAAGTACGTTGGTTACGATGAGCTTGGGATCCGAAGTGCTGAGCATTTCAACAATCAGAGCTGGAAGATGAAACAGCGGAAGGAGGAGCTGGAAACAATATGCAGAGCTAATGCCAGACTTTATATCAAAAGTGAAAAGAGAAAAGGTAAGCAACCTCAACTCCTCACATTACCTGAGTTTATTGAGCCGGAGTATAAAAGATGCCTTTTTGAGTTGTAAGAGAGTCTGAATTGATTGAAGACAGATGCATCAGTTAAATTTGATGGATTTCCTTCTCATTTCTTTCATCTTCCCACCAGTGCCCCCCGTTGTTAGTGTGCGCTCCAATAGTAAAGCTCGTTACGGTCAGCTGACCACGCTGGAGTGCCATGCGTATGATTTCTACCCCCAGGCCATCAACATCACCTGGCTGCTGGACGGGTCAGAGGTCACTGGAGACGTGGTCTCTACTGAACTCATGGATAACGGTGACTGGAGCTACCAGATGCACTCGTACCTGGAGCTGGTGCTGCACAGAGGAGTCTCAGTGAGCTGCAGAGTGGAGCACAGCGCTCTGGAGGAGCCCCTCGTCTGTCTGTGGGGTGAGACACACACACACACACACACACACACACTCTCTCATTAGATGACTGATGCAGCTCACCACTGTCATTGTGCAGATGATCGTATATGACTGATGACTCCTGCAGAAGAACTGACCAGGGTTATTACTGATCGATAAAGCTATTAATTAAATTTTTACAATAACTTTTTTTATTTATTTAAATAAAGCTGTAATAAATTAAAATATAAATATTACATTCAAAACTTAAAACTTAAACAGAAATAAAAATGTAATTGTAATATTTATAAAAACGAACAAAAATTAGCCCCAAATCACTAAAAATTAAAATGACTGAAAATAAAAAATTAAAGGCTAATTATTGTGCAAAACTAAAACTGAATATAAATAATGTTAAAATAACTCTTGAAGGGAAGTTGTATCCGTGACTCAACAGATGGTGCATAACAGAGTGACTAAAAATGTGAAAATAATTAATAAAAGCTAATTAAAATTATGCATGAAAACTATAATTATAGTATATAAATAATATTAAAATAACTTTTTTTGTAATACGGTAATGTGGTCTGGTGCCAAACATAACTAAAATATTAACTAAATTGAAATACAAAAATAAAAACTATTAATTAATTAATTAATTATTATTATGAATAATAAGAATAAATATGAATGAAAATATGAATGAAAATACCACATTATTTAATTAGTACTGGAACCGTCAAAGAAATAATAAAATGGCTAATAATGAAAAATAAAAAATATCATTGTGTATTGCTGCATACTCAAAGCACTTTATAATGATGTGAGGGTCTCTCCTCAGCCAGCAGCAGTGTACAGCATCCCCCTGGAGAGTAACTCAAATAATACACTAAAATGTAGCTAAAATTAAAATAAAATATATTATATATAAAAATAAAGGGCAATTTAAAAGAATGAATTATGATACAAAATATGAAAAAATAATAATATAATACTATATTTAAACAATAATACTATATGAATAATATTAAAATGATGCTTGAACTGTGCAGGTATTTTGTTAATGACCCACAAATGTGGTCTGGTGCTAAACAAAATTACAAAAAATTTACTAAATTAACTAAAAATCAAACAAAAAATTTAAAATAGAAGCATGGATGCCATTTAAAAATATGAATAACTATAATAATATATAAATAATATTAAAATGACAGTGTAATTGTCCACAACTGATAAATGGGGTCTGGCGCATAACAAAATTACCTAAAAATTAAATGAAAAGAAAAATTAAGACTAATTACTATTAATTAAAAAAGCAAATAAATAATATTGGCAATAAATATTATATAACACTGGAAGTGACAAGGTACTCTGTCCATTACCCAACAAATGTGGTCCAGTCCAAAGTTCCACTTCCTCTTTTCTGTCAGCAAATACAAAGCCACTTCTTCTTCTGCTTCTGTATATGTTTGTGTTCATGAAATACTAGTTCTTCTGTCATCCTGCTGGAATTACTGAAGAAGTTTCCAGCTTGTGAAATGCATGGAGTCATGATACCCGGGTGTTTTTCTTGCGCTGTTGCTGTATTGATGTGCATGTACTGTTGAACATGTTGTGTGTGTCTTTGTCACTGGTTGACTGTCTTCCTCTCATCTTTTCTCACGCTCAGACTCGACCTCTCTCGATACCAGAATCATAAAGTTAGCTGTGGGTTGCTCTTTTTTCTTTATCGGCCTTGTTGTGACTCTTTCTGCTGCATACTGGCACTACAAGAAACAGCACCGAGGTAAACCTCGACCACTATTGGTCCGAAAATAATAACACAACCATGATAATGCAAGAATGTGTAAACTCTTTTCTTGTCTTTCCCAGGTTTTACCTCTCTTGCCCTCCATTGAGAGCTGGGTTGAACCATTGAACATCCACTCTGTGTGTGTGTGTGTGTGTGTGTGTGTGTGTGTATTTAAATCTTTTATTTCCATATTATTGCTAATTTTAATAAAGACTTATGGGCTTAACTTAGCTGTGCATGATTGCCTCTGGCTCCTTTACATATCAAAACCACAGCTCTAAACAAATCATAGGGACAGACAGAAAAAATATCCAAAATATATGCCTCAAAATTGCAACAAGGTTTTTTTTGTTAAAGCTAACGAGTTATATTTCAGATAAAAGGAGGTACAGAAATTGCATATAAAATAATTAATTTAATAGTATAACTTAAATTATTGCAAATTTAACTATTTTACATGTAATATTTTTGACAAACTGTTTTGAATTTCATTTAAAAATAATTGTAAAAAAAGATTGTTATTAAATTCTACATAAGGGTTTAAAATATAACTATTTAATTTAAATGTAAGACATATTGAGGGTCCCGTGGAAGTTTGCAGTGTATTTCAACTGCTTACACACATTTTCAAAACTTTGCCTTTTTTTTTTTGCCTTCTTTGCCATAATATGAATTCCTGATAGATTTTTGAGTGTTACACAGAGAACTGTGTTAATGTGTTGTGTTTTGCAAAAAGTGTTTTATTAAACAGTCCAAACCAGAATTAATGTATGGTTTTGCGAATTTGGTTTGTAAGCAGTAAAAAAAAAAAAAACTACTACTATAAATTTAGTTATTTTTAATTGAAATATATTGATATTGATGTTTGTATTTTAAACAGCGCCACAGGTCTATTTTTTCAGTTGTACACTTCCGCCCTCCTGTGGTCAGAGACAATATTGCTGGACATTTGTAAAATCCGTTTTGAATTCATTTCTACTTGATTCCACGCGTCCAATTCACAAGAAATAATCGAGTAGTCACAACAGTTAAAAATATCACGAAGAAACGCAACACACACACACACACAAATGAAATAAATTATCCTAGCCTTAAAATGACTTTTAAACCGTGTCATTTATACTCAGACGCCCGTTTTTGCATGGACATTCAGTTAACTCATCAAAGAAGGTAATAAGGGTTTTAAGTGGGATAAATGTGAGTATATTTATTTTATTTGCACAGATCCTTTAAGAAAACACCAGCTGTGCAGCCTGTGCGAAATATTTTGTCCCATTCATAACTTTGAAAGAAATATGGAATAAATTAATTGGGTTTTGGTGCCCTCTAGCGGACATCATTAACTACTACAACCCACTGTACATCAACAGCATTGCGGCGTCCTCTCGATTCATATCCAGGTTGACATTAGTGACAGCTGAGATTTAACAACCTTTCATTTGTCTTAATGGGCACTTGTATATTTTTACTGTCTTTAAATTCATAATAACATTTCATAGTTTGATACTTTTGTCAAACGAATCATACAGCTACCGCTTTCAGTGCTTGTGAAACAGTAGATCATGCAAACTGAAGGTTGACAGTGAAAACGAACGCAATAATTAAAGCTAAAGTTACCATATTGTTTTCAGTATTTATAGATCAAGCAGAACACATAAAATGCTTAAGCCTTTTTATTTTTTTACCGTTAGGAATTAGACTCGATTTTTGCAGAGTAACATCATGAATATTTGGTGTATCTGTAATCCCGTACCACAAAATCAGTCACAATGTTATTATTATTATTATTATTATTATTATTATTATTATTAATTTGAATAAATTAGCTTTCCATTGATGTATGGTTTGTTAGGATCGGACAATATTTGACAGAGATACTACTGTTTGAATATCTGGAATCTGAAGGTGCAAAAAAAAAAAAATCTTAATGTTGGTAACATCTTATTCAAAGTTTTCTACATAAAGTTATTAGCAATGCATATTACTAATCAAAAATATTTGCGGTAGGAATCCACATGAAAAAAATGCCACGGGCGTAATTTCCTATGGGGACAGGGGGGACATGTCCCCCCCACTTTTCAAAATCCCGTTCGTGTCCCCCCACTTTCAAATTAGTTCGTTATGTTTTTTTTTTTAACCGCGCGCCGTCATCGTCACGGAGGAGCAGGACCGAGCAGAACAGACAGCTGCATGTCTGTGTCGATGCGCGCGTCCGCGTACAGGAAGGGACGTCTCGTGCACACTCTAAATAGTGTAAGCGCACTGAAAGTTCTACTGAGCATCCGGTATCGCAGTCAGTCATGAAACGCCAGCAACAGGATGAAAAAAAAGAAAGGAGATGTGAGTTAGTTGATTAAGTAAATTAGCTCAGGTCAGGATAATCAAAATGTGTGTCTACTTATTTTTTTTTACAGCCTATGGTCTACACCTGTTGATGAGCTAACGTTAACTTACACTGTTGCTAGGTAACTTCAGACCTAGTTAGCTAACCTAAACATTTAATGTTGCCTAGAACATTCTGTGTCCACTTTAAACAAAAGCGTTTTCTGTCAGCAATGTATGACAAGCAGACTCAGGCTGCTGTTATAGGCTACTCAGCTCATACTCAGATGCAGAAATAAAATAAGTCTTACTAAATGTTTTTCTAAACTTGAGCTATTGTTGTTCACTTACAATATTTGTTCATTTAAAATGGAAGTTAATTTGTAAAAACTGATTTACTTGTTCAAAGAAAAGGCTTAATGTCGAGCTAGCCTGAGTTAGCCTATATTTTATATAGTGTTATGGTTATGTGGTGAGCCTGAGTATAGTTTTACACATCAGCCCAGTCTAGTCTGTAAAGTTATTGATACGCAGTCAGGTTTTTTTTTTTACACATTAATCTGAAAATGAATGTGGCACACCCAGTTTTTAAAATGTACATCCAGAGACTCTTTTCTGGCTATGTGGACTCAATATGATCATAACTCAGTTGTTTTCATATCAGAGCACAGATGAGGTGTGGAGCTGCTTCAGAACAGAGAGGGTGAGATAGGGAAAAACAGTAGCAGCACAACGTTACAGGTAGGTTATGTGCTGTATGAAAGGCCAGGTGATTTTGATTTGTTGGGAAGAAGGGAAGGGAAGAAGTGTACATGATAAATAGTGAATACAGTTTGAATATATTATCAAATTAAATGTTCTTCTTGTAGGAGCCAAATTGCGTGTTGTTATTTGTTTAGAATATTTTTTTAACACGGTCACATCATCACATGGATGTGGTTTCATATTATTTACCTGCTCACTTGTGTGGTGGGAGAGAAACATAATCAGTTGACTGTTATAATATAGTTTCAGTTGTGATGAACTTTTGTTTATTTTTTTTTTATGCCATGCTTTCATATCAGAGAACAGATGAGGTGAAGCTGATTAAAGACAGGGAGGGTGAGACAGGGAGAAGTAGCCCAGAGTTGCAGGTGCTGTGTAAAGGGTCAGGTATGTCAAGTCAGAAACAGGCTAGCACATTTTCATATTTCATAGGTGAGACAGGGAACATTTTTAGTGAAAGTTTTTGACGTTATAAAATTATTCTCTCAAGTCTTGGCTATTCAACAATAAATAACGTAAGACATCTTTTTCTTATACATAGTAGCCTATTATTCTTTTTGGCAGAATTTATCGTTATAAACAACTTAATTATTTCCTGGATTTTGTATCACCATAGTCCCTAACTGTATTTAAATGGAGGAAATGGGATTCAAATCGAAACCATTTTTCCTCATTTTGTGTCCCCCCCACTTCTCAAACCAAAGTTACACCCTTGACTATAGTAATGTTTAGTAAATAGTGTTTTTGAAGCATATTATAGTAAAATGTATTATTCTTTATATATTATAGTATTAAACTCTCTTTGTTTGTAAATACTGTAGTATAATTAATATAAATCTATAAATTGAGTTATATTTAAATTTAAATATATTGATGTTTGTATTTTGAACAGCGCCACAGGTCTAATTTTTCAGTTGTACACTTCCGCCCTCCTGTGGTCAGAGACAGTATTGCTGGACATTTGTAAAATCGGTTTGGAATTAATTTTACTTGATTCTACGCATTTAATGCACAAGAAACAATCGAGTAGTCACAACAGTTAGAGTTACCACGAAGAAACGCAACACAAAAAAAACAAAACAGAAATAAATTATTTTAGCCTTAAAATGACTTTTAAACCGTGTCATTTATACTCAGACGCCCGTGTTTGCATGAACATTCAGTTAACTCATCAAAGAAGGTAATAAGGGTTTTAAGTGGGATAAATGTGAGTATATTTATTTTATTTGCACAGATCCTTTAAGAAAACACCAGCTGTGCAGCCTGTGCAAAATATTTTGTCCCATTCATAACTTTGAAAGAAATATGGAATAAATTAACTGAGTTTTGGTGCCCTCTAGCGGACATCATTAACTACTACAACCCACTGTACATCAACAGCATTGCGGCATCCTCTCGACTCATATCCAGGTTGACATTAGTGACAGCTGAGATTTAACAACCTTTCATTTATCTTAATGGACACATGTATAGTTTTACTGTCTTTAAATTCATAATAACATTTCACAGTTTGATACTTTTGTCAAACGAATCATACAGCTACCGCTTTCAGTGCTTGTGAAACAGTAGATCATGCAAACTGAAGGTTGACAGTACAAACGAATGCAATATTTAAAGCTACATCCACCATATTGTTTTCAGTATTTATAGATCAAAGAGAATACATAAAATGCGTTTTTTTTTCAACCTTTGGGATTATACTAGATTTTTGTAGTGTAACATTATGAATTATTGAAGCTGAATTAAGTAGCTTTCCATTGAATTATGGTTTGTTAGGTTCGGACAATATTTGACCGAGTTATGACTATTCCAAATCCAAATTAAGTTCTTAGCAATGCATATTAATAATAAAAAATGTTATAATAATGTTATATTTGCGGTAGGAACCCACATGAAAAAATGCTATAGTAATTTATAATAAATACTATAGTGTTTTTGAACCATATAGAAAAGTGTATTATACTTTATATATTATTTACAACTCTTTGTTTGTAAATATTGTATTATACTTAAAAAAACTCTAAATTGAGTTATATTTCAATTGAAATATACTGATGTTTGAACAGCATTTTGAACAGCACCACAGGTCTATTTTTCACCAGTTTTACACTTCTGAGGGGTCAAACAATAAAATAGAAAGTTCACATGTTTATTCTTGTTTTATTTAAGATTTCTATTTCAGCCCAGAGTTTTGAATTGTAGTGTATATAAGGGCTATAGGTTTCCCATGAAACTGTCCTCTTTCCATAGAGTTTCTGAGAGTGTTATAAGTTCATCATGGCAGTGTGCAGGTCTGTGTCTGATCTTCTGCACTGCTGATGTCTTTCAGGGCAGGTTTCTCATGTCTCAGGCCGTTTCGAAGGCTTTAGTTTCTGCAGACGCCGTGAAGTGCTCAATCATCACTGTGGACAAGAACACACTGGATTCATTTCTCACTGTTTTATTATAGTGCAAATTTATCATTTTTACCCCACAGGCAGTTAATAAATCAGTAACATTTTCAGAGCTTGAGTTGCATACTGTGTCTTAAGTGTCTTTTTCTTTGGTTGGGAATATGGGGCAGTTGAATTGATCTGCTTCTAAAGCTGGAGTGGAGGGTCTTGAACCGCTGACGAAGAGCTGAGCAAGTGTGTGAGCATTTCACTACATCACACAGTAAAACTTACACAGCTGCATTACATCTATTTTATGCTTTGCTTTAGGGTTTGTGGTCTGCTTATGTCTATATTATAAGCTGGCTGAGCTCTTAAACTGAAAACAGTTTTATAGTTCTATATTATTATACATTTATATGACAAAAATTATTTTGTTTCTTGTAGATTTGGCATTCGCTGCAACTGTGTCCTGCCGGGTTCACCACTACACCCATAACAGATAAAGTACCCGAGAAAGCCATCGAGAAAATATGCAGTAATTCTATGTAAATATCTATTCTCACCCTTGCTTGTCTGTGCAGAAGTAGCTGATGCATGTGCGTTGCTGGCTTCTGATGACAGTGGATATATTCTGGAGTCAGTGTTCAAGTTGCAGGTAAGACGCTTGATCTCTTGCTGAACAGCAAAAAGTGTAATTTGATTCTCAGTGTTTTGAGCTGATGTGCAGTACAGGTGGACTCTTCATCGGCTGAAAACTGTTGAACAACACTAAACTGATCAGCAGATCTTCGTCAAAGTGTCCTTGTGTAAATTGTGTTTAATTACAGTAAATATTCTTTACAATATACCAAATGGAAATTAAAATTATATATTTATACTATTAAAGTCTAAATATTTTATACTTAAACCCTCTTTTCTAAAACAATTGATTTGACACAGGAGGAAATGTGTTGATGTGTGGTTTAATGGGAACGTATGGACCAAAACAACATCAGGTCAAAGGATAAAAACAGTTAACATTTCAAAACTCAGACTAATAAAGTGAAGCAAAATTCATCTTTTAAAAGGGGTTTAAGAGTCCTTTGAAGGAAAAGGGCCAGGTTACATATTGTGTTTTTTTCTGAGACACGAGAGACTTGCTGTTAATTTGTTGAAAAGTGAAAAGGAGTTTGGCTCAGAGGAGTGAAGAGGCAGATGAAATATGAGCAAAACCATGACAACAGGGAACAAACGAGGAAAAGAACAACGAAGGAGTCCAACAGCTCTTTAAATAGATTATATATTACACAAACAGATTCTGAAGTACTTACATAGAACAGGTTTTAGCACCATATTTTATAAAGACAGAATCCTCGCAGTATTGTCCTTGTGAGAAAACCACACAAACAACTTTTCATTCACAAATACTTTTTATAGCTTTTCATTCCCCTCGCCACGTTTTGAAAAAGAAACAAAAAATATACATAAAAAACAAACCAGCATCAGTTTCGTTCCCTCTCCTTCCTCTTCCTGTCCCTTCTCCACTGCTGTCTGAGTCTCCAGACATCTGTCTCCTAAACCTCAAGCTGTGACGTAAACGCTTCGAAATAATGCAGCAAGAGCTGAGCTCACCAAGTGTACACACACATATAAATATATATCATACAGAGAAGGCAGATTTGCTTTCTGGGGTTTCATTTACATATTTAATAGATGAAAAAACTACAGATGAATACCACATTATTTTGGACTGCAAGTGTTGGTCATTTTCATTGAGCACCTGTTTGTTTCACAAAATAAATACTATAAAATATTTCTGTACAAATGGCTCGCATGCACAATTCCAGCCTGAACACTGTCCACACGAAAGGTCAAAGGTCACAAACCCATGGGTTTGCTGTGGGTCAAAATAGCACAATGTTGAAAGTAATGAAACAATAACCAGCTTACATACGATTACTAAAAAATACTGGACTGGTAAATTGGCAGCATGTTCATGGCATGAACAAAAATATCGAAAATTAGTACAGATTTTATCGTTCTATAATAAATGTACAACAATATCAAATTCAATACAATTTCACACTGTAAATGGCTTTTGATTGTGTATGTTGATGACAGTTGCTGGTGGGATTTGAAATGGTTCTAATGGAACTTTCACGCTCAGATTCCGTTCCTCAGTTGAAATGTTGCACCTGCAGATCATTCTATTTTGTTTATGTATGGAATTAAATTAAAATTAAAAAAAGGAAGGAAGGAAGCTTCACACAGGACTGTTTGGGAGCGCTCAGGCGTGGAGGTAGGAGGAGTGGGACGTCTCAGAAGAGGAACAGTGGGGAGGGGATCTGTAGGAGAGAGAGGGGGCTGAAACAGGGCCAGCAGTATCTGCTCCATCACAGAACATCTTCTCTTGTCTCCTGCGAGAATGGCTCTCTTCTCCTCTGTTGCTGGGAGTGTTTTTCCCTGGGCGTGTACTCTGTGTGCAACTTTGTTTCACAACAATGTGTGTGTGTGTGCATGTGTGTATGTGTGTGAATCTATGTGTGTACCCACTTGTTACATGTGATTTCAATTGTGTTCTTTAGTGTTGGCACATCTCTATGTGGTGATGCTTATGTCTAGGTTTTAAGTGCATGATTAATGAGTGTGTGTGTGTGTGTGTGTGTGTGTGTGTGTGCTGGTTGTTCTTGATTGTATTGGTGATTGTATTCCCCTCGCCCTCTGCATGTGTGTGTTTATCCCAGGAAACAGACAGGTCCCACTTCAAAACCAAATTTCTGATTGTCCTCCCCAAAGTCTGAGATCCTGATGTCCAGCAGGGGGAGCTGCTCCACCTGAGGTGTGTTCACCTCCAGCACTGTCCTGTCCAAGCCTTTACGATACTGCAGGGGGAAGAGGCCAGAACACATTTAGGCACAGAACACCTCAAGATTATTATATTATTGTTTATAATAACAATATGTACATATCTATATTCTTATAATTGATATTATTCATACGTAAATTTATAAAATTATATAATATATAAATATAACTTATTTTTAATAAATATATCATGCACGTGTGTGTATTTATATATGCATAATAACTATACAGTACAGAAACATATTACGTAAACAAAAACTTTTATTTTCAATGCGATTTGTGCAATAGTGCAATTGTTTGACAGCACTATTTAAAAAAAGAATAAGCTGCATTTTGGTTTCTAAAAATAAACCTAAAATAAATTGTGTAATCAAGACATGAGCTGCAGTTTACATACTAAAAGTTAGCCATTTAACAAACTATTTTTGCATTTGATTTCATAAATCAGATCAAACTACAAAGTTTTTGTAAAAGTTAATTTTTTTTACTTTATATTTATTTATGTAAAAAACTTTCTGAATAAATTTGATGCTTGTATAATTCTTGAAAAACTAATAATATATACTAATATTCCATGTTTGGCATAAGATTTTTTTGAAGAAATTAGTACTTTTATTCAGAAAAGTGACAGTAAAGACTATAATGTTACAAACACAAAAAAAATCTAATAAATGCTGAATACAAATGTTTCACTGTTTCCACAAACATCTGAAGCAGCACAACTGTTTTCAACACTGATAATGATCAGAAATGTTTCTTGAGCAGTAAATCTGTATATTATACTGATTTCTGAAGATCATGTGACACTGAAGACTGGAGGAATGATGCTGAAAACTCAGCTGCACATCACAGGAATAAATTAAATTATACAATATATTAAAATAGAAAACAGTTCTTTTAGATTATAACACTATTTCACAATATTACTGTTTTTACTGAGCAGAAGAGCTTCTTAAAAACATAACTGTTACCGACCACAAAGGTTAAAAAAGTTACATTAAATAACTGTACTTTAATGTGCTTTTAATATGAATCTAATGTAAAAACATATACTATCTTCATGACTTAAAAAGCTTATTATACAGTGAAATTATGCTTGCGTCTATCTAGCAAACAATCATCCTGCAGTCTCCGTCTGTTTGTCAGTTTTTTAACTTACAGAGCAGCCGTCGACGAGGGCTTTGATGTAGGGGCTGGTCTCGTAGCTGAGCTCTTCATCATTAGCACCCTGGAAGTGTAGTGCCCTCTCGTATCCGCCGTCAGCAGTGAGGTCGGCCCAGGCCACTGACCGCTGGCAGTGGAAGGTCAGGTTCTGACGAGCTTGAACACTGAGCAACCGCAGGAATCCCAGCTGGACAACACCCACGGGCTCTCCACTCCAGTCAACATATGAAAACTACAGCAGGAAGGACAATATTAACTCATGACTCACAATATCATGCATTTGACACTGTAATATTTCTAAGATTTTATCTAAATAACATTCACACTGAATGAACTAAAAATGAATTACTTCTGGAAGCTCTGTCACTCTCAGTCAAATCACTCTCAGTCTGAACATGGTTTAAATGCATAGTTCACCCAAAAAAATTAATTCTGTTTAAATCAAGTAATTCCAAACCTGTATGATCTACGTATGAGCTAAGATATTTTGAAGAATGTGGGTAATTAGACACTTGCTGGTCCCCTGGTAAATGATGACAGCATTTTGGGTGAAGTATCAATGCAATAAAGAGCTTTTAGTTTATTTATGTTTATTACTTGTCTAAATGAAACATATGGACTGAAGAGATGAGTTTAGAGGGGTAACCTCACCTTGCTGCCTTGTGCAAACTGACTAAACCAGGACCCAGGCTTCTCCTTTGGCCAAGTGTTCATCTTTACCTATGGCAGAATTTAGGACTCGTAAATTCAGACCAATCCAGATTTCTGAAGTCTTAGGTATTTTGCATTAAAACATGAACATATAAAATGTAATGACAGCAAGTTCTTACATTTTCCACAGCTTTGCTGGGATACAGGCATGTCTCTCCTCCAGCGGTGAAGTTACAGTAAACCTTGAACGAGTCTCGAGCACAGCCTTGATTCGGATCAATCCAGAACTCGCCTGAATGAAAGAGTAAGAATGATTTAAATGGGAAATGGCTTGCCATTGGTCAAAGAACGTGTCGATCACATAGTAACCATGACGATCGTACCATCTTTCAGATCTGGTTGGCTGAGGTGGAGGTCCTGGCAGGTGCGGGCGGGGCTTTCCTGTGTCCCCAGCGGGAAGCGCATGCTCTCGATCTCCTGCCGCAGAGAGTTGAGTGAGCCGAAGACCTCCTCCATGCCTTCGTTACGGGTCAGGAACTCTGTGCCCGTGGCGTCGGCAGCCTCAGCGTCACTGTCAGAGAGCATCTTACTGCCGTCGACGGAGCGCTTGGACTTCTTAGGGATCTGAATGGGCAGCGGCTGGATGACATCGCCAGGGGGTCCCTAAAAAAAAGGAGAAGATAGTTGCATAGTTTCAAGGAACTCTTGGATTTACTGATCTATAATTTGTTCATATCAACACAATTATTTTACTGCCAAATATTGATTGTGCATTTTGTTTGATAGATAACAGATATAACTCACAGGTGGTCCTGGTGGTCCTTGAACACCCTTTTCTCCTTTAGGACCACCTCCGCCCTGCACCACAGAGAGAAGGCATATAAAACCAGTGTCATTTTAGTGTAAAATTATGTGACCTATGTCTAATACTTTATTAAAACACTACCTCACATAATTTGCCTCATGATATACTTTTCACACAGTTACAAATATTAAAAGAAGGAATACTCACAGTGGCACCTTTAGCTCCTTTGACACCCCTCGGACCCTGTGAGAAACATCACATCCATTCAGCTTTAATCCAAGGCACCAGTGTTTTGAGATGATAGATTTGGGTGCATCAGTACTCAAGATGAATACTCATAGTTTCAAGATTATTTAAAAGGATTGAGCATGAAGAATCAGTGCCGTCAAGTACATAAGACAAAATACGGAATGAGAAAACAGCTCTACTAAATGTTAGTGAAAGTTTACTCACAGGCATACCAGCAGGACCTGCAGGACCAAGAGGACCCGTTCCTCCAGGCATACCCTACAATAAAGCATTTATATGAAATAGAATCTTTTGCAACATTATACGTCTTCAATGTCACTTTTGATCAATTTAATGCATCCTTGATGAATCAAAGTAATTTCTTGTAATAAAAAAATCTTACTGACCCCAAACTTTTAAACAGTAGTGTGTATTGTGGTCTGATTTTGATGTGCACAGGACGTGACCAGACATCACATACCGTTTCTCCCTTGGATCCTGAAGATCCCTGAGGACCCGGCATGCCTCGGTCTCCCTTCTCTCCTTGTTCTCCCGGAGGCCCGATCAGACCAAGCATACCTGGATGTCCCTTCTCACCCTTAGCACCGGAGTCACCACGAAGACCTGCCAAACCTGGAGGACCCTGGATTCAATATACATACATATATCTCATGAAACTGGAATAATAGTTCACTTCTTAGTGTAAGTGTTTCAGGAATCAATACTGTATAATGAATACACTGACAGTACAGTCTTTTTCCCTGAGGTGTGTGTTTGCTGTGATGCTCTAACACAGAGGCTCTTACCATCGGTCCAGGAGGACCCTTCTGGCCAGCAGCACCTGGAGCACCTTGCTCACCCTAGATAAAACAATCAGAAGATCATTTTGATGAACACCACATTAGCTATTGTTAAATAAACCGATTAAAAACACATTTCCAGTATCTTACCACTGTTCCAGGCAACCCTCTTAGACCCTCAGTTCCTGGTTTTCCTGGTTGACCCTGTGGCCCCACAGGACCAGTCTTTCCTGGAGGGCCAAGGGCACCTGAATCCCCCTAAAAAACATGTTACATGAGGACAAACAAACTACAGAAAGCATGCTTATTTGTTGCATCTGTCCTTTAATTTCCATAGTCCTACCTTGCTTCCCTTCTCTCCCTGACGACCCTCCGGTCCCCTTGTTCCTGGAGGACCCTGAAATATGAACATTAAATATGCATTTTTATAATAGACCTAGTACTTTTTTATTTCTTATTTTTTAACTTACTCTCTGTTACAGTGAAATACACCATCAGTGATCATTATACAACAATTCAGAGTTTACCGATGATGTGGTAATGTTAGGCTGTTGTAAAATATGGTGATCTTACTCTCTTTCCTGGAGGTCCGGGTGGTCCGTTCTCACCAGTTGGTCCAGGTGAACCCTAAAACCATGCAAAAGTAGTGCTCAGTGTATCCTTAAAAACACCTTATGAATACGCATAAGAAGAAGTGCTCTATAGGAGGAAGATCACTCACAGCTTCTCCTTGTTCTCCATCCTCTCCTCTGTCTCCCTTTGCACCATCTTGGCCCTGTAAAGAAGATCAGAAAGACAGTCAAACAATTTTTCTTGCACTGATGAACCATATACAATAAGACCGGGAACATTTATGAAGAATGGGTCAAATTCAATTTCATGTTGACTACGCAAATCATGTTATAAATGTCAGCTCTACTCACTCGTGGTCCGACTTCACCAGGGGGTCCGGGATCACCAGGGAAACCAACAGGACCCTTGAAAACACAAAAATCAGCTGCTGAGTGAAGAGTCGCACATGAACCTGTTCTCATTTAAAAGCTGTCATGTTTAATACATACAGGGTTTCCTTTGGGTCCGTCATCTCCATGGGGTCCTTTTCCACCAGGAGGACCAGATGTGCCCGGCTGCCCAGCCTCTCCCTTCTCTCCACGCTCTCCTCTCGGACCCTGCCATCAGATGACAAAACCAATAAACTGTTAGCTATTTTACATCTATTAAATTAATACATAGAAATGTAAGCATTTTGCACAGGTTCAGAGGTCAACTAAAATGTTTTGACTAAAATTCTCACCATTTTTCCTGGCTCTCCGCCGACTCCAGGTGGTCCGGATTCCCCAGGCTCACCCTGTCAATACAAATAAAAAGATGTCAAGTCCCATCAATCAGATTTACTGATCTTGTCAATAAAAGTATCATCCATGCAGAAAGGTGAACTCTTTTATACTTGCCTTCTCTCCGATGGGACCTGGATTACCCAAACCTCCTGGAGGACCTTGAGGACCCTGAAAAATGAAGGATGTGCATTAAATTAGCACAAACATTGACTGACAACAGAATGCCATGATTGACCAATATGAATAAATTATCCAAAAGAGTCATTGCTTAGTGTTTATAAAACATATAATAATGAACACATCATTTGTAAATTATTATTCATAGAACAAATGAAGGAACTTACATCAGCACCATTAGGACCAGCTGGACCACGTGGACCTGGAGGACCAGGAGGACCCTGTAGAAATATATAGCCAGAAAACATTAGGACATACAGGCATCATATATATTAATTCTTAGGGGTGATTCAAAATGCTGAAACATCAGATGTTGTTTATTGACTCACCAATGGACCAACATCTCCCGTCTCTCCTTTTTCTCCAGCTGGGCCTGGCAAACCCTAAAGATGTGAAGGAAGTACAAATAGCTAAAACATCCAGTTTGCTGAATTACATTGGTAAGAGTGAATAAAACACAATGTGAATGCAGTACCTGCAGTCCGATGGGGCCTGGAGGACCTGGGAACCCTCTTGTCCCTTCATCTCCCTTAGCACCAAATGGTCCCTGTTGACCCCTCGCACCTGTCTCCCCATCAGCACCCTGAGAAGAGATTCACACAAGCCAATATAACCTTTTGACTAGCTGTGAATAGTAGCATGAATTTGATTGCATTACACCACACTCACAGCTGCACCAGGCTGTCCAACGGGACCCATTGGCCCAGGAGGACCAGGAGGACCCTGCAAACATACAAATAATTGATTATAGAATTATATTTTGTCCACCAAAATAAGTCAAAATAAATCTAATAATGCAAGAATTTCACATTTTAAGACCAACTAAAATAGCTTTACGCATTCTATTGAAACAGGAAGCTCACGTTTCTTTCTTGAACATTATGATTTCACGAGCTGAAAGCTCATTTACTCACATGTTCTCCCTTGGATCCTTTACCGCCCTTTTGTCCTGGTTCTCCAACCTCACCCTATAGAAATAACAATTCAAATGTACATTTGTCAAGATCATCCACATAACTGCGCTGATGTGAGAGTGAGATATGAAGAGTTCGCTGACCTTGTCTCCATCCTCTCCAGCAGTACCTGGAGGTCCAGCAGGGCCTGGGAGACCGACTGGGCCTTGGATGCCGTCGCGGCCAGCTGGACCAATAGGACCTTTCTCTCCCTGTAAAACAGAGTTATATTGTTTGACAAGCCTATATATAAATCCGTATTAAAGATAAGGTGCGAACCTAGAGCAGACACTTACTGGCACGCCCTTCTCTCCTGCAGCTCCAGGGGGCCCCTGAGGTCCGGGTCGTCCAGGGGGGCCCACAGTACCTGCAGTGCCAGCTGCTCCTCTCTCTCCAGGTGATCCCTGCATAGAAATTCAGTTAGGGGTACACACTGAAAGACCGTGATTTAATTGATTGATTCCTCAAAAATAAGATCATAAACCTTTGGGAATTATTATTTATTATTTAATCCTAAATTAAAAAAAATAATAATAATTCATAACTAAGTACACAATTGATTCTCTCTAGCCCAATGTAATGAGTTTATGAGTTCTCATAAAGAAAAAAATCAATTTTGTAAAAAATAAATAACATTTTAAACATTTAAATCAAATACGCATAATTGCAAATAAGAACAGTATACATTGCAGTATTGTATTTATTATAATACCTTTCATTTTTGCTAATTTAAAATAAAACAATTAAATGAGTAATATATATAGAGATAAAGATTGTCATTAAAAATATAATTTATTATATTTCCTTTTGATTTTGGTGTGAAATACGAGCTATATTAATATGAATTCATACGTCAGTGGGGCACTTATCACTACTTAATATTTATAAACTCTTAAAAATAAAGGATGTTGTTGCAGTGATGCTATAGAAAACCTATTGTTCCCCTAAGAACGTTTCAGTTCTTAACAGAGGCATTTTTTCTTATAGTGTAAAGAGAATTTTATAATCTAGAGAACCTTTTTGCAGTACAAAAACCTTTTGTGTGATGAAAATGATTTATGGATGTTAAAGGTTCTAAAGGAACTGTAAATATCAATAAAGATCCTTTATTTTTAAGAGTGTATCTACTTGATATTTCAGATTCTGGTTATTATGATGAACATACAGCAGGTCCGGGTGGTCCAGCAGGGCCTTCATTTCCTTTCAGTCCTCCAGTGCCCTGTGAAAACACAAAAGTACAGCTCAGTTAGGTATAGAAACATTCATGTGCAGTTGGTTGACAAAATACATTTAGAAAAGGTTTTATAATATAAAATTCACTAGAATGGGTAAGACTTATTTACCGGGGTTCCTGGAAGTCCTCTCTCTCCTGGGAATCCTCTCAGTCCAGGGGGTCCGTCTTTACCGGGGCCGCCAGGGGGACCGGGATCTCCTTTGGTTCCCTCTTTACCAGAAGGCCCAGAAAGACCTTGCTCCCCGGGTGGTCCTGGGGGTCCCGAGTGACCACGCTCTCCCATCGGTCCAGTCTCACCAGAGGGACCCTAAACAAGAACTAGACTTGAGTAAAGCTTGTACAGGCCCATACATTTTTTAATTGATTCTAAAGATTTCTGAGGAATTTTATTAACAATATCTCGAGAAAGAAACCCATTTTGCTTGATAAAAGCACAAAAAATCACCTGTGGTCCAACAACTCCTGGTGGCCCAGGTGGTCCAGTTTTGCCTTGGAAACCCTAAGGATGCAATGTGAAAAATATTTGTTGCTGTTTAACTTTGATCAGAGTGAATTTTGTGCTTTAGATGATAAAAATGAAAGATACATACAACTTCGCCTCTTTGTCCAGGGTGTCCAGGCAGTCCATCTTTCCCTGGAGGTCCCTTCAAAAATCAATCGACATATCAATAAGCAACAAAGAAAAATGAAAGCTTTTAAGCATCGAATCAAACTAATCAACTGTTCCTTACAGGAGGTCCCTTCGGCCCAGGGAATCCATTTGGACCTTGAGGTCCAGTTAGTCCCTGAAAATGTGCAGAAACAATATAAATAACTTAATTCTGAAGCAAAAACCTAGACTGAAAGATTTAAAATAAATAAAATAAAGTTCTGAAATAAACATACTCTCTCTCCAGGGGGTCCAGAGGGCCCGTCACTGCCAGATCCACCCTAAAACACCAGAACGAAGACATTGATTGATTGAAATCAATTGATCTTTATTTTCATTGTTGAAAAACTATTCAAATTATTTGAGCAGCTCCTCAAACAATGTCCACTAATTTGACAACAATAAAAATTACAAATAGCAATAAAACCGAAAATTATTGGAAATGAATCTCATACCTTAGCACCTGTTTTTCCTGTTGACCCACGGGGTCCTCTCTGGCCTCTGGGACCCTAAAAAGATTAAAAAAGGAAAAAAGAAAGAAAACTCATTGTGTATTACTTTACAAGTCAACTAATTAGAAATTATCTGCTTGAATCAAAACTCGCAACTTTAATCTACAAAACAAATCAGACCCTTTCAAATCAAACGAAAACAAAAAGTGTTTGTTTAAAAAGTGAAGAATTAAAACAGGCCCTTACTGTCGGCCCTCTCTGTCCTCTTGGTCCAAGTTTTCCAGTCAAACCCTGGAAAGAGAAAGATCAATTCAGAATATTTCAGCATCATCAATTCTTTTCCAAAATAAAGGAATATAGTCTATGTGGGAATATTTACATTTTAAAGGTGAATGAAGCACTTTACTCAACTTTGACCTTTAATGCAGACCTTGCATTGACATCCCTGTGAGCTATAAATGCTTCTACTGGAACTGTTCAATTCTAGTCTGATTTAGTCTAAAAATCCTTACCCTCGCGCCTTTCTCGCCATTAGCACCAGGGAATCCTGGGAAACCCAGGGAGCCCTAAAAATACAATCATTACATTGATTTATGCATTCAATTTGATTAAACACTTGGCTATACTGTATATCTTATGATGCATCATAAACAGTATTATTTTTGTTCACCTTAATTCCTTGTCTTCCGGGATATCCAGGCAGCCCAGGCACACCAAGTTTACCCTGGATTGGCATAATTTGTACGATTTAATAATCTTTAGACTAGCAACTAAAATATATTAATTATGTATTACCTGTTATTAAATAACAAACATTACATTTACATTCATTACAGCTTACTGTCAATATTAATGACAATGCAAAACTTAGCTTATAAAGTATGTATAAAATGCAACATATTAGAAATCATGACTCATTCTGTATCATCAAACTAACCTTCTCTCCCAGCAGGCCAATAGGACCAAGTTCACCAGGGGGACCGACACGACCCTTCGGCCCCTCGGGACCGTCCTCTCCTCTTGGGCCAGGCACTCCCACCTCTCCCTGATGGGGCACAACAAATCTCAATGGGTATTTGAAATGGGTCAGTAAAGTCAAGCGCTTCATTACCGTTTCCTATCATTTTACTTTTGTGCTAAATCACATTAATGGATGAGCTTCTATACACTGATGATTTTTAATATGTAAGACATACCCTCTCTCCCTTTACACCAAAGTCTCCTTTGATTCCAGGGAATCCGTCCTCTCCCTGAAAGTTAAGTAAAGAAAAAAATAAGTTATTTAGCATTTAACTTATTGATTCATATAAACTGTAGCACAAAATGGTTCTGTATTAGGTTGATGTTTAGGACCAAAAACACTCACCTTCTCTCCCTTATGGCCCTTCAGTCCACGGATACCTTGAGCTCCCTGTCATAAAACATTTAGTCTAATATCTTAATCTGAGCCTTACACATGAAAGCAGATATCAACAGGCATTACCAATAAATAAAAATCACCATAGACAGAACTGCAGATAAAAATGACACAGACAGGTCCTCGTGGCCCCCTTGTGACTTTTCCTGGCTGAAGGACTTAATGTCCTTTCTACACCCAGACAAAAATTCAACACACCATTAGAGACTCTGTTTACTCATTTTACAACATCTGGAACCCTGTCCTTTTTTCTCATTAGAGAATTTTTTATTTTATTTTTTAGTTCCTGTGTGTTCATTTGGGATAGCTAGGGTTAAGAGTGTTGTACTGGTTTCTTGTATAATTTTATAAATGTTTCACTATGGCTGTTAAAAAGAAGAAAATTAAATTTTTGTGTTGCTTATATTGTATGGTAAGCATACATTGTCATTTACAATCTGTTTAATAAAAAAAAAAAAAAAATTTATAATACTTGCAATAATCAAAACAAAAGCTATATGCATCCAAACTGATTAAAGAAGATATGTATTTACCTTAATTCCCCGAGGGCCAGGATAGCCAATAGACCCCTGAGGACCATTAGGACCCTAAATATGAACAAGAATAATAAATGTTAACATATGAACACGATGGGACTTAAGAACATGTCTGCCCTGAAAATGTCTGTCTATATATCTAACAAAGATATGTATACATATATATTTGTTAAATAGCTGACGAAAATGCACAAATGCAGAAAGCATAAAAATCATTTTGACACAAATTGCATTCAGTTTATGAAGTTATAAAGAGAATTCTACTTAGTAGCATTATCATATGGCCTCACCTGATTTCCTTTGGTCCCAGCGGGGCCTTCCTTTCCGGGATGACCCTGTTAAGATACGAACAACATATTCTTTACTCTTCACCACAGGTAAATAACCACATGCATGTCTTCTGTAATAATTTTGTTTTACCTTATTAAATTAACTGACAATTGTTCTAAAATTATTAATTCAAATAAACTAAAAGATGTTAAAACACATAACCAACAGGCTTATTTTGAATGTGAAAAACCCCATCTAGCACTCACTGGAGGACCGTCAGCTCCGGGCATTCCTGGCAGACCTGGTTTTCCTGTGGGCCCCTTTAAGAAGAAATACAGAATGTCATTATAATTGCATACTTGAATGCTTGATCTCAGAATAAGACAGGACATGTATGCAGTTTTCATAGTGGTAGTTCTGTAAAGCACTTTTTAATTGATTATTGATAATTATATCTCTGTGTTCCACAATTATAAAAACACTCACCTTTTCTCCTGGTGGTCCCAGAGCACCCTGTGGACCCGCCATTCCCTATGACACAGAAAAACAATCATATTTAATATACTTCACTATGATTTTGTACATTTCTCATTTATTTGTAATGGACTCATTGTTCACCTGTGTTCCTGGAGCCCCCTGCTGTCCTGGAGGACCAGGCTCTCCTTGAGGCCCCTTAAAAACGACAAGGAGAATGAGGACATATACTGTTTTTTTTCTGTTACATTTTCTGATTTCTGTTGTTATGAATATTTAACCTTTTACACACATATGTTAATTATTGCATATTTTTAAGCTGTTCAAGAGTGTGCACAGAGTAATCAGAGTGCATTAAGGTAATGTTAAAGAACTCAAAGAATTTACTGACCAAGTTTCCTTTTGGACCATGTGGACCATCATTTCCACGAACACCCTGGCAGAGGCAGATCATACGGAGAAATTAAAGAGAGATCTGGACATCCCTTTATAAATATTTCTTTTTAAAATGTTAAGTTTTTATGGAAGTTGCTGTGCAGCCATTACCATTTTTTTAAAATGTACATTTAATAATGCAGTATTCATGATTGAGCTTTCAATAAATACTCACAGGAGGTCCAGGAAGACCAGAAGGCCCTTTAGGCCCCAGCAACCCACGGGGCCCCTATAGAACAAGAAAGAGGTTCATCAAAGAGGGTACAAAGAAATCTAAGTAGCCTTACAGTTTTTAAACTGAACTACAAGACCAATTTACACAGGTCAGTACTATCATATTGCTGTCATATGTGTGTGAGAAACAGAAACACCCACCGGTTCGCCGGGAAGACCTCTAGGTCCAATGTCTCCATCGTCTCCCTGACAATTATCAAGGAGGGAGAGAACAATTACAAAAAGATGATGATAGATATTCAAGGAAAAAATGATCAACAAAGATCAAAAGGATGTTAAGGAACACATCATATCCATTCATGTTAATTTACTGTAACAAAAGTACAAAATCCTTGAGAAGTACCCTTTCTCCGTCCTCTCCAGGGGGTCCTATGGGTCCCATTCCTCCAGTTTGACCCTTAAAAAATAAAACAAATACATAAAGAATCCAACAAAACCCCCGCTGTCTACTGTGTATGCACTGGAAGCTGCATTCGATTTTGACCAAAAAAAAGTATCTGTAATCACATTGCCTTAAAAAGATCACTATGTTTTGGAACAGGGCTTGTGAACATTAACCACGACACTTACACGATAACCCTTGTCACCAGGCAAACCAGGAAGGCCATCAAAGCCACGGTCGCCCTAATACAGAAAAACATACACATACATGACTTTCCAAGCCACAGACACTGCTCAGAACACTAAAGTTAAAGTTAAAGTTATTTCTATGAAGAAGTTTCAGAGCTGGAATAACACAAAAATACACAAATGAATCACACATAGAAAGACAATTTCAACCAAAAATGGTTAAGATGACGGACCTTAATTCCAGGCTCTCCAGGCATCCCTCTGGCTCCATCAGCACCTGCCCGACCCTGCAGGAAATATATAAAAAAAGCAACTAGATTATTAGATATCTTTAGGGCAACGAAAGTGGTACCACCAAGATGCTAGGATGCGGTTGCTAGGGTGTTCTGGGTTGTTGCTAGGCAGTTTTTGTTACGGCTTTGAAGTTACTATGATATTCTAGGCCTGTGTCAAAGTTAACCTGCATGTACATGAACACTGTAGTAGACTCACCCTCCGACCAGATTTACCAGGAGGACCAGACAATCCTTGAGGACCTCTGGGGCCCTGCAAGAACACAATCAGGATGCACGACACATTAGAAGGCGGTCTCTTTAACTCCAAGATATTTACACATTCTCAATGTCAGAGCAATCTCAGAATGGCTCAGTGTCCTGCTAGTGCTCTTTAAGCATGGGTAAAAATTATAATGTAGGAAACAACAAGGACTTTACCTGAGGACCAGGGTCCCCGCTTTCTCCCCTTAAACCAGGACTTCCAGGTGTTCCCTATACAGGATCACAACAACAAAATGTAAGTACTTGAAAAACAACACTGTAATACTGTAACAGACATGCCTGTGTTATTTATCTATCTGTGTTTAGTTATTTTACCGTAGGTCCGGGACGGCCGGTATAACCCATTGGCCCCGGTGGGCCTTTCATAGCCAACTAGACAGAAGAAAATTAAGATGCATAAAGTTAGACCTCAATGTGGAAAACGAATAAATCAAAATTCAATTATTGCTATATGACAGCTGCTACTAACCCGAGCCTGAGACAGGATGGCTTGAGCTTGGGCCTCCTGTGCCGAGGCAATGGGCCCTTTTTCACCAGCACTCTGTCCGAAACGGAACTGCAGGAATCAGAAAAGAGTTTTGCAAATTAATGATTTGAAATTATTTCTTTTAAGTAATGTGCATGTACGAACTCATGGGGGAGACTGTTAGGAATAAAGTCAAATATAACTTTAAACATAATGGAATAATGGTGACATCTAGTGGTGAGATGACTTTAAGAAAGAAAGAAAGAAAGGAAGAAAAAAGAAAGAAAGAAAGAAAGAAAGAAAGAAAGAAAGACTTACAGGAAGCATGACAGAAGTTCCAGGAGGTCCTGGGAGCCCGTCCGCTCCAGGTAGACCAGCTTTACCTGAAGGACCCTACAGAAACAACCAACAGGATTAATTCACACACATGTGAAACCTTTTTGAAATTGTTTTTAATATTTTTTCTTCTAGCCTGCACAAATACACATGATTATGTACGTGCAATACATTTTTGGACAGATGTCATGTACATGTATATCCATCCTAAAATCCATCAACGCTTGATATTATGTAAGTAAAAAAAAGACAGACATGTATTAAAAAATGATTAGAAACAAGCAAATGTTTGCATATACATTGTTTTAACAGTTACATAAATAACATATACAAATCAAATATATATTTCTGACATATTGTTGCTACATATCACATACAAAATCATCTCTACTCAAGACAGCAATGTCATTTTTCAGCTCAAGTCAGTTCAATGTTTTCAATAAGTTCAATAAGTGTCGATCTTGCTATATTTATTCATGAATGAATTAGAGTGAGCTATAATTCAAAAGACAAGAGCTATTCAGGTCGATTCAGTTTTTTCTTCTCATCCGATAGCATCAGTGCCATCAAATCAGTGAATTAATATTAAATGTATTTAGCCTCCAACTAAGCAGCGGCAAGGAACCCAAACTCCATTATGAGACAGAAACAGAGAAACAACAGCCGTAAACACACCAAAAACTGTGCACTCACCCTCTCACCAGGATCACCAACAGAACCAGGGGGTCCCTGGGGGCCAGCGGAGCCAGGGAGACCCTATACAGAGAAAGTTTGCATAATTAAGAGTGTATAATCTACCCAAATCACAACTGTGAAACTGAAATTTGATCATAACATACACTATGTGGTGAAAAAACAAACTGGATAACTTGCAATGCTCAATATGGCAGCTGTATGAAAATAAATTCTGCTTTTCAATTAGAGGAGTCAAACGTTATTTAGTCACTAGCTTAATTTTGGGGAGGACAGAGAATGCTAACTAATCAAAAACTAATAAAATGGACATACTGCTGGTCCTTCTGGTCCAGGTGGTCCTTCAATCAACATGCCCTGTGAAAACACAAAAATAATACATTCAGAAAACACTAATACATGAAAAACTCTACAATACTATTGTGTAGCACCCTCTGCTGGCCTGGATGAATTACATGTCTTAACAGATAAAACAGTTGCCTTGATTATTTCCAGTCATAATGGAGTAATGTTTTGATTATGGAAGTATGACTCTTACAGGTTCAAGGACAGCAGGCTCTCCCTTCTCTCCCTTCTGGGCTCGCACGGAGGCCTGAGGAAAACAGATATGTAACCCAAAACAGAGCCCAGTCAATATACAAAGAGAAGAAACCATCAGTCCCAGATGTTCAGGTACCCGCCTACATTATACATTAGAACCTTTTTGTGGTTTTGGACATGATACACATACCACTGAAACTTAAGATTTACCTTGACTGACATTTATTTTTATTTTTTTTAAGAGAGTTAAGTACTAATACTAATACTTAGCTGACTTAAACTTTACTTATCTGCTGTTGTGAGGCCATCCATCTAAAAGCAAGTGACCGCTATTCATTTTTATTTGTTTTATATGCAGGTCTACAGCATGTTAATACATACTGTTCAGCTCTGGAGCTGACGTCAAGCAGAAACACTGTGGTTCCCTTCCAAGAAGAGACTGCTGTTCTATGCTGATTGAGATTAGAGCTGCTCTCAGATCAGCATAAGGGCAGAGAAGTCAACCAACACTGATGAAGCTCTACTGAGCACTGTATGCAGTCTTGCAGAGGAATCTTGTGCAGGAGAAGTATAGTGTGTAAGTCTTGCAATAAACAAGATTTGCTGGCATAACTTTATAAAAAATTAATCTTAGCACACTTGATTTATTCTTAAGTAAACACTGAATGCTAATTTGTTGACTCTGAACTTCTCTTCCAAAAACTAGTGAGAAGTCTTGCTGTCAACTGCCTACCAGTGTTAACTAAAATGAAAAAGAAAAAAAAATGTCAAAAGCCATGGACATGACACATGTGGAAACAAAAACAAAGATATTGTGGCCACAGATTAAGAATTTAAGAATTTTATTTAGTTTAATCCTGTCTAAATTATTAAAACATTAGAATGAATTCTAATTTGTGGCTAAACATTTTTTCACGTCATGAGTAAGGCTCAAAATTTGAAATTAAAGCTGAAATGCAAATATGCATATGAAAATCTAAAATAAATAAAGTTATTAAAATTTGAAATGTTTCCTTCAAGTACTAAAATAAATACAAATAAATTAAATCATGTAAATTGTATAAAGAAAAAAATGTATAAACAAAAAGAAATAAAAAAAATTACAAAGTAAATATAATTACTGCAACTTGAAATGAAATGAATGAAAACTGAAAATATAATAATAAAAGCCAATTCAAAATAATATTATAGTAAATCTATGACTATAACAAGAGTTTATTTTTAACATGTTGCTAAGCAAACCATGTGATACTTTGATATTCATTTCAATACATTTGATCAACATTGTCAATTTCATTAAATATAAACATTTATAATTGATATTAATTTTTTTGCCATCTTAAATTAATTCTAAATTTGCCTTCATAAAGACACATGGGATGTTGTCTTCAAACAAGGTATTTGAATTGTTATCACATTCTACCTTAAATTTCTGTCTAGGCAATTAACTAGGTTTTGAAACAGAGCTCAAGTCTTGGACCAGTATTTAGACCAGCCCCAGCGCTTAGCTGATCTTAACTACTCCTTGATTCCTCTGCAAGATTTAAAGCCATTGCAGATTCCATTTAAGCTTTTCTCAAAGCTTTAAAGTGAATTTGCTGGAAAGCACAAGGTAACTTACACCTCCCTCATCTGTCACAGCAGACAGAGCAGGGCCAAAGGTATCTTCCGTCTTTCTTTCGATGATGGGCTCATTGTAGTCTCTGTAGGAATAGTCATACTCCTTTGTTCCAAAGTCGCTTGTAATGTACTCCTCAGTGAAAGGTTCGTCTGGTGTTTGAGACACCCCTTCACCACCTGTCTTGGTTGCATCTACTTCCTCAGCGCCAACAGTCTCGTCCACCTGGGCCGTACCATTGGGAGCAGAGGTAGGGGTGGAGTGGATGGTTTGGAGGATGGAAGATTATATGGTGTGATGGGGGAAGAAATGAATAGAAAATAGGAAAATAGAGGGGAAGGCGGAAATTAGAAGGCAATGAGACAGAATAATCAGAATAATAAATCTTACCTGCTGTAAAACAGATATGAGAGAGGGACAAACATCCACACACAGGCACAGGTTTACGGACACATACACACAGTACACAGTCTTCTTCATGTCTAATTTTACCCAATGAAATAATAGTCTTATTTACCCCTTTATTGTTGATGCTGAAGGCCCGTTCACACCAAGAACAATAACTATAATGATAACTGTAACATTAATCATATTAGCATCCACATAATGGATGATAATGTTCTGTTTATTATAACTGAGCACAGTCACTTTACATCCAAGCTCTATAAAGCAGAATGGATTCCTGCTCTTTATCATATCATTTGAAAAAAAAAGAAAAAAGTTCTAAAAGTGATTCTAATTATGTCATTCCACTATGTTGTTACTATTATAGTTGTGTTGTAATGTAGAATAAGAATGATTATTCAAAATGTATAGTTACAGTTATCATCTTTGATGTGAACGGTCCTTAAGAAAGCACTTGTCCACTTCTTCTCCATCATCAAGGCATTGTCTTAGCAATATGAGTGACCATAATTGTGAGTGTTGTGTCTCAAGATAAAACTGAAATCCTTTTTCTTATGCATTTTTTCAAATATTGTTAATAAATCAATTCATTCATTTCAAAATGAGACCACAGAATCACTCAGGTCTATGGCAACACACTTACTCTGAGGCAAAAACTAAAGCACTACTTCCTATAGTCTCTTACCATTGTGTTGTTGACTCTTTCATTTACATTTTCTGGCCATGTCCATTTCCAAACTATTCCTAAACATCTTGTTTATTCTTAAATTCAAACCTGACCAAGAAGTGCCACTCTAGACGATAAATGTTTTAGTTAGGTCTATCTAAGCTGCTCAAAGTTTACCAGTTTCTTAAATCTTATTGGCAGTGTCTGCAACCCCAGAACATATCTCAAAAGAAGCTGTTCAGAAATGAATGCATTGTATTCATTCCATAATTATACCATTTCTTTTGTTTCTCAAGATTTCTGTTCTTATGTTAATTAAGATGGTGTCATGTCCAGTTTTGACATAGAAACAAGAAGAAAATCTTGAGGCAGTTTTTAGAATCACAAAAGAATATCTGATAAAATGGATGCTATGCATTCATTTTTCATTTAAATACAGCACTTCATGGCAAAGGTGGCTGCAGGATGGTTAATGTCTAAGGTAAATTATATACAGGCTGTCTCACCTCCATTGTAATGGGTTAGAGTAATTGAGAGACTGTGACTCCATGTCTCTCAGATATCTGGGTGTAGGTTACCTTGTTAATGGTTTCTTCATATCCAGTCAGATCACTCTCTGGCTGTGGGCTCGCCTCTTCTTCTACTGCGTAATAATAATCGGTCTCTGTGGGGGTGTGGTCAGCCTCTGAGTAAGCAGGATCTACGTCCTGATTGTAGGAGCCCGAGAGGTGGGAGGGGTTGGGGGAGGAGGTAAGCAGATTTGAAGGGGAGAGATTGATTAGTATAAAACAAGCTCAGATCTGATGAACTTGTAGAAAGAAAAAATCAATGTGTTTTTGCCAATAGACACACAAAAATACCATTGATCTCATGTCATAGTAAAATCAGAACAGGAAACTGCAGCTGGAATCAGAAATCTTGTAAAAAGCCTTTACATTGTGAAAGACTTGTAAGATTTACTTTCCCAGATTTTCCTTTGATCCTGATTTTGTTTAATTAGCCACTTTGCCATGTCAAGGATAAAATATAGTCAAGTTGGGTCAAAACTTGACTTTAAAGTTGTTGATGTTGATGTCAATAAACCATTGAAGCAGCAGTTTGACAGCATTAGTAAACAACTTTTCGAACATTTGTACACAATTTCAGATCTTCAACAAAGACAGAAAGAGTTGATAATCATGGAGTGCAGTGTCACAGAGTCGCTGTTTTGTGAAACTGCTTCATTCACATACTACTGACAGGACAGCATTTAACAAACAACACATAAAAGAGAAACAGGCTGAAGTCATGAAGTGAGACGAAGAAAGAGACTCGTTGTGTCATGTGTAACATTGAGCTCTAGCAATGACTCTGACTTATGTTTCTTAACTGATCACATGCTCTAATCGGTATTACCTGCTGATCTACTTTCTAAAAACTAACCGACTAGACAGTGTAGTTTTGAAGTGAAAAGAAGACAGACAAAAGACTGTACAAATTGCCATGCAATGATGACTCAGTCTATACCGCTTATCATATCCTTCTAATGATCTCTCAGATCATTTGATGTATGAAAGGGTGGAGGAGATCCAGTGGGTCTGTATATCTCCAACCTCACAGCTGGTCAATCTCATGATACCTTAATGGTTTTACACACTGTTTGAAAAGTAAAAAAGTACAAAGAATGTACTGTAATGTACTTTTTTTTCTGCACCTTCCTAATCCTGTTTTGAATGACATTAGTACTGAAAATGTGCAGTATGTAAAACCTGAAAGGCAAGATGTTGGACCTTATTCACAAAGCACACCAGAGTACGAGTTACATCTGAGATCTTTCAACATTTTCAATGAAGACATATCCCAGATCAACAATTTCTTTGAGATACTTTATGAACACGGTCCTGGACTGCCAGGATGGCGAGGTTGGAAATACAGCTCTGGAAAGCCAACGCGGGCTCTTGATTTTGTACCTGTTGATAACCAATGGTGGGTCTCTTCTTGGGTATTTCTGGAGAAGACATGGTCGTGCCACTCACAGCAGCCTTGTCGAAGGGTGGGACATTTTTGGACGTTGATTTGACGTTATTGACATCCAAAACCTTACGCTTTGGAGGGAGAGGCAAAGGAGCATGGGTGGGTTTCTGAGTTTTAGTGACTTTGGTCTGATCCTTTCCTAGCACAGGTTTGGTTGCTTTTGGCTTTGTGGGTGGTGCATTGGATTTTGTTTTGTCTTTGGCTAGTTGTGGTTTGGTCTCTGCTTTCTTCGCAGTTGTCTCTGACTTCTTTGCTACTGTTATTTTGGTCACTGCTGCCTTCTCAGTCTTCACTGTTTTTGCACCATTGCCATTAGCTTTAGCTTCTCCATTAGTTTTTTTCTCCACAGCTGCCTTTCCGTTGCCATTGTTATTGGCTTTGCCATTGCTGCCAGCCTTAGCATTACCATTAGCATCTTTCCCATTCCCATTGCTTTTACCATTGCCATTACCATTTAATTTAGCTTGACCGTTATTTTTTCCATTGTCGTTTGCCTTCTTTTTGTTTTCAGTCTTTGAGGCTGGTGCTGCTTTTGGTTTGGATGCTATTTTAGAAGCTAGAGTAGGTTTTATCTTTGAGATCAAGATTTGCGCAGCAGTAGGTTTGGACTTCGGCTTTGGAGTTGGCTTGGTTTTAGCTGGTTTAGTTGGAGCAGCTTTGGCTGGGGCAGTTTTTGTCTTATCGCCTTTGCCATTGTTCGCCTTTCCCTCCTATTTGATTAATATCATTTTTATTTAAAAGCGTAAGTGTCAGGTCAGCGTTGATGAGAAGGGAGTGAATGAGAGAGAGATAGGGATGGGGGATTGAAAGCAGTGGGGATGGACAGAAAAAGAGAGAGACAACACAATGAATTTAAGATTGCTTGAATGACTGACTGAGATTTCACTGGCATTACTGGATACAGTATGAAGCTAAGTCAGATTTAGTCATTTAATAAGTTTAAACTTTGTGAACTTCAATCGTACCTAAAGAAATGTCAATAATTTATACTGTTTTCTCCAATAATGCCAATCTCCACAGTAAAAAAGCAGCATGTTGTGCGCATGGGGATGTAACGCTGTGAGGCACTGGGGGAAAGTTTGCTCAAATAGCATCTGTTGATAAAACAGATGCATGGCTGGTACACTGTGCTTCCAACTGCACAGGAAGAGAGGGATATTCAAGGAAAAGAAGGGAGATAGTCATAATGCACCATTCATAATCCCATAAAAATGACATTGCAAGCAAATTATTAAAGAAAACTGTTTAAGTAAATAACCTAAAAATCTGATTATTGACTCAGATATTAGACACCAAACAATGAGAAAGGAATGAATGGCGTAGACTACCCAGATTCAGATGATAAGCAAAAGCAAAAGCAAAAGCTGCAGAAAATAAAACAGGCATATTAATTAACAAGACTAATCCTCAAGTTGACACACACTGAGCTAAATTAAACTAGTATAGGTTAACTGTACTCACAGTAAAACACAAAAGAGCTTTTTAAAGAGCTCAGTGAATAGGCAAGATAAAGACATGACTGTCCACGGGGGAAGAAAACAGGACTACAAATAAATGAGATTACAATCTTGGCCAAAGTGAAAGTAAACCTATAAAGTGAAGAGATGGATCTGAATAAACACATAGACACAGACGCTCGTTGTACATGATAACAGATCAGAGTGACACAAGACACAAGCGAACTCACAAGTTTTGTTACTCACACAACAGGTGAAACATGAAAACATGCAGATACACAAGACTGAAACCAGGTTTAAGAAGAATAATGCCATGCAACTGGGAAGAATGAAAAGTGGTTTTCTTAAAAAACTCAGGTAACTTAAAATACCTGAGCTATTATGTCAGCATCAAATCAATAATTTACAGTGACCCTGCTTACATGCACATTAAAATTCTGAAAGGTCAAAATGTTTTTGGTTAAATTACTGAATTGCAGCAATTAATCAGAATATGGACTTTGGCCATGAAAAGTAAAAAAAAAATTAAACCAGATTTAAAGTTAATGTACATATAATAATAATAATAATAAAATTAAACAAACTTATAAATTAACTAAGCAAATTATATATATATACATTAATATATAATTTATTCTGTATATGTTATATACAGTACTTGGATCTATAGACAGTACCTTCTGTTAGTAAATCAATATTTCTGTCTCTTTCTCTAGAGCTGTTGGTTTAACACAGTGGGGCCATGATCTGTGATGCACTGTCTGTATGTGTGTGTGTGTGTGTGTGTGTGTGTGTGTTGAACCTCCAGTGCCCCTTAAAAATCCACATACACACAATCATGTACTGACCAACACAAACATTCTGACTCTATACTGGTACAAATATATGACAAAGGACAACATGTAAATGACACAAGCAACATCAGTATTATAGTGTGACAGGTGAGGGGCGACGTGAAACATGGTGCAGAACGGAAAGAGGTCGGACATCACACGACAATATGAGACAGCAGTGAACAGAAAAGAGAGGATGAATGTATTCAATTGAAAGAGACAGCAGAGTTTCATATTAAACTCTACATCCAATATTTTACTTTTTTTTTTTTTACATTTGAATGCACAACAAAATCATAGAAATATTTGCATGCTATTTATTTTATTTGCTATATTGTGTCTTTTTTCCATTTTTTTATCTTCTGTCAATTCTTCTGCTATAAATGCACTACCCAAAACCAAAGCCTACAGTCACAGTATACACTGCATTTTTTTAAAGTAATAAATATTTAATCTTGTTTTCTAGTAAACATCCTTAAAATGAATACATTTACTTGAAGACTTTTTTTTACCCTGCTGTCTTCTTTCTAGCTAAACCTAATCAAATTGTGTAGATTTAAAAACTATTACATTTATTTAAAACGTTAACAATATTCTTTTCTGCCTTGTAGGCACTTATCAAGTTCTAAATCAGGTATCATGCTGTCTCTTTCTCCTCCTCTCTTTTCTGATTCACTTTGTGATTCCATTTGCGATCCCTCTTTACCTCTTTGGTGCGGTCCCCAGCTGGGACGGAGGGAGGGACACTCGTAGTTCCTTCATAATAATAGGGGTATTCATAATCATCCCGCTCTTCATCAAAGAACTGAGAGACATAAGGGGAGAGAGAGGAGCAGTGAAGCCAGAGGAATGCAGGGAAGGAGAGAGAGAGGCCTTTTGAGTGACAGAAAAGGAAAAGAGCAAATGACAAGAGGGAAAAAAGAAGACTTTGGAAAGAGAAAAGGATTGAGAGAATAGGGAGAGACGAGAGAAAAGTGAAGGATGAGTAAAGTGAGATGTAGAAACTATAAATGAGGGAAGATGAAAGCACAGTGGTTTTATCATTTGTTCATCAGACTCATGGCTTTGAGTAACAGTGAGATGTTACTCCATTACTGCAAAACACACCGAGAACTTCATGAACGAGAAAACAAACGCATTCATCTGAAAAGATGACACTAGGGTATAATGTAAGCAGTAAGCAAAATAAAACAATTGTATCCAGTTTCAGCATTTAGATTTAATCGGACGTTATAAAATAGTTTTCACCCTAAATTCATATTGTATGAGCTGTGCTTGAAATCCTTATAAAAGGTAAAAGCCATTGTATTGAATATCACTATTTATTGAACATTGGAGTAATTTATCATATTTCCATCTCTGGGTTATTATATGTACATAAAACTAAAATTGAAAGTATAACTAAAATTAAACCATACAAAAATTTTTAATAAAATAAATATTAACTTGAATAGTATAAAAAACATTAATTACATAACTTTTGTTTTAGCTAGGCAATATTTCATTCTAAATAAACTGACAAATAAAAAAGGAAACTCAAAATAATAATAAAAACTCCATAACCACAGTGCATATGAAGGTCCTCTAGGTGTCTACGTTTCCAATTTGATCTAAAGATTGCAGTGAGATTCCTCTTGTACTTTGTAAGAGATAAATCTCAAGCAAGCCACATGCACTGATGAGAAACAGAGACTGCATTAGGACAGAGCACCTTTGATGAGGTGGAGGACCTGAGGATGTATGAAATGTGTTGTAGGGGAGTCTGACTCACATGAGGGGCTCTATTATACTGTAAGTGAAACATGATACTTATGTGCTTTGAAACATACAAATACTGCCCATATTTATCTAAGCATTTAGGTCAAGTCCATTCCAAGTCAAATACAGATGCAGCTTTTGAATGGCATGATTAATGAATCAAGGAAGAATCTACAGCAAATATTTGGATGAGTCGCTGTCTTTGCAAAAAAAAAATTTTTTAGCATAAACTGATGCACTGAGAAGTGATTTTGATATCTCACACCAGGACACTTTGCCCACTGTAAAAATGTGCCGTGGTACTCACATAGCTGTTTGGGTCCTGGGACTGGACTTTGGGCAGAGGGGAGTCACAGTCGGGGCTGTAGTGCTCACAGAAGTCAAAAGCGGCCTGAGGATTGGATGCGATCAGCAGCTGCTGGATCTCACCCTGGAGAGAAGCAAAGAAAAGAAGAGATGTCACTTTAACAACCAGATGTAAAGAAAGAATCAAGTTTATTACCAGAGTTCAAAGTCAGGTAATGTGGGATACTAAGGCATTAAGTATGTGTGCAAGATTTTTAAAAATTATATTTGAATAGCATTAGCAATAAGTGAAGTGCAACAAAACTGTCTCACATGTGATTTTCTAAATATACCATATAGGAGGAATTTAAAGTCAAAATAAAATGACATTTTTAACCCTGTTATGTTTCATATTTTTGACTTTTTAGACTCAATAAGATTCAATAAGAAAATGTAAGACAGGACTTGATTTAATCCATCAGTAATTGACCTCATAATGCCAAGTGAGCATGCAACATGAGTACGCTGTAAAAATGAATTCATAGTTTAGCTGTTTCAAAGTTGGTGACTTGCAGTTTATGATTTTTTATTCAACTTAACATGTTAGGTTTTTGCATTCTCAACTAGTTTGTAAGTTAGTGAAAAATCAATTTAGCTTTATGAAGATAGAAGCATGAAGATGCAAAAACGTGAACACTCCCTTTAAGTATCATCTATCAATTACAAAGTGTCTATCACAGAATTCATTAAAATATCTCTTGCACAATGTATACCAGACCTGGAAGACCTCTTCATCCAGGAGACGGGCTCCAAACACAGTGATGCCCTTGGTGTCCAAGACTGGTTTGTTGCTACGTGCCAGAGTTTTTGTAATACGATTCTTGCAGTCAAGGATCAGAGTGATGTTCTTCTTCTGCACAGAAATGGCAATGCGGTGCCACCTATAGGACGAGAGGAGATATTGACGGTTTAACTTGCGTGAACTGGGCAGATATATACAAAGAGTTCCTGTATATAATTTGTGTTTGCCAAGAGCCATTAATATATTATAGACTGTAAGGAACCTTTCAGCCCCTACAAAATGTCTTAGTCTAAAAGTGATGTTTACTATTAAAACATCACATTGCTTGGAAACTAACAGCATCAGGGTTGCACAACACAAATGATTATAATATATTTGAAACTGGATGGGCTACTCAGCAGGCATTGGTTACTGACTTGCCGTCAGCCAGGTTGACCCCTTTGAACAGTGGGTAGTCCTCTGGGGCAGGTTTGCGATTCTGGTCTTCATACAGGAAGATGGGCGAGCGTCCCAACTCTAGACCGAGCTGCTGGACACCCTGCTCATTATAGATGGACAGCAGGAAGGCCTGAAGACCAGCCTTGGCTTTTACCAGAGTCATGATGGAGAAGTTCTCCGGAAAACGTCCTACAAGAATTCGAAATAAAAAATTGAAATATGAAGATTTAAGACAAAAGATGTAGGTTACTTTAAGCACAGACACATTTGCAGTCTGGGACAGGCCTATGATTCATGACTCAACTTGCAGAAATTGCACACAATTGATAGTGACGCTAACATTCAGATTTAGTTTTAACTATGCAACCATCTCATTAGCTACTGAAAAGAACTCATTCTACTTTTGAAGAGTAATTGAATGTTAGAGACCCAAACAATTTTCACCTAGACCTAGTAATCTTTCTAAGCATATTAAAACAGCATCCAAAAACAAAAAAAAAAAAAAAAAAAACTCTTGAAACCAGTAAGAGAATATATATATATATAATGCACTTTCTCTGTAACCAAAATGTATAATTCCTAATTATATATACAAACATCTACAAAAGTATGCTGCTTTCAGTTTTTACCCATCTCAGCTCTTTTCATTTCAAGCCTTTCAATTATGAACCTATCTTTTACACAAATCATACCCTTGTCCTTTTTGAATTCCTCCAAATTCCAGACACATCCTGACATTTCATAAGTGGCTTTCAGATACATACAGTATAACTAAGATCCTATTGCTGATTTTACAGATAAACATTAAGTTCTATAAATGTGTGTCTATGAACAGCATGTCTTCACATCTGGTTTATGTGAGTAATGTTATTAAAATGATTAGATGTTAAAAGAACGTACCAGAGAACAGTTGTTTGGTGGGGGCAGTGATCTGGGCTTTCTTAGTGATGCGGTAGGCATGATCAGGAGTGCTGGACCGGCGAGAGGCGCAGAAACCTGGGACCTTCTGCACACCTTCAGGGAGCGAAGGCAACTGCAGCACCCGCAAAACATCTATCGGATCTGTAGAAGTAAAAGTGTACATCACTGTTAGAATAGAAAAGTGTAACACGCTTTTCAACATTATTACATCTTTCATTAAATGTATAAAACATGATTATGCATTTATATTAACAGTTTCTGTTCATTTAGATCCAAAGAGAGTCCATAGCACATATTTCTGTTGGTATGAGCCTTCAAAAATTAAATAACAATTTTCAAAAAAGATAAATCCACTTGTTTCTGTTTTACACAGTTCAAATGTGAGTTCAAACAGATGTTGAATTGTTCAACAGACCCCACACCGACAGGTTATTCAATTTTATGTCTATTTCCATCTTCCTATTGCTTTTGGCAGCTCTGTTGCTTTTTATGGTATTCATATGAATACTGATGCCATCTGCTCAACCCATAATGTGTACTATATTATTAACTGTCTAAAACTGTGTTAAACACTCTAACAAGTCTTAATGTATTTGCAAACCCTATTTGAGGTTAAGCATGTTTGGCTCTGTCTCCATACACTCTTTCTAGGGCTTGACAAATCTTCGATTTCCTTTCATTTTAGTGCTAGTAATTTCCTCTGAGGCTCTGGCAGTATTTTTGCTCCCTATAACCACATTGACCAAAGTGTGGTCTGTGTAGTTACCACAATGGGTAGTTAAGTCTCTTTGCATTCAGCAACTAGCATATTCATATTTCAGACCAAAAACGAGGAACTCTAGTTAGAACACAAGTACACAGTTAGACATACAAAAAATATAGAGACAGATGTTTGCAAAAGGATAATAGACTAGAGGAGAAGCTAGTGTACAGTATTCAATACAATACTATAAGGAAACAGAGTCAAGAATGCAGAAATACTCTAAAATGGCACTTCTATAGCTAAAATACAATGCTTCCTTGATTCTCAAAAGGTGAACTTATTCAAACACTCTGTGAGCAAGAGATGAAAAAGAAAAAGAAAGTCTCTGGTCACTGTATCGGTTTCAGAAGAGACAAGGTGCACAATGTATGGCACTGTTTGAGACCTCCACCACAGCCCTATTTACTGTTTGTCCATTGGGCTTTCTCAGCTAAATTAAATAAAATAAGGAAGGAAAGGCCCAAAAAGCATTTCTCAAATAGAGCAGAACTGGGAATAAGGGCACGTCGTGCACAAATAAAATAACACACTTGCAAAGTGAAAAGAGAGAGAGAAAAAATTGTGAATTAAAACACTATATATCATTTAATTAGATCAAAAAACTATTTTGATAATATAATTTTGAAATATTGCTTTAAAATGGAAATTTATTATTTTAAGTTTAACAGAATGAGCATTTACCTAAAAATTGCTCCCAATCATAAAAAAGACACTTTCTAACTATAAATCTGTCAGTGGACACTAGGTGAAATGATCAGAAAAATAATCTCAAAATAGAGCAATGTAGCTAAATAAATGAATCACTCCTGCTGAGCCATGTTTCATTACAGAAGACAAAACTGCTTCTACTTCATCTACCAAACACCAAGATTCAACAGAGCTAAGTAAATGTTTTGTAAATGGCAAACATGTCCCTGGATGCCCTCACAATGCATTCACACAAACAAACACTGTGTGCTCACACAGTCTGCAAACACAGGAACAGAGAATAGCTCTCAAAGAGCCAACATTCCCCACAGCAAGTCATTAGCAGTCAAGGTGACCCCTAAACAAACTCCATCACCAGAACTCTGTCCCAGGACATTCCAGGAGATTGGTTTCTCCATCTCCTCTTTCTTTGAGCTTTGGTGTTCTAGTGTCTTCTTGCGAGCTTCAAATAACTGTGTTAAATACCAGCAGGACATACCACCTGACACCTTGACCTTTTCCACTCTCACCTATACTTCTCACAAAGATGCCCTTGTTTTGAGCAAGACAGACAGATTTGAGGATGAAGAAGTTGATGGAGGAGAGGTTCAATATTTTCTGAACAAATGAGTAGGAAACACATGCAGATGTATCAAACAAATGCAACAACAGATGCAACTTCAAAAGATGCAAAAGACAGGAAGATAAATCCATCGAGCTGTCTAGATCTGTCTCCCCTGTCTCATTCTCTCTTCCCGCCGACCGCAGTAGTTAGGCGTGCATGTACAGGCCTGTGTGGAGGTTATAATTTAAATCATGGCTCTCTATATTTATGATTTATTTATAATACGCAGACAGCTATGCCTCCAACTCCTGGCATAATATGGGGTTACAGAGACATATATATCAAACGACTATTTAATGTTCACAGATTACCAAGTGTGTTAGTGTGGTTGATGTTTTTTTTAATCTTGATGAAAGGAAATAAAAAAGCTAAAGGCTGACACAAGCACGTTAGCCTGACTAGTGATGCTTTCCAGGAAGTGAATCAATGTTCTTCTCAACAAATGTAGAATTTTTTTTGACACAAACATGGGATCTTTTCAAAACAGGCGTTCAGCACTCTACCTCTAAACAATAGGTCAGTTCATATGTGCTGTCAAAATAATGTGTCCATTCAGTTCAAGTGCATTAAAAGACTATTAAAAGATATTTAAGTCAACATGAAAATAAAAAGCATTCAGCAATATTTTCAAATAATTATTTCCTGCTTAATATTATCCTCATGCCCAAGAGATGGCGTGCCTGGTCTATTGTAAGTCAGCGAAGAACTGCTTTAGAACATGTACTGCCTTAAACAAAGGTTGTGAATTTATTATTATACATTATAATGCTATACTAATATTATGTGCACAAATATATATATATATATATATATATATATATATATATATATATATATATATATATATATATATATATATATATATATATATATATATATATATATATATTATGTGCTAGCATATATTCTGGATCTAGGTTGCTCAGTATGAGTCAGTGTGTGTGTGGTGTACAGAGCGTCTCTTCTTGCCTCTGCCAGGATGGATAAACTGACCACACAGCCGCTATATTAAACATCATGCAAACTAAAAAAGATTGAGCGTTTATACAGACTCCCCACAGCTACTGTATACACTCATCACTGTAAACCAAAGTATACACTACTCACAGAAAGGCTAAAATACTTTACTAAGTATCACTCAAACTAAATGTATATTAATAGCAATTCAAGATAATATGGTTAACTGAATCAGTTGTGATCTTAAGCACAGAAGTGTGAAAACAGATGGCTTTCATCAGCTTACGACTGTAAAGATACTTCCGTACAATCATAAGGCATTCACAGAAGTTTAAGTTCCCGGAGACATGTTAATAAAAAAAATAATAAACCAGACTAAAGGAAGAGGGTGCTTATTATGTGCTCAGTGAATCCTTCAGATGTGGTGCTATTGAGCTGAAAAGCTTGAGCAGGAGTTGGGCCCTCTTGTGGTGAGATGTCTGCATTCCCAAAAAACTATATTAAACTATCCTTGAAACTTGTGATATATAAAACCTGCTGCAACAATCATGGTAAAGACATTTTCATTGCATGTTTCTGTTTTTAAGATTTTTTTTCCAGAATAATTACCCACACAATGCAATGAAAGTTGAAGCATGTCTGGAAGAGAGATACAGAGATCTATTTAAGATATTAATGGCTCAGACATTGCACTCTTAAAAATATGAGTTCTATATTAGCAAAGTGGTTTTCAATGGAAATGTTCCATTCCACAAAAGGTTCTGTAAAGTGGAAAAGGTTATTTAGATTATTTAAATGTTCTTTCACTGAAAGGTTGTTTGGGAAACTAAAATGGATCTTCTATGGACCTGGTACCTTTTTTTTACAGTGTAAGCCAACTTTCTGTTTTTTAGGTTCAAAAACAACCCTTTCCAAAAAGATTGTGTGGACTGAGCCTTGAAGACATGATGAATAGCTATCTCTCTTAGACATACCGCAAAGCTGTGCTTCTTCAACCAGAGGAACTGTATTGTTGTCAACAGAGCTGTTTGTGGAAGTGTGAGGCTTCTGGAGGACTGTTGAGGTCAGGGTGTGAAAAGGTTCCTACAGCTAGAGTTGAGTCACTAGGGTTAGTTTTGCTTGTTAGTTAAGGGAGATGAATAATAAAGAAATGGTTGCTCAGAGTGAAAAGCATAAAGCTGATCACTTAGAAAACTCTAGCACAGCTCACTACAACAACTAACTTGAGGTATCATCCATGTGATAGTTACCAGTTTAATACCAAGCATGCACAATTATAATAGTGATGCTCTGCTCTTTCCATGCATGCATGCATAAATTCAACAAATCGAATAAGGGATCTGAGGAGCACCAGCCCTCATATTTCCAGTGCACTTCAGAACAAGAGTAAGGTAGTGATGGGGAAGATTAGCAATGTAAGTAACACACAATGACATTCATAAACTGTCAGGAATGATGGACACACCCATGAGGACAGTCTTTTCTCACGTGCAGTGAATATACACACGAATATTCCAGGCATTTCCTTCACACACAGTGACTCCATTCAGTCCTCATTCGCTGCATTGGGTTAAGGGTGTTTTGGTTAACAGAAGTGAGACAGACATTTCTTTGAGTCTCCTGCCTTTGAAATGAGGTTGAAGGAACATCCATGTTAAATAAATATTCCCCACCTAAAAAACACTGCGCTCTCAAAAGTCTGTCTGCTGTCCCAAAATTAACAATATGGATCAACGATGACCACTTAAAGGTAACTAGCAGATATAAAAATGGACTTGAACATAAAAAGAGATTCCTAAATAGTGCCTTGGTTTGAATAACTTTTTGGAGTTCAGTTTCGAAAAACATAATCTGGTTCTGGTGTTAAAAATCATAGATGATATTTGAACCAGTAACAACAGGCTGCTGTGATATATTCACAGTGAAACATTCACTGGCCTAAAACTGGTATACTGTGGAAAATTCTCCAGGTGTAATAGATGTGTGCGTTTACACAAATATCACTGAGCTCACATAGAGACACTAACTCATTCACTGCATCTCTGTGAACCACAGGGCAGAATAATGACCTACTCATGCGGGGCACAAATATTCAGACTTCCTCTAAACACACAAGGGAGGGAAGGGAGAGAAAAATGAGCGATCAAATCAGAAATCTGGAATTACATCCAAGCCAGAGGTATGTTAGGTGCACACCATTATCTAAAATATCGTTTTGTTGTTTACTTTTTAATTCAACCAGAATCTTTGAATATAAATTAAGTATGTACAAATCTGGTGTGAATTGTACTGTATTTGATTATATGCTTCTACTGTAAATGAAATGCTAATGGAGAAGCAGCAGGATCTGGATCGAGCGCCACTCATCGACTGGTGGTGAACACTAGAAGCGCAGCTGACGATTCACTTATAAATTAATGTGCAGAAATTAATGCCTGATCGGGTAAATAAAATAAAATACTAACTGCATATGGTGCTTTTTATATTAATTATGGATTCGTTTTATACTTAAAACAAGTATAAACCTACTACTGCAACAAAAAACGCATTGGATAAAAGTTCATGCCGTTATATACACATAGACGATAAACGCTAGTATCAATAAAAATAACAGCACAGAGCAGGTGAATAATGTAAGAAATAATGTCCAATCAACCCCAAAAAAATAATAATAATAACTCAGAAGTTTAGGTTTGGTAAACTCTATTTAGGCGATACATTAACATATGAAAAAACAACATTAGATATTGTTTTTAGAAATGATTTTTAAGAAAACGCGAAGAGCTGGCGACGCTTCGGAGGCGCAGTCAGTAATAACTCAAAAATATTCGCTAAAAGCGGAGACTGACCAATCACAATCAAGCATTCCGGAGAGCCATATATTTAATAAAAAGAAACAATAATAACAATTGGTGAAAATACAAATATAAATATAAATACAAAATAAACTACTATATATACTTTCCATTCACGATACGATTCGTGTTTTCTTGGTTTGCACTAACAATGCATCCTCTCAAGATGCTGTGCACTGAAATGAAGCTCATACCAGGATGTAAAACCCTGTCAGTGAAGCACCGTCCTGTCCCATGCCACCGTCTGGGATGCCACATAATGTTTGCCAACGCGGCCTGGAGCTCAACTCGTGGCTCTGTATTTGTTTTGTACATATAGGCTACTTCAGTTCTTGAAAAATTGTGAAAGTTGAAAGAGTGGTATTAACTTAAGGGACTCCAACCAAATATTAGTCTGCTAATGTGGGCTCACCAGCTAGATCCAACATGCACTTAAACCACTTTAACTGAACACACGTTCGCAAAAAGATTCAAGCATCTTCTTGGAAACACTAAAACACAATCACCTGCGTAATCTCGTGGATACCTGGCGTGCGTAAAGCGCATCAAAACCCAATGTTGCATTGAGGAAAAAATGCCTACATAGATCAAGCTACTGTTTCTTCTGTCAAATCTCACAAACACAAACCGAAAAAACAAAATACTCACCTGCTTGTGACAGAGTTAGGCACAGGAGGAGCAAGAACGAGGTCTCCATGCACCACGGCCTCCGCTTCTTCCGAATATCCATAGTTCCCAAGTTTTTGACCGGTTGGACTACAAGGCAGGACAGTTTCAAATTAGCCTTTTCGTTCTTTTGACATCAACTTCGACTTGGAGCGTCTTATGAGACTCCTTGACACGCACACCCACCTTGTTCTTCAATAAGTTATCTGTGTTATGTACAAAGCGTAAATAAAAAGAAGGGAATGGGTAATAAATATGTAGTTTTACAGCTTGAAACCCCTAATGCTAGAGCCCCATTGAGTCTGAGTGAACAGAAAAGCGGAGAGAGCAGAGAGAGGCTTCCAATCACTCTCTCTCAATCTCCCTCTTTCTCTCTCCCTCTTCTTACTTTCTCCCACAAAATGCGAGGGAGCGTGTGTGTGTGTGTGTGTGTGTGTGTGTGTGTGTGTGTGTGTGTGTGTGGAGAGAGAGTGAATGAGAGGGTAGAGAGCTAAAAAGAGGGAGGGAAATGCATGTATACGGACTTCTGCGGCTTTCTACACGTTTGTTACGTATCGACAGACGTTCATTTCAAGAACTTATGAAAGGATCTATATAACCCAAAATATCTGTATTCATCAAATGAGCTTTTGATGTTAACATGTCAGTGATTGGCATGTAGATCTGACTGTTTATTCCTCTGTATTTATTTCTGTTTCACAGCTGAACCATGTAGGACCGATGGGTCCGTAGGCATGAAGGATTTCAGCCGCCAATCAGATTCTGATCCGCTCGTGACGTCATATGCTATCTTCCCTCCCTGTCAAGTTCTAAAAAAAAGGCTCGATCCAACTCGGTTACTCAAATTAAATGACCACGCCAGCAGGTATGGACCAAAATGAACGTTTATTCCTGTCAGCAAAACATCATTTCGGTTAGTCATACACCAACCATTATTGAATATATGTTTATTGTATGTTTGTATGTCCATTATTTCTGTTAATTTTGTTAATTATATAAATAAAAATTAATAAATAAATTTCACATTTTCAAAAGATACCAAATTTACCAGAATTTATATTAGCTGTAGTAAAGCGTGATATTTGCTTCCAATAGCCTAGTTTATAAATAAAAGTCATAGCCCTACACACAAGCAGATCTTTGAAGTTTCAAAAATTTAGAAAGTAATGCGCTCGCTCACATTTGATCTCTGATACACCAAAGAAACCAATTCATGTTTTTCCTTTCCTTTCCTTCTTTTTTTTTTCTTTTTCTTTCGTTGCCTCCTATAGATGCAGCAAACTGCAGTTCTTTGAAGTAAGGGATAAAAAAAGAAGCCCAGTCATTTATTTAGGTTACGCCTATTCTCTGTCCAAAGATCTTTATAAGCACCTGTGCTTTTGAAGAACCAACCCATTATAATGAGTCTTGGCTTACTCAAAATAACGTTGCATAAAACAAATGCATAAAACAAACATTAATGAAAGAGAATAGTAATAAAATGCCATACTGTCAGCAGCCACCAATCAACATGAGCTGCTCTATTAAAACTCCTTACTCTATTAGGAGCTGACGAGAGCTTTTCCCTGCAGGGAAATTCTGATTTGCAGGAAAATCAGTGCTTCTTATGTCTTGTGGCCCATTATGGTCTAAAGGAGACAATCTATAAACAATCATGGCATATGTTTTTGTAAGGCCTCTGGTGCACACTAGCATTTCTATAATAAAACAGTATAATCATATGCTTTAAATATGTGGTGTTCCCATTGACACAGGGAGTCCAGAGGAGAATGTGAGAAAGAATAAAGGTATTTTTAAAAACGTGAGAAAAGATCATGGAAAATGAGGGATGTGGGTGGAAAGTGGGAATCAGGTGTGTTTATTTAAATTGCTCTTGCTTACATGTCAACTAAATCAATTAATATTAAATAAAAAATATATATAAAATTAATTTAAAATAAATCAATAAATATTAAATGTAAAAATTAAATGAATAAAAAGATAAGCACACAGCCATGTGGCAAGATTGGAATAGCAAATCAGAGCACTTCTGGATGTGTGGGAATGCAGGTTGTTTTTTTCTTCTTCAAATTAGCTCTGATGCTAAACCTAACTGCTATGCCGAGTAGTATAAAAATAGCAGTGTTGTTCATAATTACAGTTTAATCATGAAAAGCATTAGGGAAAAAGGGAAAACCTCTAAACTGACATTAAACAATTAAATGCATTAAAATGCCTACCACTTGGTCTTTCTGAAACCACTCGTGAACACAGACATTAAGAATGTATAAAACCAAGCAGAGGATGGCATACAGGTAAGCACAGACCTTGAGAAAGTATTAAAATACAGCTGGGTTGACCAGTTTACATCCAGAGAACTTCACCTCAAACACAGCAAAGTACCTTGAGAAAATCCACCAGATACACAACATAATGATATAACGTCTAGGCATTTGTACAAACCATACAACCGATAAAACTTAGAAATCAAAAAGGTAAAAAGTCACTCAGAATCTGACTGAGAAATCCTCAAGACAGATGTTTCCCACCTTAAGTGAATACAGCTGTTTGGATTAATACAGCCTACTAATTTGTCCACAGTAATTTCAGGCTTTGACGATAGGCCACTAGCCATGCGGTTGTGTAGGTTTTGATAGGCCACCCATGCTAACAGATTTTATGACATCATCTGAGATTCGCTGTGTGTGTGAGAAAATGAATTCTCTTCCGATAGGGCTATGTGCTGGGCATAAAGCAGTTCAACGGGGGGCACACAAAAGCTAACTCAAGTTTTCCTTGGAGTCAGACATGGCAAGTGCTTGCGGACAGCCTGGTTATTTCCAAAATGGGGACCTTGTAATTACAATAAAGCGACCAGATTATATTGCAGACTTCCTTTAAAAAGTCTGTATTTTACTGGGCAGGGCTGCAAACCGCGCACACACACCCTAGCCCACTACAACACACCAAAATAGATTGGAGAAGGGGGGAGGAATGAGATTGGCATGTGTATATTTGTGTGTGCGTGTTTGTGAGGAAATGGACTGGGTTGGTACAGGGTTACAGCTGGAGCACTGAAAAAAATGTCTATGTATGTACCTCTGTATTATGCTACACAGAGCTCCCAGTAAGTAGAGACCCAGAAGAAGAGAGCAAAATAAAAGAGTCTAAGAGAATGGCTCAGTGATTTTGGATGCCGGACTCATATACCCTAAATTGGGAAGCAAGTGTAATGCCAGCCTTTTTATAAAGAGCCATATTAAACCGTCAGTTACACTAGTAAGAGTTTAAAGCAACGAATAAATGTTTGTTTGTTTGCTGCGCAGATCATTATAGCATGTGTGAGCGTGTGAACACTGACATAAGCTCTCGGTTTGACTCATTTTTTCAGATTTTCTAAATGTAGCCACTGAACGCGCCTCAGATCATTTAGCACAATTATGCATCATTAAGCAAATGTACTTCAGCTTCTTCAGTCGCCTCAGTAATGGCGACTATTTAATGGCCACTTATAGAAGCGTGCAGGGAATGGAACATACATTGAGAGCTCATGTAATGGACATTTGAGAACAGATATGCTACAGTTTCACCAAGAAAGCAATGAGATTAAATGGAGTGCAAAAGGAGAGTTGACCTAACTCCACTCTCCAGACCCACGTCTCGTGTGGAGTTTGAGAAGAGATCTTAAACTGTACTCAGATGTGCCAAATGAGTCTGCAACCAAAAGTCAGAGATCTCATTATAAACTCATACGTTTCTCATCACATTTTTCCAAGGTTCATTTAAGAGCAGTAAAGTCTTTCTTTGTTAGCATTCATAGCATCTTTCCATTTTTATTTCTCTTAAGAAATTAATATTTTAAATTAACTTTCCAAAATTAATTGTGTGTGTGTGTGTATTTTCTGAGAGAGGGAGAGAGAGAAGTATTTATCATAGCTTAATGACCAATGTCACAGAACTACTTACATTTATTTAAAACAGGTGAAACAAACAAGTGTGGGAGGAAGACAGAGAAGAGAAATAGTGAAAATGATTATGGAAAGAGATGATGTGAGAAGAGAGAGAACAGGTACTGAGCTATTTAAGAAGTCACGGAAAACTTCACAGAGAGAAAAAATTCACTGGAATGAATATAGGGAAGGTAAGGGGGGTCCAATGGCATGCAGCAGGAGAGAGGGGATGAATGAGGCCTATTGATGGAGAGAGAGAGAGAAAGAGAGAGGGGTGGTATGGGAGAGAGTCCTGAGCAGAATGGAGGAGGTTGGTTCATGTGACCCACTGACTAAAGTGGAAATGTGGGGACATACTGATGAGTCAAAGGAGGAAACACTGATGGAGAGGACAAAGAGAGAGAGAGAGATCATGAAAATTTCATGGATGCAGTACCCTTTCAAGATCTCATTTGAAACATGGTAGTAAAAGAGAAATAGCCACCTTTGTATATTAAAAATATTAAATGAATTTTACATTTAAAAAATTAAATTAAATTCATGCATTTAGACAATGCTTTTATCCAAAGCGATTTACAGTGCATCAGGCTAACATTTTTTACCTAACATGCTCCCTGGGAATCGAACCCACAACATTGCGGTGCTAATGCAATACTTTACCACTTGAGCCACAGAAACACAATTTTAAAGGGATAGTTCATAAAACATTGCTTTCTCCAAATTATCTTTATCAGGAGAGAAATATGCACAGATCAAGCACCAATTCAACAAGTGTAAACCAATATGTGGGTGGATTTTGATGTGATTGTTTCACTGGAGGAAACATTATTATGGACTCATATTTTGGCTAGAAGTGACTGTTCAAAGTTAAAATGTCTTAATGATGGATTTGTTTATTTAGGACTTTTGTGAATGCTTAATATTCTAATTAACCAGAAATCAGTACGGTTTTGTGGGTTCAGATATGTCTGGGTCAGATCTTCTTATTGGGTTTTATTGTGGTTGGGATGCCGCCTTAGAAGTTAGCTGATTTAGGGAGTAGACAGCAAGGCAGCTGGCAGGAGTTTGGAACAGAGCTTACATGTCATTTAGCAGAAAGTTCTACAAAAACAACATGCAATTTCCAGAACACTAATTGCAGGAAAAGCCCTCCTGAATCAACCTAGAGCTGCATGCGTCAGTCAAGCACAATGATGAATGTGATGATCAAACTTCAAACTCTGTTTTGTGTATTTACTACCTTTTTCCCCTTCAGGAAGTTGGGGGGTATTTTACTTATTTATTAATATTGTCATTCAGCAAGGATCAAGTAAATTGATCAAAAGTAGCAGGAAAGAAATATAACATATATATAATGTACAAATATGTAGAGTATAAACACACAAACACACATAAAAGACATTTTAAAAACTATAAAAAATGTCAAAAACACGACATATTAACAAAAAAGGAATGAAGGAAAAAAATTCAAGCTTTTTCATTTCAGGAAAGAACTACATTTCAAAATATATAAAAAAAAAGATTTATGATTTCATATAGTAATATATATTTTAATTCCCTTTATTTCATTTTTGATAAATAACTGCATTATTAAGCATAAAATATCCTTTCAAAATCATTTAAAAAAAGGAATACCAGCTCCAACGTTTTTTAAAAGCAGTGTATATCATACCAAGCTAAGTTAGTAATGACTGATTCTCTGTGTTTCTGTATCTGCAGAGCTGGAGAAGACAAGCGTCTTAGCGTTACGCTGCGCTCCGGAGCATGTGTGAGACAACAGTTCTGTTTGTGGAGCCTGATCTCACACATCAGCTTCAGGTGTCTGCGGCACAGTACCGTAATAATGCCGCTTTGTGGCCGAACTACAGCTGAAGGTGAGGAGAAGAGCCTCACAATGAGACGCGCTGCAGGGGGAGGATGAGGAGGACAGGGAATGTACCACTTGGGTGTTGAGGAAGGGGGTGGGGGGGGGGGGGGGGGGGGCAGGGGTAAAGCACAGAGAACAGAGGGGTCTTTTGTGAGGCAGGAAGAGAGAGACAGAGAGCTGTAGGTACAGTACAAGTCTGATGGGAGAGGACAGAAGCGCAGATGAGAGGCAGAGAGAGATGTGAGGAGGGAGTGAGGCGCACACAAAACAACCAAACCTGGACAGTTAGGTCCTACGATATAGGTTTATGCCAAACAAACCAAATATGGTTTGTTGCGATGAACTCACAAATTTTCACAAAATAGACCTAAAGGGTTGGCTGTGTTACAACTAAATGTGTTATAAGTATGATACATATGTTGTCATGTTCTTTAGATAGTTTAGATGATTATTTCATGAATATTGTGAAATAAAATTACAATTGAAAAACTATTTTCTAAGTGAATATATTGTGAAATGTAATTTATTTCTGTGATGCAAAGCTGAATTGTCAGCATCATTACTCCATTCTCAGCAAAGTACTCCAGTGTCACATGATCTTCAGGAATCATTCTGATATGATGATTTGATGGTCAAGAAACATTTCTTATTATTAGCATGCTTCATATTTTTGTGAAAACAGTGTATATTTTCAGAAAAGCATATTTTCAGAATTCCTTGACTAGAAAGCAAGAAAAACTGAATTCATTAAAAAAAGAAATATTAACACTATAAATGTCTTCACTGTCCCTTTTGATCAGTTTAATGCATCTCTGCTGAATATAATTATACAATTATTTAAAAGAAAATAAACCTTACTGAACCCAAACTTTTAAAAAGCATAGTGTACTTTATTTTTGTAAAGTTTTAATTAATGGTTTGCAAAGCTAACTGCTAACCTGCTGATAGTTAGGTTAGGTTGCTGATAGTTCGGGCTTATTTCCTTAGTTATCATTTAACAAAAATTCCAATAACTCTTTAATATATACATATGATAAAAAAAATGGGTTGCACTTTATTTTACAGTACGTGTCCTAACATGTACTTATAGTGTACTTACAGTGTATTTATCTAAGAAAGTTCTGGTAACACAAGGTAACTACATGGTAACCAGGTCAAGACAAAATCATTAAAAAAAAAAAAAAAACTTAGCAGCAGAAAACCTAATTGGCATAAAAGGTCAGTTGCTTTAATTTAGTTCACTTTTCCAGTCATTCCAGCAGCATTTAGTGAGTGACCTCATGAATAAACAAACACATGAAATAATAAACCTGTTGATCATCACTCACTTTTTTACACCAAATTATAGTGCTGGTTTCTGTATTGTCATGCACTTGTTTTCGTTTGCTCTCCAGTGTGCTTGCACAAGATGAAAAGAAAATTTACATTTGAGGAAAAAAAGAACCATCGATAAGCAGTAGTGATTTTAAGAGAACACAAGCCTTGGGTCATGCACACTGCATCCCCAGACTGCAGCGTTTCTAGAATTTAGTCTATAATTCTATAATTTAAAATATGAATTCCTCACATTTACACAATCCAAACCAGAAACAAACCAATCACAAGCATCAACAACTTCTGCACAGATCCAAATGGGGAAAAAATACATATTTTTAAATGATACACATAAACAAACATGTCCACAAAGACTTTTGCCACCATAACAGATTCACATTCTAATATACTTCACCACTATTCAAGAAAAATAATTAGTTTTAAAGGACAAACGAGAAGAAAGAAAAAGTCCTGCTTTTGGATTTTACTTCAGTTGTGTTTGTGTCCGATGCACTGGCCTCACATTGCTGTTTAAACTCTCAAACCAAAGTGCTAATTTGCAAACCTCTTATGGCTGATACATACTGCTCATTTGCAAGAACCATCATCTCTGCAGCTCTAATTTAGCAAATGCTCATTAGTTAAGCTCCTCCATCATATAACACTCACATAATTTTATCCACTTCTTGTAGCCAGTAGAATATTTAACAGTTGCAGCATTCCTTGGAAAAGAAGAGTCATTTAAAACATAATAAAATAAAATACAATTAAAGTGTAATTAAATATTGTAAAATATATAACAAATGTTTCTGCATGCATTGGCAAATTAGGCAAGTGGAATGTTAGTAACACCAGTAAGGTCAGATCTAATTATGTTGAATGTATGGCTATCACAGAGTCTATATTGCTGGGGAACAGCATGTTAAGGAGCAGTGATGGTCCCTGACAGAGAGCAGTGAGCTTTCTGTCCTGCATTCACCTCACACCACTGCTGGTCTGGCTGAAAGGTGGAGCGATAACGGAGTCCACAGTGAACTTAACGTGTACGTCTTAAGTTTACTGGAGCTGTAAACGTCCTACTGTAACATCACTAATGTAAAGCTGAACCATTAAAACTGCAATAACAAAAGAAAGGTCCTTTTTGCTGAACAGGTAATGACAAAAAAATCACCATCCCTATAAGCCATATTTTCAATCAAATGACTTTGGAAAGGTATAGGGGTAAAAAGGCTTGCCGTGCCTTATTTTTCGTGAAATGTCACAGAAATAGCTGCTGTTGCAAACAAAATTCACAATTGTTAAGGATTAGGTTTTGGCGTCAGCCCTAGATCTGCAGAACGTTTACTGCGCAAATATAACTTCGAAAACATGCTGCCCTCATCATTCCAGCACAGAGGAGTCATTGTGAGCGCGCCACCAGACGGCGGACAGAGGGACTGCAGGCGCATCTCTCTCTCTCTCTCTCTCTCTCTCTCTCACACACACACACACACACACACACACGGCACCCTTTTCATTGAGCGATGCTTCAGAAAGACGCAGATCTAATATCAATATATAATACATACATTACACTATCAAAACGGAAATTAAGTCCAGTTAAGGCACCTATTTGTCTGTTTGATCACTTAATCCGTTTAACCCCACATTTTTCCAGACAGATATGTCATTAGTAAGCTTTGAAATATTTATTTTTGAAAAGTGTATGAAAAATTGAAAAAAGTTTTTATGGTCGGTCCCAAATATATATATATTCTCTTATTCTATATCTATGGAATCACTCAATAAAACGTAATAATTGTGAATTCATATATTATTAATATACACCTTGAAGCTAACGTGGACCAAAAATCTTTGTCATATCTTTATGTCAGCATACTTTACTAGCCTTTTATTTCGGAGCTCTGATGCAGTCATCATCTTCTCATGGTGCAAACAGGGAATAAACTGCTCTGGTCAAGTAACAATTTGCACTAACAATGTGAAACTGAACATATTTAATTGATACCCTTTATTCTTCCACATCTACAGGAAATGCACCAAAGTTAGAGCTTTATAAATTAATATAATTTTTATAGTGAGATTACATGGGTTAAAATATCCAGATTTCTCTGACTACTAAAACTGGTAAAATGTAACGTTAGAAGTACCTCGATCTGGACATTCGGACTCTCTTATCTATCTTGCTTTTTTTCCTGTGTGCGTGGCCTAGAATTTAGAAAAGAAGGCAGGAGGAGGAGTTTGGTTGGTTTGTTCCAGGAGTGGCGCTGCAGAAGTCCTCCCTCTAGCGGCCGCAGAGCGACACTGCAGCGCCAGCAGCGCTCGAGGCCCGGGGGTCCTGCTGGACTGAAGAGAGGAGCACCTCACCTCCCGCCCGAGGGACCACAGACAACCACAGCAGTCGAGAGACACTTCACTGAAGACACTTAAAAACTAACAATATGATTTAAAAAGGGGGAATCAGAATTTGAGTCAGGGTGTTTAAGGTATCTAAACCCATAAAAAAGTTTTTGAAATAACTGAAAATTAAAATAAGGACTAGCCATATAAAACAACACAAACAATTGACAAAAACAAAATTATTAAAACTCTCAAATTATTATGAAAGGAGAATATATGTGGCCCTGGACCACAAAACCAGCCATTTTTTTCTAGAAATTGTGATGCATGCATCATCTGGCAGCTGGCTAAATAAGCTTTCCTTTGAGTTATAGTTTGTTAGGATAGGCCAATATTTGGCTGAAATACAATTATATAAAAATCTGGAACCTGAGGGTAGGATCTCAATCCTATTTAAAGAACAGTGATTGAAGTTAATTTCAAATGCCCATTAAAATATATAGTACTTCGAGAACTAAATAAAAAAAAAAAAAGTTTTAGATTTAGTCACCTATATGAACTAACAGGATACTGCTTGGATGAATACTACGCACTGTATCTTATTTAAAACTAAAGCAATTAAACACTATAGGTCTGGTAAGTGATGTGA